>NC_134705.1:90945404-91272071 GCF_043290135.1 Rhipicephalus microplus | reverse complement strand
TTACACAGCCATAGGCTATAGCTGCAGACTAGTTCACCTGGCTTGCAACATTGTAAGTCATGTTTAGAAGTTATGATAGACCTTGTGTTTATTTTTAAATTAGTCAAACAAGCTTGTTTTAATTAACTTTCATTGAAACCTGTTCCTAAACATTTTGGTATGTGGCAGATTTTTTTTTTTGCACAATGACTGTTGAAGTATGTGTTCATTTCTTTTCATAATGGCCACATGGCATTTGATTTGGATAGTTCATTAAATGTCTGCTGTCATTGTTTTTCATTGTCTTAGCTTGCATATATGTTATACTGCAGTCCTTAGAACTTATTTTGAGGTGTTTAATTCTATTCCCGTATGCAGGTAATTGAAAAAGCTCAGCGTTTCATCAAGACGTGGCTGTTGAAGTTTGTTGGCCTCGATGGAGGTTAGGAAAGGCACTTCACACATATGCAGCCCGATCGCTGCTGCCCCTCAGAGCAGGGATCTGCGACAGCCTGTGATTGTTGGTTTCCTGCCCAATCGCTGCTACCCTGGGCAGCCCACCGTCATTGCCTCATCTCCTGCTGCAGCCTCTGGATCATCGCCCCACCTCTGCTGCCCTGGCCAGCCATATGCCCATAGAGCCTTGCAGAACTCGCCTCCTAGTTTGGGCTGCACTACTATTAAGACGATCGAGACCAGGGACTGCTTCGAACGAATATGGTTTATTATAAAAAGCGAAGTAGCGCGCGCTCGCTCCAGGCAGCAGTCTTCTTTCTTCTTCTTTCGGCGTTTGATGATATTGTGACGAAGGAACGCGTTTATTTACAGGAAATGGTTGAGATCGGTACAGCTCAGAGCCAGAAAACCGGCGACCGAGCTGCTCGTGAGCCAGACCGCTTCCACCTCTTCCTCTTCATGCGCCCATCGAGGTGTGTCATTTCCCCCGTTCGCAGACGATGCCCACTGGGCGAGTCAATAGGAAGGTTGGTGGTGATATGGCTTGAGGCGCGCGACGTGTGTCAGCTGTGTCTTGCTAGAGCGCCGACCATTGCTTGTGACGCCGGAGATGACGTATGTGACGTCACTGAGACGGTCAATGACTACAAATGGTCCGGAGTAGTGGGCCAGAAACTTTTGGCATAAACCACGTTTGCGGACAGGTGTCCACAACCACACCAGGTCACCCTTTGTGTAGGCAACGGAGTGATGGTGGGCGTCGTACCGGGTCTTGGAGCGCTGTTGAGATGCAATGGTTCGAAGGCGTGCGACGCGACGGGCTTCTTCAGCGCGGCATAGTGACTCGGCAACCGATGTTTCCACATCTAACGTAAAAGGCAGAATGGTGTCGAGGCAACTGCGGGGGGAGCGGGCGTAGAGCAGGAAAAAGGGCGCGTACCCTGTTGTCTCGTGTTTCGCGGTGTTGTAGGCGTATGTGATATAGGGCAGTACTTCGTCCCAGTTTTTGTGCTTGGCATCAACATAAATTGACAACATGTTCGTTAGCGTCCTGTTGGTCCGCTCTACGAGGCCATTCGTCTGGGGGTGATACGGGGTTGCGTGGCGGAATTGGCTGGCAGACAGGCGTAGGATCTCTTCAACGACGTCAGCGACGAACTGACGTCCCCGGTCGCTAATGACGACTCGTGGAGGGCCATGACGGAGAATGATATGCCGAAGCATAAACTGCGACACGTGAAAGGCTGTTGCAGTAGGTATAGCCGCAGTTTCTGCGTAGCGCGTCAGGTGGTCGACGCACACGATGACCCATCGATTGGCACTGGCTGAACGCGGAAACGGACCTAGAAGGTCGACACCAACAATCTCGAAGGGAGAGCTAGGAGGTGGTACGGGATGGAGAAGTCCGGGTGATGTAGTCGTGGGACGCTTGTGACGTTGACATTGTTCGCAACCCGCTACGTATTTTTCTGTGTCGCGTCGCATCTTGGGCCAGTAAAACCTTTGCTGGATGCGATGAAACGTTCTGGCGAAGCCCATGTGCCCACTGGTTGCGTTGTCATGGCAGAACCGAAAAATTTGGGGACGTAGAGTGCGTGGAACTACCAGAAGCAGACGGGCGCCTTGGCCAGAATAATTCTTCTTGTAAAGGACGGCGTCATGGACTACAAAAGAGCTTGAACTGGCCGGGTCATTCGCGGAGGCAAACAGGTGATCTAAGCAATGATCCTCGTGCTGTGCTGTCCGGAAAGCCGCGATGTCAGGAAAATGAGAGTCAATAGCTGTGATAAAATCGTCAAAATTATCAGCTTCACACTCGGTCGTTGGTAGAGGAAGCCGTGACAGGCAGTCAGCGTCTGCGTGGCGATTACCGCTCTTGTAGCGGACCGTGAAGTCAAATTCTTGTAACCGTATGGCCCATCGCGCAAGTCGACCAGATGGATCACGTAGGCTCACCAACCAGCAAAGAGAGTGATGATCTGTGATAACTGAGAAACGACGACCGTAGATGTAGGGGCGAAACTTGTGTACGGCGAAAACGACGGCGAGGCACTCCAATTCGGTAACCGTATAATTACGCTCTGCCTTGCTCAGGGACCGGCTTGCATAGGCGACGACGTGTTCAGCATTGTTGTGTCGTTGAATAAGCACCGCGCCGAGACCAACTCCACTGGCATCGGTGTGGATTTCCGTGGAAGCAGAGGGATCGAAGTGGCATAGTATTGGCCCGGAAGTGAGAGCGAACTTTAGTTGCTTAAACGCTGACTCACAATTTGGTGTCCAGTGGAAAGGGACGTCCTTGCGCAGCAAGTCAGTCAGTGGCTGGGCCTTTTCAGCAAAATTAGGTACAAAGCGGCGAAAATAAGAGCATAGGCCCAGAAAGCTTCGTAGCTCGCGGATAGACTGTGGCTGCTTAAACTTGCTGACGGCGTCCACTTTCTGCGGGTCCGGTCTAACACCAGCTTTGTCCACAAGGTGTCCTAAAACCAGTGTTTGCCGTTCACCGAAACGACATTTTTTTGAGTTCAGTGTCAAGGCGGCTTTCTCCAAACATGTTAGAACAACGTCAAGGCGATGATTATGTTCTTCAAAAGTTCGTCCAAAAATAACCACATCGTCCAGGTAACATAAACAAATTTCCCATTTAAGGCCTCTCAAGACGGTATCCATATAGCGTTCAAATGTTGCCGGAGCATTACACAAGCCGAACGGCATAACATTAAATTCAAATAGACCGTCTGGCGTTACAAAAGCCGTCTTCTCTTTATCAACTGGATCCATGGGAATCTGCCAATACCCGGATCGCAAGTCTACCGAAGAAAAGTAGGAAGCTGAATGAAGGCAGTCAATTACGTCATCAATGCGGGGGAGGGGGTACACGTCCTTCTTGGTTATAGAGTTGAGACGCCGATAATCAACACAGAACCTCCAGGACCCGTCTTTTTTCTTTACCAAAATAACAGGCGCAGCCCACGGACTTGACGATTCTTGAATTACACCAGTGGCTAGCATCTCGCCAACTTGTTCAGCAATAACTTTGCGTTCGGACACGGACACGCGATAGGGCTTTTGTCGGAGAGGATGAGCAGAGCCAGTATCGATCTTGTGACGAGCGCGCGTGGTCGGTATCTGAGCCCTAGGCACCTTCCGTGCAAAATCAAATACTTTAGCATGTCTCGCCAGCAGTGCAACCAGGTCTTTGCGCTTCTGTGAGGAAATGGACTTGCTAACCATTTTTGAAAATTCAGCTTCCATACCAGAAGTTTCCGGACCCGCCCTTTCAAGATCGCTTAAAGCTCCAATGCAGGTGCTGCTCTGCTTTTCGAACAGGGCAAGGCGCATACCAGCCGGTAGTACAACCGACTCGGGTGAGCTGTTTATCACCCATAATTGAGCCGTCTCGTCTGCGAGAGATACAATGCATCGTGGTACAAAGATGTTTTTCTTGAGACAAGCTACAGGCAACGGCTCAATCACTATGTCACGTGAATTCAAACTCGAGTTGGTTTCCGAAGTGGTCACTTGTACGCTGGCCGTGGACCACGCTGGCAGAAGTACATCTTTAGCTACAGTGAGGTTACCTTTCTCACAATCAGGCTGCTGGGCGAGAGTAGACAACAGAACCTCACCTGCTCCACAATCCACGGTCGCACGACACTCTCGCAAAAAGTCTATGCCAAGTATAACGTCATGCGTTGATTGAGCCAGTACTGTGAATTCCGCCTTGAACGTTTTACCGGCAACACTAACAGACGCAGTGCAGACGCCGACAGGACGCAAGAATGCGCCGCTCACTGCCCGAAATGTGGCAGGTTTGTCCCAGTGAAACATAACCTTACGGCCTAGTCGTTGCTTAAAAACTAAACTCATCACGGAAACACTTGCGCCAGTGTCTATCAATGCCATCGTGGGAACGTCGTCAACAAGTACCTGAACCTTATTCTGAAGCATAGAAACTGGTGGAGGCATTCTTTGATGAAAATCGGTACGTCCAGCGACCTCACCTCCGTCGGCCGCGCTGGCTAGTTTCCCGGTGGCGGAGACGACATTCGTGACCGGCGCCGTGGAGATGGTGACCGAGGTGGACGGGTGGTGGGCGGCGTTAAGCTGCGCACAGATCCGGGCGAATCACTCCGGTTGATCGGCTGGTAGGCGTGCCGCTCGTCAGTTGGGTTGGGGGGCCAGTAGGTGTAGTCAGGCCGTTGGCTTCGTTGTGCAAACGTCGCGGATCTCTGAGGGAATGTCGAACGTGGATTACGTCGCATTGGGCAAAATCGGGCGATATGTCCACGAACACCGCACTGGTAGCAGACGGGCCGTTCACGGGGCATAGGGAACGTCGCTGGATGTTGAGGGTACGCGGCGCTCTGTTCCCACTGAGACGCAAAAGGAGGTGGATGGCTGTTGTAGCCGTAACGACTGTGGGGAGCATAAGGCGGCTCTACATAAGAAGACGCCGGTGGTGGAGCCCTTAGCTGAGGGCCGCGGTTGGAATAGCTGCGCTCCTCGAAACTCGCAGCATTGATACTTGTGGACGGTGTATCGCACGGTGGTTCTCGGGCGTTCAAGGGCGCGTAAAGGTGACGACGAAGTTCCTCACGTACAATGAGGCGAATCGTTGACGAAAGGTCGGTAGGCACGGAGTCTTGGCACACATCGACAGTGGCGACGGTCGTAACATTGGCAAGGCGTCCGAACTTCGTAGTGATGCGGCGAGTCTTCAGGGCCTCAAACGTTCGGCAGTGCCCAATCACATCGGCCACAGACTCAAGACTCTCCTTGCCGATAAGGAAGTGGTAGACGTCTTCCGCAATTCCTTTGAGAATGTGGCCCACCTTGTCCTCTTCCGTCATGTTGGTGTCCACACATTTGCACAGTTTCAGTACCTCCTCAATGTAGGTTCTGCATGTCTCACCACAAGCTTGAGCTCTCTGCGACAACATTTGCTCTGCACGTTTCTTCTTCGTCGCAGGGTCGCCAAAGCACTTCTTGATCTCCTCCATAAACTGGTCCCATGTTGTCAAGGTGTCTTCGTGATTCTCGAACCACACTAAAGCACTGCCATCGAGAAATAGACCCACGTGGGACAACTGGCTGGCCGCATTCCAGCCATTGGCTCGGCTCACCCGTTGATAGTGGCTGAGCCATTCTTCAACGTCATCGCCAGGTTTTCCTGTAAATGTGCGTGGCTCTCGGTAGTGGAAAGACGGCGCCCTCGCGACCGGCTGCTGGATGTCTCCGTCCAAGTTCATATCTTGAGGTAGTGGTGGCAAGCCCGCTAGTCGACGGCTGCGGCGAAGCTCGTGCTCTTGCGGTTCCGTCGTTAGTAGACGGCTGCTCTCCGGTCTCGCTTGACAGTAGCTGGCTTACCCAGCACCTTCCACCACAACTGTGACGAAGGAACGCGTTTATTTACAGGAAATGGTTGAGATCGGTACAGCTCAGAGCCAGAAAACCGGCGACCGAGCTGCTCGTGAGCCAGACCGCTTCCACCTCTTCCTCTTCATGCGCCCATCGAGGTGTGTCAATATTTTATAGGCCCCCGCCCGCCCAAGTTGAAATGTGATAAGCTCTCGCGGGCTATTTGAAACAACCTTTCATAGGGTATATGTGGTTCACCGATCTTCTTAGAAGCTCTTTCTTGCCTGTGTGGAGGAGACAAGCTCTTGTTATTCCGTCTCGCCCAGGGTAGAGTTTTTCAATCCGGCACATTTTCCAAAATGTTCTTGGAGCCTTGTCCTCAACCAACACGATGTCACCCTGTGAGAGTGGTTTTGCTTGCCGCGTCTTAGCTTTGATCGTAGCTCCTATTTCCTTGATGTATTCTTGATGCCATCTTTTCCACCAAGCGCGCACGAGTTTGCATCTGCGTCGCCATGCGTCTTCAATGTCACCGTGGTACAGTCTTGTTTGTCCGTCTTGAAGCTGTCGCCGTCCACCTATGATGTCTGCCGGCGTTAGTGGCATTGGCTCGTCAGGTTCTCCATATACGTAAGCCAATGGTCGATTGTTGAGTGTTCCTTCAACTTCTGCTACAATAGTGCGTAGCTCCTCTACCGAAGCTGTGCTTTTCGATATTATTTTTCGCATCGACGTCTTCAAGCTTCTTATGAGGCGCTCGTAAAATCCTCCCCACCATGGCGCGCACTCGGCTATCGTTTTCCACTGAATTTGTTGGCCACTGCAGTGATTCTTTAAGACCTCGTTTTTAATTGTTTCGAGCATTCTGTTGATTTCCTTTCCAGCTTTTATAAATGTTTTGGCGTTGTCCGAGTAGATTACTGCTGGCCTTCCCCGTCGAGCTGTAAATTATTGGAATGCTTGTAGAAAACTTGATGACAAATCGTAGGTAACTTCCAAGTGTACTCCTCTTGTTACTGCGCAGGTGAATATCAGTACATATTGCTTCACCATCTGGTACTTGTCCTTTGCTTAAAGAGGTCCTATGTAGTCAACTCCCGTAACTTTGAATGGCTCTGCTTCAGTGACTCTGACTGCCGAAAGTGGAGGTATGTCTTGAGTCGCCGGTCTGCAGTTATGCCTCTTGCAGACGACACATTTATTTAGAACTCTTTTCACTGCTTGTCTACCTTGCAATATCCAGAACGTAGTTCGAAGTTGCGCTAGCGTCACTTGAACTCCTCCGTGTGATACCATTTTATGCACGTGACGTATTAGCAGTTCAGTGAAATGCTCATCCTTTGGAATTACTATTACGTCTTGTTGAATTCTTGGCTGCACTGCAATCGTCCCTTCTGTCTGATGATTCCATCGTCATCAAGGAAGACTTCGTGTCCATTAATTTCAAATGATTGAGTGTTTGAATTGGCCTCACCCTTTGTTTGTCTCAGTGATATTTGGGTCTGTCTTATCCAGTATTTCTCTGCATTTGTTACCTCTTTTCCTGTCAACGGCCCTTTGTGATTTTCCTTTCTTGTGTTGTTTATGAATCTGAACACCCATGCTGTCACTTTTATAAGCCCTCCGTATGATGAATACCTTTCGATTTCCAAGATTGGCTCAATTTCGGCTCTTCCCATGCATTGGTGACATTGTGTTTTATGTTGGTCTTCCACGTCTGTATTTGTGCCAATTATGCTTACTAAGTTCTTTTCCAGTGATGTCATCCATTCGGGACCGTTCCACCAGAACTTTGACGTTATCAATGCCTTTGCGCTTATTCCTCATGTAAGTAGGTCAGCAGGGTTGTCGTTACTTTGAACGAATGACCAGCTTGCTTGAAGTGTTTTTTCTCTAATTTCTGTGATTCTGTTGGCAACAAACGAATCCCTTTTGCTTGTTCCCTTGATCCAGTGAAGCACAATCATCGAGTCCATCCAGCAGTGTATTTCTTGTATTCTTTCGTTGAAGTGACCTTTGATGTAGTCGCATAATCTTGATGCTACGACCACTGCCATCAGTTCAAGTCGCACCAATGTCAGCTCTTTAATTGGAGCTACGCGGCTTTTTGCTGTTACCAGCCTTGATTCTTTGCTTCCATCGTGGTATACTGCTATCAAGTATGCTGCCGCTCCGTATGCTAATGGGCTCGCGTCGGCAAATACATGCAGCTTGTATGCTTGTAATGGTTGATGCTCGCTTGCGCAGCATCGTGGGATTTCTAGAATTCGAAAGTCCTCCGCTTCAGACATAAGGTTTTTCCATTTGTCGCATTCATCTTTAGGGAGCTGGTCGTCCCACGTGACGTTCGTTTTCCACAGTCTCTGCAGTCCTATTTTCGCGCGTACTGTGAATGGCGACATCAAACCGAGTGGGTCAAATATCTTCGCTGTGGTTT
Source organism: Rhipicephalus microplus (assembly GCF_043290135.1). Classification (NCBI taxonomy): domain Eukaryota; kingdom Metazoa; phylum Arthropoda; class Arachnida; order Ixodida; family Ixodidae; genus Rhipicephalus; species Rhipicephalus microplus. The sequence goes on along the minus strand of NC_134705.1, from coordinate 91,263,838 downwards.
GTAACACAGCCCTTTTTGTCAAGTACGCTGTATCTGTTAATAAATTCCACTTTTCCATAGGGAAGCAAATCATGTCCTTTGAGTGTTTGCATATCAAGCCCAGAAGCATTGTAAATCCTCTAGATCGAATATCTATGTGAGAATCGTCCCTTTCGTTTTCATCAATTATTTTGTTCAATCGCTCCTCATTGGATGTCCATTTTCTCAAATTCATCGCTGCCTCTCTGAACACTTGCTTTGCCTCTTTGTACAACTTGACTGCTCCAACAAGCGTTGCTGCTCCCAAAATGACATCATCCACGATAGCTTTCTGCAGTGTCCTTGTCGTATCAGGAAACCGGTCTTCCACTTGTTTCAAATGGTGTTTAATTGTAGCTGTCCGTATAAACGGGCTTGGTGTTGTTCCGAACGTTACTCTTGTCATGTGCCATGTTTGCACTTCATTCATTAACCTTCCTTAAGCGTCATGCTTCCACAACAGAAATCTCATCGCATCTCTATCCTCTTCATGTATAGAGATTTGTAGAAATGCCTTTTCAACTTCTCAACTAATGCCACCTTTTCTTTTCGGAAATTAATTAGCAGCGATAGCATGTCCTCATTCAAATTGGGTCCTTCCTCTAGGTTCTCGTTTAAGGACATGCCTTTTCGAGAATATTATGAGGCGTCAAACACTACTGGAACCTTTGTTGTGGCTCGGTCCTCTCTAATGATCGCATGATGTGGCATGTAGTAGCCAAGTGCATTTGGCTGTTCTGATGGCTCTTGGACCTCCTCTGCGACTCCTAATGCCATATACTCTGATATAGCTTGGTCGTAGCGATACAACATGTCTTCATTTTTCTGCAGCCTTTTAGTCAGTTGCTGTAGTCTTTTTATCACATTTTCCTTGTTGCTTTCCAAGTTTACGTCCTGTTTCCATGGCAAGCTGACTTGATAGCGACCGTTTTGATGTACAATCTTGCGCTCGAATTCTTCGACCACTTCATTTTCGGTGTTACCCAAACTATTTCTTGTGATCCCCATTGACTTCAGGCTCCAGAACTTCTGTAGCTCTTGCTGGAGTTCTGTCTCCGCAGCTTCGACCTTCAGAACCATGACTGCTTGATTATGTGTTAGTTTTGTCTTGCTTTGCTCTCACGGCCCCTGCAGTGCCCATTCCAGTATAGTTTCTACAGCCATCAGTCTGTCCACGATTCTTTGAGTTCTACCAGTAAAGAATTCCCAATAATAGTCTGTGCCGATCAGTAGTTCTACAGAATCTGTTGCAGTCGTCTTGGTCCTGTGATCATCCACTTGCATATTTAGCTGTTTCATTTTCTCGCTGAGTTTCTTAGTTGGAGTGGGTATACAACTGTGCGAGATAACGTCTACTTGTAACGCTTCAATCACAGTTGTCGTGCTTGTTTCTCGTGATCCTACCGTCACTTGCACCACGTTCATTAGTTTGACCTTTTAGTCTCCTCCAAATGAACCAATCGTCAGCCTTTCCTGTCGCAACACCTTCGCAGCTATTTCTTTCACTAATCCCGCTTCAATAAATGAACGCTGACTTCCGCTGTCTAATAACAAATGGCAATGTCGGCCACATGTTTCTCCTTCTACGCACGCTACAGCCGTCTGCAAAAGCACAAACTTATGCTTAATATTTTTGGTTGCGTGTAGCGTAGACGTCGTCGCTTCGGCTAGCGCTGTTGTGACCAGCTCTGCCCATTGTTTTCTGCATCACCGTTCTACACACTGACGTGGCATGTCGTCCCTTGCATTGCTTGCATTTTACTTGGGCCTTGCAAATGCGTGCCGTGTGGTTTGGTCGCGTGCATCTGAAACATGCTCTATTTTCGGTAAGCATAGCTTTCTTTTCATCCATTGGAATGCTCCTACGACAGTTTTCGGTTGCGTGGGTTTTCTGCTTGCAGAATAAGCGTATTCTGTCCACTGAGCTATAGAAGCTTGAAGTTGTGCGCATCTGTTCGCGATTCTCTCTTGGTTTTGCAGTTATCCTCTCTTGTTCACATTGTGTTTCTTCACGAAAAGCCGCTTGCTCTTTTAAGAACAACATAAGCCTGTCCAGCTCTTCCTCGCACGCTTTTCCCATTGCGTTGTTTTGCTCGCCGTTTTCTGAAGCTGAGCTGTTTCTCATAGCCTCTTTTGACTTGAACTCCACTGATAATTCTGGTGGAATTGCTCTTTTCAATACCGGTAACAACATCGGCGCATAGCTCTCGGTTTCCATTTTTAGTGACTTGAGTGCCAATATGTTAACTTGCACTTTCTGTACTAGCCTATTTAAGTCATCGGTATCTTGAACAGACCTCACTTTATCCAAACTCAATAGCTAATTCATGTGCATTTCAACGGAATGTTCTCGATTGCCGAACGTTTTGTGCAGTATTTTGATTGAGTTATCATAATTTTTCTCTGCCGAGTACTGAAGTCCATGAATAGCAGCCGCCACTTTTGCGGTTAGTGATGCTAACAAGTAATTGAACTTCTGTCCCTTGCTCATGTTCGGTCTCAGGTGAACTGCCGACTTGTACTGAGACCAAAAGCGGTTCCACTTCAAAGCTTTTCCCCCAAACTTGGTCATTTTAAGCTTTGGTAGCTTAACTAGTTCCATTGCTTCTTGTCCTGTATTTGAGGGCGTCACCTGCCTTGTCCTATCGCTTGAATCCGATTGTTCAGGCTGTCGAGGTCTGATTTCTATTGCAGATAAGGTCGTCGTTAATTTCATGTCGTACTCTATGACGCTTTCGAATTCAGCTTCTGCATTGTCTTCTGTTAGAAACTTTTCCATTTGCTCGTTCGCGCTCTTGAGACTGTCGCTTATTGCTTTAATCTGCGCCTGCGTTGTAAGCAGCTGCTCCCAGCTAGCTCCATCATTAATTTGCTGCTCGGCTGCGTTAATCAGTCACGTAATCTGGGAGCGAAGTGCTTTCCTTTTCTTCGTTATCACTTCTTTGCTCATATTGAAGCGGTTAAAAATGACTCCTTACTTGTCAATCGTTCGTTCTGATGCTCGTACTGTCCACTGTGGTCTCGTCGCTCGATCCAGGCCGTTCCTCTTCTCCTCCGCCGTTTTCTTCTCTGCTGCTGCGTGGCAGGTTGACCTTTCTTGCCGGCGAGGAGGTAGTATCCTGGTTCAAGGCACCATTATTAACACGATGGAGACCAGGACTGCTTCGAACGAATACAGTTTATTAGAAGAAGTGAAGTAGCACGCGCTCGCTCCATGCAGCAGTCTTCTTTCTTCTTCTTCCGGCGTTTGATGATGATATTTTATAACTACTGAACAGCAGTAACTGAAAAAACTGAACAGAAAAATAACTGGTTTGACTTGGTTTACTTAGAAATAAAGTTGCGAAAATTGTGTTCTGGTATTTTTATTTATAAATTGCTTGTGTGCGGAATATTTGCACCAAGCAGGTATTTTAGTTAATGTTTTTAAGCTAATAATTGATGAAAATTGTAACAGCCTATGTTACAATTTCTCACAAAACTGTGGAGGAATGTGTGGAGAAAACTAGACAGTAATTAGACTCATGCAGTCTTATGCTCTACATGTGGAGAGGGTAATGGGCAATGCAAGAAAAAAGGCAAAAATGGACGATTTAGTGGAATCGTGTAGTGTTTCTTCACTAGTCATCCAGTTGTCAGTTGCCCTGAAGTAAACTACACCGTGAAGCTCGTACGGGGCTGCTATAAGCTGCTAGGGCAAGTTCTGGGAGTGTAATGTAAAGTTTACCTGCTAAGGAACGCCAATAGTAAAAATTCCATATTAATAACGGTGGAATATTGGCAAGCCAATGGTAGCCGATATTCGTCGTAAAGCGAATACGGCGTCATAATGGCTTTCATGGGCAACAAAGTGGCCCAAGAATGGTCCTATGCTGGATGTATGTTGGTAACTACGTCGGTGAAAGGACGGGCCTTCATCGGCATGTGTAGTGTGGGCCGGCGTCGGCTGGATATTGGAAATGCAACGGCAGAACGTCGGCCCCAAGTCGGCTTGAACATCGGTCCTACACCGGAAGAAGTTGCACTTGGCCGAGATGCCGATCTTGGCCAATATTGCAGCCGACGTTAGCCAATACGGGTCCAATATCGGTCCTACGCCGGCGTGCTGCCTGGCTTTCGGAAGGGGACCCTCGCAGCCGCCGTCGTCGCCTTCCCGTCCCTCTTCGTTGTATAACGTGCCCCTGGGCCTCTTTGAGCTCCCGCAGTCAAGTCCATGCCTTCAGCGGGCTCTCCAGCAGCTTCTATCTCAGGGGAGCTTCGCGGTGCCTCCACCTGAGTAGCCACCTCCTGTGGGCGTACCGAGGTTCCTGCCGCTGCAGGCTTGGTTTTACTTTTTTTGTCCTGTGATTCGTCCCTCTGGCCACTGGGCTGACATTCATAATTACCGCATGTGGTATGCCACTGCATGCCTCGCAGTGCGCTCTACCGGGCCCGCCACAGCGCCATCGTCGACCGCGTCCGGACCGCCGCCTCCCGCGAGTTCACGGTGGCCTTCGAGAACCAGGCCGTCGGAGACACGGGCCTGCGTCCGGATCTCGTCCTGGTGCGTGGCGAAGAGGCTATCGTCATCGACGTCACGTGCCCGTTCGAGAACACGCCGGACGCCTTTGAGAACGCCCGTAACGCCAAGCTGGCTCACTACGAGCCGGTGGCGGCGTTTCTCCGGCGCCGGTATCAGCGGGTCACCGTCCACGCCGTCATCGTGGGTGCCCTCGGCGCATGGGACTCGGCGAACGATCGCGTACTACGTCGCATTTGTTCGCGCCCCTATTTGCGCCTGTTCAAGAAGCTTTGTGTGAGTGAGGTGATCTCTGCATCTCGCAAGATCTACCAAGAACACTTGCGTGAAAGCCATTAACTGCCTCGCGTCCGCATGTGACTGTGCATGCGAAGCTAACATGGGTGTGCGTGTTTGCCCCTAAGCAATTCCTGTCTTGCCACGCGATGTCTTCCATTGTTACGCGACGCGCGCCCTTTTTCGCCTGCGCTGTGCCATGTCAACGTCGTTAACCTCGTTGCGAGAACTCTTTGGCGCAAGTCATGTCTAAAAGTCGGACTCATTCACCTATGGCCCCATGAAATATGAATAAAAAGATCAGGCCTCTGCCGCAAAGCATTTGAGTCGCTAGTCCCTCCTGAAGTTGCTTCCGCGTCAGCCTGGTCCACCATGTGTTCCTCCATGATGTCGCCCCGACCACAGCCGGTCACGTTGGCGTAGCTCCTCACGCACTGGGTCTCATCGTGGCCGTAACGACGACAGAGCCCACAGCGTGGCACCCTGCACTCGCGCCTAATGTGGCCGGTGCCGTGGCACCGGAGGCAGAGCGGGGCTCTGGTGGGCACGGACACGAGCGCATGGTCTTCTGCTACCCGTAGTTGGTGTGGTATGTCTTAAATTGTCATGCCAGCTTTGAAGCGCAGTGAAACCAGCCTACTGTGAGAGCCTTTGTCCCCACATCCAGGCACACGCAACTTTTCCCTGCATATCTCCGTCACGGTGCCGTAGGGCACTAAGGCTGTTCGAACATCCTCGTCGGGCGTTGTGTAAAGAAGCATCTTCATTCTGGAGTCTTCATGGCAGGGGTCGATGGCGACGCACCGGTGGTCCTTAACGCAGAGCGTTTTAGCCGACAAAAGCTTCTTTTTCCCTTCTTCGTCCTTGAATGTTATTGCCCAAACGTAGTTCATCTGATACGCCCTTAGGACCATCACATCCGGCATAGGCTTGAGACGATCGAGCGCATCGCGAAAAAGCTCAACTCGGTAGGGGCAAGCCTTTACATCACCACGCAAAAACGCAGTATTGCATACAGTTGCACCTAAGGGAAGCTGGGGCAAAAGTAGTTGATAATCGTGGCTCGATGTTTCCGTGAGCCTGATACCGCAGCCAAGGTGGGCCGCACGAACCACCCCAGAGGAGCACAACATTCCGCGTCTGCATAACCGGAAGTGGGGCACTGCGCCACTCTGCTGCCCTTTACTTACGCGGGAAAATGTTCAGTAAGGAAATGCGCACTAATACAAAAGAAAACAAAATTACCAGAGCGTGGTTTCGATCCACGGACCTCTGGGTCATGGGCCCAGCACGCTTCCACTGCGCCACTCTGCTGTACTCCAGTAACGTGGAAAATTGTGCAGTAAGAAAGTGCGCACTAAAACAAACGAAAATAAAATTAGCAGAGCGTGGTTTCAATCCACGGACCTCTGGTATATGGGCTCAGCAGGCTTCCACTGCGCCACTCTGCTGAATGTATACAATTAGCCGAACATACAAGGAGCTCAACAGTGCAGTTTTAGCAAAAAAAAAAGAAGAAAAAAAGAAAGAAGCAATAGAGGCGAAACACAATAGTGCAGTGGAAGCGTGCTGAACTCATAACCCAGACAATCATGCATTGAAACGGTATACTTTGCTTTATTTTTCCTTCATTTACTCTTTTGAATGATTATTTGCATTTACTCACAGGTGTGTTCCTCTATGCACTGAAAAGTCGCCTTCACAAGCTTGTTTGGGGCACTGGACGACCCACTCGTTATACACTTCGCATTGGGTGACGGCTAGCTGTTGTTTTGCTGTTTACAACGCTTTGTTACACATACAAACGCATTTTATTTAACCACATCAAGCCTGCGTAAGGCAAGTTTGAAACGAAGTTTCAAGCCCCGGCGTGACACTGTGGTAGATTACTATAGCCTAGGACGTAGCGGACTCGTTTTGAAATCCCGTGGTGTCCTTGGTGTTTTCCAATTAATAAGATTATTTTCTTCGTTTTGCATGGGACAGTGGTTGCGGACACAGGCGGCGGCGGACAACTACGGTGCACGCAAACGCTGTTGTGATCTTTGAACAGCTATCGCTGAAATACTGCCGAAGTTTATTTTGTTTTACTTGGTGTTTTACCTCGTAATGTCATTTATTTAGGGAGTCAGCACATATTTCTTTCATCGTGGAGCCTTACACTTCATGTGATTGTGAAAACGACTCCTTGTCATCCCATACGATAACCGAGGACTGACCTTGACCATTGACAGTATGCGTATACCTTTGGTGCTACGGGTCTGGGCTTCAGCCATAGGAACGCGTTTGAGGCCGTTCGCAGTTATCTCCATGAAACAAAACGAATGCGCCTCTAAATTCCTATTCGTATATAATTTATATCACAGTATTATTCAGCAAATTCGCAACATAAATTTTAAGCACGTGCTATGTCACTGTAGCTTACATTCAAGATAAAGACTATACTGTCTGGTTAGAATGTCAAAAAGTAAATATCGCACCTTCTTCGTTTTTAAGTACATTCTTTCCTTTTGATCTTAGGATTGTCGATTACTTGAAAGGACTAAAAGCTCCTATAACCAATTTTTGACCAGTCCTCCTGAATGGGTATGAGCCACAGTTGAGGCATCACCACCATCCTCGTTCTCATTACATTTTCCTGTCTAAAACTGCAACACAAGTCAGGGGCGTAGCCAGATATCTTCTTGGGCAGTGGGAAGAGAGGCAGGGTGAGTGTCTGTGTTCAACCACCTTTTATGAATGTTCGTGCATGTGCTTGCAATTATGAGTTTACTCATATACTCATACACATGCATTACAGAAAAAAACTTCAGTGGGGTGGGTGGTTTGAACCCTCCCTACACCCCGGGTGGGCTGGTGGCTGCGAATGAAGTGACTAGTTACTAACAAGTGTATTCTTCGTTCATACAGGATGCACCCATATAAAGGGGACAGTTTTAGTGAACGCGACATACTTAACAGCATACGCCGTGATGTTACAGCAACAACTATCATGCAGATGGCGCGACGAGCTTTTAAATATTTCATACGGAACGCCTGCAGGCGGATGCAATTACAGCGACCGGTTCACATCCTTTATATGCGTGAAAGACACCGGTCTACGCAGGGCGAGATCGCTATGCGCTCCAGTGTGAAATAGCTGCTACATGTCAGGCTCCTTGTACTGAGCAGAGTGGCGCAGTGGAAGCGTGCTGGGCCCATAACCCAGAGGTCCGTGGATCGAAACCACGCTGTGCTAGATTTTTTTTATGCTCGCACACGATATTTTTATCTTTTATAGAGACGCCATAACTGCACATCTGTTTCGAACATGCTCTTTGATGTGTTGTTCTTGTGTTGAAAGCAATGGCTCTGGCCTTCTCTCTCTCGCTTTTTTTCTTCAGTTTAAGAAAGAATTCGTCGCACTGGTAAACACGGTGTGCTTTTTAACACAAAATGCATATTTTTTCGTAGGTATTCTGTTACCCCCTGGTATTCTGTTGTCAGACTCTTGTCGTTTTCGCATGTTACTTATATGCCACTCCCTTCCCTCTTAGAAATCAGTTACCAGCTACACCAGTTCGTGCACAACTTCTACAAACTGCATAAAATGCACAACGTAGCAGGAACAACTCGGCGAAACACTTTATTAGTTACGATACCTTCCAAACCATACACCCGCATCACATTTGAATAAAGAGTGTTAGATACCACATGAAAAAAAAAATACAGCGCAGTCGACAGGATTCGAACCTGTGCGGGGAGACCCCAATGGATTTCTAGTCCATCGCCTTAACCACTCGGCCACGACTGCACGCCAACCGAGCGGCACCTATTTTTAAAAGGTTCCTTATTGAATACGCATGGCAACCTCGTTCAGTTTCTTATTCTCATTGCAATCAATACAGAAGCGGCACAGGTGGAGAGAAGGTTTAGCTTCTGCCCCCGCCCTTTCCCCCGTCATACATTGATTGATTGATATGTGGGGTAAACGTCCCAAAACCACCATATGATTATGAGAGACGCCGTAGTGGAGGGCTCCGAAAATTTCGACAACCTGGGGTTCTCTAACGTGCACCTAAATCTGAGCACACGGGTCTACAACATTTCCGCCTCCATCAGAAATGCAGCCGCCGCAGCCTGGATTTGATCCCGTGACCTGCAGCTCAGCAGCCGAGTACCTTAGCCACTAGACCCGTCATACATTGAAACCCCGTTTACATAGGTACGCCGTGTTTCTTTCTTGGAGTCGGTGTGTTGTATTCAATGTCGCCTTGAACAGTTCATCGTAATGAATGAGCTTCAGACAACTTTGAGATGATGCTTTAGTAAAGGGAATCCAAGTGGAACTGCACTATAAAAGCCTGGAGGTTTTGCGGCGGCAAATGCATAAAGCCAGTTTTGAGCTGATAATTTGATATGTCACGCTGACATGACCTTGATTGAAGAAACAGTGCTAGAACAGGAAAGAAATGAGAAGATACAAACAGGGCGCTGATTAAAAACATTGTATTATTGCGTTTGCACGTCGATATATACAAGAAAATACAATCAGTGAGCGCTTCGAGGAACATGTTATCACTGAAATATGCCGACTCAAACTTTCGAGAGGTTCTTCGTTTTATTTTTTTTCGAAGCGATAGCAAAGCTACGCTGACACAATCATCTCCACTTTCCTGGATGCATATGACCTCAACAATTCCCCGTCGGCGTTGCTCAGCGTAATTGCATAGAATATCGCTATCCATGAAGACTGCTTCACAATCACAATTTTTGCAGTGGTCTGCAAGGTGGCTACGCACAGACCCTTTTAGCGATTTGGGATGTTCACGTAACCTTTATGTGTGCAGCGGCTTCATTAGCCAATGTCACAACTTCCGTAAGTGGGGGAATATTTCACACAACGTTCCCTTGACATTTAAGGAAATGTGGCAAGCGTTTATTTTTGCAACAAGTTTCTGCCTGATCACCGTCAGTCTTCTTGAAGAGGCCTCATAGCTTGTGACGTGCGCTGCAAACGTCTTTGACACCCGATTTTCGTGACACTTTCTTTAAATCATTGCGCGTCACTTTATGAACACATGGAAAGACCGGGATGCCTTTGTTGAAGAGATCTTCTTTTTATTTTTATACTCTAGCTTTTTGACGGGATACTTGATGACAGGGTCTTCAGTTATGTGCTTTTTTTATCTGTCACATTGACAAAAAAGCGCCATGGTGTTATGTCAATAAGGAAATTAGTTATTATTATCCGCTAGACTCTGAAGTCAGGACGCTATCAGGTACACCTCAAAGGAGCAGAGTAAAAGAAAAAAACAAAAAAGTTATTTTCCCGGGCACCGGTGAGATTCGAACTCACGATATCCTGTTTTCTTGACAGGCGCTTTAACCAACTAAGCCACGGCGCCCAAGCCTTTCGCTGCATGCGGAACCTACTGTTGAAGCAGAGAGAGGTTGGAGGATGACCTACTTCAGGTGCGTGATCGGAATGAAAAAGCAGGACGGTAGCTATATTGACACCTAAGCCCCGCTGCGGTAGTCTAGTGGCTAAGGTACTCGTCTACTGACCCGCAGGGCGCGGGTTCGAATCCCGGCTGCGGCGGCTGCATTTTCGATGGAGGCGGAAATGTTGTAGGCCCGTGTGCTCAGAATTGGGTGCACGTTAAAGAACCCCAGGTGGTCTAAATTTCCGGAGCCCTCCACTACGGCGTCTCTCATAATCATATAGTGGTTTTGGGACGTTAAACCCCACATATCAATCAATATATTGACACCTAAATGCATTATGTGGATCACGCATGATATGCGCCGCGTGTGTCCACCAGGCAGTTAGTAATCTGATTTCACTTTTCCGTGACGCATATGTGACCCCTTCCTTTTTTTTTCCTGTGACCTGCCTTTGGTTCATAACACGTAGCGCAAACAACACTGATGTTAAAACCACCCTGTGTACTACGTACATACGGTGACATTTTTATTAAGTGAACTGGTATGGTGCCTGTATCGTCGGATTAAAATTTGGGTAATGTGACCAGCGGCTCCTCTACTTTTGAAAGCCAGTCAGGTGGTTCCGGTGCCGCTTTGTGAATTTCAACAAAGGGATGAATGCTCTATATGAAATGGCCTCGGGCAGGCCACGCATTTTTACCAAAATGATAGCCTGCCCATGGCGTACCAACTCTATTACCGCGAGGTATGGGGAGGGGGGCAACCTACTTCATTTGACAGCCTGGGATATATATATATATATAACAATTTTATTTTTTGTAAGAAGGTGATTTAGTGATTAGAGTGACTATTCTCGAAGGGCGGGGAGTTCGACCCCCCAATATTTCTTTTTGGGGGAGCTCGCGCTTTCCTTACCCCCCTCCCCCCCAGCTGACACGCCTATGTAGCTTGCCATTCTTGAACGCCACAACGAGTAGAGGCCCATGTGTCGAAGACAGGACATCTTCATTGTCTACACTCAAGAACTGACTCCCGTATGGGTCCAACGGGAGTTCTTTAGTAATAGCGCTCTGCAGCACGTCCCAAAAACAAAACCCTTTCCAACAATGTAAAACACAAGATCTATGGTTTCTGGGATCATGCGTGTCCCAAGGCAAATAACATCCTTTACCTTCCAAAATTTTTTCAACCTGCAATGTACCAGAGTGCAACTAAATAAAAAAGTTTTTGTTCCAGGCTCCGCATACATTTTAACTCTCTCTACAACGTTGCTGCCTGGGCCTTCACTGTACAATGACTTGTGCAACGGGACAGTAAAGACAATGTTTCATAAAGCGAAATGTAGTTCGTTTCGTTTAACGTTCTAAAGGTATTCTCTTTAAAACCATATAATCGTATACTAGACATAATTCATTGTGTTAGCCTTGTATCCCTCCTACACTACATTTATTTGAGACAACATACACTTCAGTATGAGTCTGCCCAGTCGTAATTGACATAGCGTGCGCAGGAAGGGATATGTGACATCTCGAAAAAACAAAAACCGGTTAACTAGCTCCCGCATAAATAGGTAAACTAGTCCAAGCCTTTCGTCTTTTACTCGTCGTAACGAGTGAATACGGCAGTAGCATTCCCACCCTGAAACTCACACAAAGACGGCAAATATTTTGTGGAACCTTTGCACATTCGTCCTTGAGCAATTCAGTACTTTCATTGTATCAGAGCTAGCTGGTAAAGAAGATATTGCAGACGTTGGCCCTGGCAAAGATCGTGAACGCGTCTCCTTTCCACTCCTTCGCTTTCTGTTGTGTGTCCTTAATTTCACCTTTCCAAAACTGGTCGCTTGCACCATATAGGTCAAGCGACACACCTCAGTACTTGCCAGGGGTCTTTGCCCAGGGCACGTTAGCGAGAAGTCTGGCTTCGTTGGCCACGTTACTTGCCAGAGCCCTAAAACTTAGACCACTTAACACCGCTACCAGCAGCCTGACTGAAAGCGCGCACAGCTCCAACAGTTTATTCTATACTGTTTAGTCCCATGAAAAAATAGCCAAATCAACTGCATGTGCGAGCTGCCTAACTTCAACTGCCTGCAACTCAAAACCATGAATATATATATATATATATATATATATATATATATATATATATATATATATATATATATATATATATATATATATATATATATATATATATATATATATATATATATATATATGTATATATATATATATATATATATATATATATATATATATATATTGCTTCGGGGTGCCACAAATGAACATTGATTATAATTTCTATATATATATATACAAATAAACAAAGGGCTGAGGGGGCAATCCTGAGGAACCGAACGATACACGTTAATGGGTGCACTCAGATTCTTATTAACAATCAACCTCGTCGTGCAGTCTCGCTACGCCAGGGCACTCCCTCGAAAATAACACAACTGACGTTAACATGATTTACCAAAGCGAAAAAAATTTAGTGTTAAACACAATCAAGGGCTTTTTCTATATCAATCTAAGAACTTCTTCATCGGATTCATCACAGAAATCTAGAACGCTGCGTGCTTTATGAATATTTAAGGCGATGAAGTGCCTGTTAATGCCGCACGTTTGTCGAGGCCCCACGATGTCCTGTATCACTCCCTGTAATCTTCGAGCTAATACCTTCATGTAAATGTTACGGTCTACGTTGGTTAGGGCTACAGTACGATACGCTGAGACAGATTTCAGTTTTTGTATACACGCTCTGTTTTAGGTATGAGAACCGTGTGGGATATCCCGTATTATGGGCGCAAAATATTTAATTGATAGGCTTCATTAAATATTCCTGTCAAAATAGGGTTGATTTCATGCTTGAACTACTTATAAACGGCGGCTGTGAAACCGTCCGGACCGAGCGACGTGCCTGGGTTTAACTTGCCTATGGAGTCTTCTACTTCGGCCACAGTTATTACACGCTCCAAGCTTCCTCAGTTCGTCATTCAGACGGGGTAAACATAGCATGAAGTCATTCTGGAAGCTTTCAAAATTTACGTCGTGCAATGCAAACAACTCGCGATAATGGTCCGTGAAAGCTTTTGTGATGCCTTCAGTATCAGTTATTACGCTGCCGCCCCGCTCTATTTCGCGCACGCAGTTTCTCTCACCGCGGGCTTTTTCCAAGCCTAGAGCGCATTTCGACAGCATTTCACCTGCCGCGGTGTTATCCGCCCTTGGCCTCACCGAAACACCTCGATAGCGGTCTTCATTTAACAGCTCTAACTTTTGTTTTACTTTTCCAATATCTTCACTGCAATTTTACAGGGCTCGGCATTCCTGCTTGAGTAACTTGTCAAGTAGCACCCTCAACTCAGTTTCCTTTTTTTACATCGTACCGAATGCTCGCAGCCCTGCTTGTTGCTTTGATTTTTAACTTTTCTTTGGAAAAATTTCACTGTTAGCAAAGGTGAATCTTTTCGCTGAGGCTTGTTTTGCTAATTTCTTCTTTCACTGCCTGATTACAAATATCGTCCGGCAGAAATTTATTATTTAATTTCCACAGTTCCCAATATGATGACTTATTTTGCTTCGAAATTCCGACAGAGCAGAGGACTAGGCAGTGATCAGAAAAAGACACAGGGGTGACATTATAACTGGTGTATTCCGGTGGGATGTCGACGCAGACGTAAATGCGGTCAAGTCTTGGATGGTTAGGGCCTTCAAATCGCGAGTACTTGACCGTACTTGTACCTGTGACACACTCCGCTACAGTTTCGACGTCCAATTTTGCGACAATACTAGTCATGAGGTTGGTACCCTTATCTTTGTAACCCCGAGTACTGGTTTTGTCGTGTGCGCTCAGTCGCCCAGCATTACTAATTTCTTTCCTGCACAGAGCTGTCGTTCAAGGCCGTGAAAAAACAGCGCCCTTCTTTCTACCTTGTTGAACGCGTACACGCACATGATCAGCCACTCGGTGTTATTCAGGGCGAAGTCTACGTCGGCCAGCTTCGAACGAAGAATGGGCGTTCCCCTTAAGCCCAGGCAACTTTTTAACAAAAGGTACTATCGGTGTCAAATGCAACACGAACATCGGAGCGCGTGTTTCAAGCATTAGAAACAGTATAGTGTTGACCGTCCAGTCATCGCCATTGACAGGCGTGCACATCCGGTTTTGCAACGCTGCGCGATCCCCCTACAGTGCGTTATCTCCGTTTCTGCTCCAGTTTTCGTATGGTGGTAATGGTGGCCATCGTGGGCGTGCCAAGCGCTTTTGATCGTATCACTCGCAAAACTTGTTTTTACTTCAGCGTCGCAGTGCAATCGGTGACTTGGCACGATAAAAAAAAATTAATCGGTTTGCAGTTGATTTTCAAACGATCGTCGCGTCTCGTTCGCCAGCGCTGCTTCACCTGCACCCTTCTTTCAGAGACCGACCCGAAGACGCGTCACTTTACCTGGAAATGCTGAGCGTTTCTTCGGAACAGAGAGTATAAATTGTTTCGCTTTACCCGCGCGAAGTGAAATAGCGTGAAATTGTCAGCATTTTAACCGGATTTAGTCTACTGAAAATAGAATTAGCCAGGAATTTCAAGATGATGGACTCCGTGATGACAAGTCGTGCTACAATACTCGCCTTCGGCTGCAGTAGTTTAGCCTCTGTTTCTTTATTTTGTTCCTTTCAAATACCATACCTGGAGCACAAGCAGAAATATTGCACTATAGCGGGAGCGTGCAGTGCTACCACACCGGATGCCAATGTATTGTCGACGGCAAGCACTATCCCATTGATAAGGCTTGTGCCACGCGCTCCGCTGTTCGTGTTTCATTTGATGCCACGAACAGAACGAGGTTTCGCCAAGCAGAGCGCAAGCCAGCGTCGCGTCGCTCGTTTTTCTATACTCCTCGAACGCGCTCCCGCCATCGGAGATCGGCTCAACGTCGAGCGGCAGGATCTTTGTAGCTAAGATTTGGTTTGCTTTTCATTCCTCATATTTCTTGTTAGTTCCTCTCAACTGAAACGTTGTTGCAGCCCTTTGGAGGTCAGGCAAGTCAGAATATTTTGATGTCTTTCTCATCACCCGGCCAAGGGCACTCCCCTTGGCTGCATGATGATGGATGGTAGCGCAGACAACGAACACGGACAAGAGAAGGCACATAGACACAACACAGCGCTGTGTTGTGTCTATGTGCCTTCTCTTGTCCGTGTTCGTTGTCTGCGCTACCATCCATCATCATGCAACCATACCAACAAGCCCAAATCGCCACCCCTTGGCTGGCCTCACTACCGGTCAAGGATTGGCCGCTCGATACCTTGCTACGCAGTGGAGATAGCTACGTCCCTGTGGCTCTGGTTTCTACAAATGGCGGTTCCATTCCAATGAAGAATCCGAAGGTGATACAAGTGGAGCTTCAGAAAGCCTCGTCGCTTTTCCAGAAGATTACGGAGGTCCGCCAGTTCGGCCGAGGGGGTATCCTGTGCTGCTCTGCAGACCAGGATTGCGTCCGAGAGCTTCTGAAGTGCTCTGAATTTGCTGCACAGCCGGTGAGCCCGTCTATTCCAGCTCACCTTGCATGTACGAAGGGCATAGTCCGTGGGGTGGATACGAGTCTGACACCTCAAGAAATTCTTGACTTATTTGCTGTAGCTGGGGCAGTTTCAGTCTATCGATGCACCCGAACGACTGATCAAACCAAATCGCCTACTGAATCAGTTATTGTAACTTTTGCAGGAAGAGTTAGGCCAACAGAAATTAAGGCATGGCCACTAATCTACAAAGTAGAACCACTTTTCCCGAAACCTTTGCAGTGCTCAAAATGTTGGCGATCCGGCCACAGCATGAAAGGATGCAGATCACAGGCTAGATGTCGTCTGTGCGGAGAGAGTCATGACAGCTGCGATTGCAAATCCGGTGACCAGAAGTGCTGCTTGTGTAATGGAGCGCACCATGCAGACTCTGCTGAATGTGGTGCAAAAGAAAGAGAAATGGGTGTTCTAGAAATCATAGAACGCAGGCGTTGCTCTAGGAGGGAGGCGGTAGCAGAAATGCATGAAAGATCGAAAGGTTACGCAGGCATAACATCCCGGCACACAGCAGCAATGGATGCATCGCTCGCAAAGTCGATAACTGAGGCTATTGAAAAGTCCACTGAAAAGGCAATGCAGCGTCTGGCAGCTGCTCTTTTTGAAGCCTTGGCTGATATGTTAACACAACAGCTGACACAAATCATTGGTACAGTTTCTGTGCAAAATCGGGATTCGCACGCTCTGTTGATTTCAAGAGGTACAGAGGAGGAAAATCAGACAGTCAATCATAGACCTATCTCTCCGAAAGCAGGACCTTCAAGAAATAGAGTTCAGGCTGAGTCAGAACCTGTGACAGATGATTCAGGAGACTTTACAGATATGGACACAGAATATCTAAGAACTTTGAAACGTAACAGATCTCCCCCTTCTAAAAAGTCTTCTGAGAACCCAAAATCCAAGAAATACTTGTCAAAAAAAGACTTCTTTGAGAACCTTTCAAAAATGATTTCATGAAAAAAGATATTCTGGATCAGGCAGTTTCTTCGGCCGGTATAGCATCAAAATAGGTTCCCTAAAAATTCTGCAGTAGAACTGCTGGTCTATTTGGTCGGCAACTACACATTTACAATATATTTCTTCTCAAATTTCTCCCGACATAATTGCCATTCAGGAAACCTGGCTTGGGAACGGTAAAAAGTTTTACATGAAAAATTATCGATTAATACGGCTGGATAGGCCGAGTAGAGGTGGCGGTCTGGCTTTCTTAATATCAACTAAATTTAGTCACAGAGCCAAGATATCGTATCACTGTATGGATACGAATTACGAAATTTTGGTGTTAGACATAACTACCAGACTGCTCGCCTTTCTCTTTTGCAAATGTATACTTTCCTGCAGAAGTTCAAGATACGAGATGCCTCGATGTTATGGTAGCTTCATGCAGAAAAGAAATAGTACTGTGTGGTGATTTCAATTCACACCATGTGTCTTGGGGCTTCAAATCTGATGTATGCGGAATACGTTTGTGGGAATGGACGCTTGATAATAACTTTTCCTGCTTGAACTCACACGTTGCTACATTTGTAAGAGGTAACTCTAAATCGACTATTGATTTAACATTTTTCAGCTCCACTTTAAGCATATCCTCGTGGAATATATTAGATTGGGCTACAAACAGCGACCACCTTCCCATTACGTTTGAAATTAAGTTCCCGAGGTTTAGTTTGGCAGGGAAAGTAGGCTCATTCGTAAATTATGCTAAATTACAAAAAGACTTAAAATCTACGTTAACTTTTCGCGAGGAAATGCAGGAAGACCTTAGAGTTATGAGTCTATGTGCGGTGTTGAAACGATCACTAAAAATTCAACGTTTACTGTAAACTCGAACACAGCGGGATCTTTTAGCCCGTGGTGGAATCAAGAATGTGTCAGGGGGTATAGAAAGCGAAAAGCAGCTTGGAAAAAGCTGTTAATTAACCAATGCCCCAAAAATTGGAGTGATTATAAATTCATGGCCGCCGATTTTAAGCGTCTAGTGCGCAAAGCAAAAGAAGACTATGATATGAATGAATTTCATTATCTGTCTAAGACTAAAAATAAGAAAATGCTTTTCAGGTTTTTACGTGCGAGAAAAATGATTCCACAGACAGAAAGCAGTCATTCCACTATTATGTCTCCTCGCGAACTCTCTAAATTCTTGGAAAATATTGCTAAAGGCTTGAAAACCAGGTTTAAGACAATTATGCCAAAGTCCATGGTGAAATTAAGGGTGGATTGTCATTTCCAGGAGGTATCTTTAGCTGAATTGGCGGATGTGATGAAGAGCTTACCGCCCGCTGCTCCCGGACCTGATGGGGTGACCTCTACAATGATTAAAGTGTTATACGAAATATCGCCACATGAAATCCGTAATATAGTTAATTATTCACAGAAAAATTCTTGGATTCCAGCCCATTGGAAGCTTTCCAAAATAGTTCCGATACTTAAGAAACAGGGAATGGAGTTTACTCTGGATAACATAAGGCCTATTTCATTGACATCTAACATGGTCAAGCTTGTAGAGAGAGTCTTAAATGCCCGTATGATAAACTACATCAATGAACATACAATACTAAACCCCAGACAAATTGGCTTTAGATCGGGATACTCCATTTGGTGTGCACATGTGGATTTGGAAAGTCGCATACAGCTGGCTCGGCATCGCCGCGAATACTGTGCACTAGTCAGTCTAGACTTAGCTAAAGCGTACGACAAGGTGGAATATCCTATCCTAATCCAGCAGATGCAAGACCATCGCTTTCAAAAATATATAACAGCATGGATTACAGAGTTTGTGAAAGACAGAGAATTTTATTGCTTCTTGGATGGATGCTCTTCTAAAAAATATAAGCAGACACGAGGTGTACCTCAGGGCTCAGTATTATTCCCGGTGTTATTCAAGATATTACTAAGTTCCATTCCAACTCATCAGGATATCCAAATTTACGTATATGAAGATGATATTGCTTTCTTCGCAACAAACAGTGATCTGCACTCATTGTATCAGGCATCACAGAATTACATGAACATGCTAGAAGGAAGGCTTGACAATATCCATATGTCATTGAACCTCAAAAAAGCGCGCTTCTGCCATTCTCTTTTAAGGATCGTGTCAACATTTCCCTGATGTATCGTACCGAGCTCATTCCCCAGGTCGATTTCCTGAAATACCTAGGCATCGTATATAATAGGATGCTAAATTGGTAAAGCCATATAAACGAGGTTGGCTGTAAAGCGTCACGTGCCTTGGGGTGGTTACGCAAATTGGGAAACAGAAAAATAGGATTGCGTAGGAGTTCATTGATAATGAATTACAAGATGTATGTACGGCCTATTATGGAATTCGGGTGTGTATTATTTTCAGGCAGCGTGGCTTACAAGATGAGAAAATTAATATTATTAGAAAGAGAAGCTTTGCGCTTGTGTCTTGGACTCCCAAAATTTGTGGCAAATAATGTTTTGTATGTGGAAGCGCGCCTTCCACCTTTGTTAACTCGGTTTAGAATACTTACAGTTGAAGCTTTCTTAAAAATATACAATTCGCCTCTGCGACAAGCTTCATACGTTTTTATTCAAGAACCAACCGCATTCTTTGGAACACAATGGTCTAGACTACACTCCCCTCAGATTAGGTTCGTCCAAGCATTGCTAGAGCCTCTCAATGTAAATGTTTATCAGATTTGCATAACGAAGACACCTAATTCAAAACTTGAAATTAAATTTGATGATATTTTCCCCTCTAATGCCCCTTCAATATTTAAATATTCGGTTAAAAGATTGCTTGACTCATCTGTCCATAAATAACATTATTGCGACGGATGCATCCCTATTGAACGAAAAGGCTGGAATAGGCATCTTCTGTACTTCTCTCGACTGGTCTTTCTCAGTTCAATTACCAGATTACACGCCTATATTCATCGCTGAATTATTCGCTATATTTCTAGCGCTTCGTAAACTTCCTGCAAGCGAATCAGAAGCGGTCATACTTACCGATTCTCTCTCAGTATGCACTGCACTATATACAGCAAAAAAATTGACATTATTGAGTATGATTAGCAGTTTATTACCACAAAACCTGAAAAAATTTCACTTGCTATGGATACACGGCCACTGCGGGATTTATCCAAATGAGATGGCAGACTTGTTAGCCAAAGCATCTTTAAGCGGACCAATCTTACCTATTACCTGATTTTGCCTACGTAACAGCACTGAGATATAGAAAGGCTTGTTTGCACAAAGAAATAGAAAAATTATCATTGGATAAAGTCAGAGACTTCGTACATCTAAGATATTGCTGGAACAAACAGTGGTGTGTATCTCGGCAGTTAGAAATTACAATCACCAGATAACGATGCAGAATTCCGCATCTGAATTACTACCTACATAAAGCTGGACTAACAGCATCTCCGTTGTGTCTCTTTTGCAAGGAATCGGAATCAATAGATCATTTCTTTTTATCCTGTAAACGTTATGCTTGTCGAAGGAAAAGATACCTGGTCGAACCAATTGAGAACCTAGGTTTAAAAATAAACGTGGAACTAATTTTATCCTTCGGAGGGATTACATTAGGTTATAGCCACAGGGAGGTTTTCTCTGCTGTGTGCGAGTACATAAGGGCAACAAAGAGATTACCCTGTTAGCCTATTGTTATTATTTACGGCTACGAGACTACCTGAATGCCTGACTGAACACACTTGATGATCCTGCCGCCCGGTTCTTGGCCGATCCCCCTTTGTGGGCGAGTGCCAGCAAAGCCAAAGGTTCATCATCATCATCACCATTTGATGCCAATAGTACGCCGCCAGCCGATGTGCCCACCACGTGGCTAACTACAACAAAATACCTTGACGCAAAAAGTTGCACCATGCTGCCGGTCTCTGCATCGCCATTGACTTTGGTTTCCTGTACCGCTAGCACGTCAATGTAACGTTCCGTTAGAGACGGTAAAGCTGGATTTGTTTTCTATTACCTGCCAGTCCTGTGACGTTAAGGTTGGCGACATTCAACAGCAATGCAGGGGCCATTTTGACGCTAAGAAAGGAGACCAGTAGCACTGCGCTCACCCTTCGCGTCTAGCCCATTGCTAGACCGGACCATCGCCAGCGGTGCCGTCCGGTGGAGTTGTTGACTGCCCGACTGGCTCGACGTTGCCGCCGGGATTATCAGCTGGAAAGTTGTGACGCGGTGAAATAGACGGCCGCAGTCCTTGCAAAGTCTTTGCTGGCGGTTCCCCGGGGCCAGGCGTGGTCGTTTCAATACTCTCATTGCTGGCCGAGGGGTGGGGACGCTTGGAAGCCGCGGTGACGTTGGTCGGTGCTTGAAAGCCACCCTTCTCCAGCGGCGTCTCGTTGGAATCCTTGTGCTCTCCGACCTTGTGTGCTAGTAAGCTTTTGGGGGCTTTAACTGTCACCACGGATAACGCGGATGTGTCGCCCGCCGCTTCTGGGAGGGTTGGTGTGTCACCCTTACCGGTGTCGACTCCTAAAGCCGCAGGCAGAACTGGTGCCGCCGGTTGGTTGACAGACCCTGCCGAGTCGCCTTCAGCTTCTTGGTCCACCGGGGCATTCCATTCCGGGGCTTCACCGCAGGAAGGCGCCAACGAGTCTCGAGGTCCGGCCTGCTTTGTAGCCTCGTCGGTGCCCCGAGCCGCCTCCTCTGCCTCTTCAACATTCATCATTTCCTCACGGTGGTCCGGCTTTGTCTGCCTTGTCGCCGACGCGTCGGCGCGTACGCAGTCCGTGCCCGCATGCCCATAACGAGGGCACTTGGATTACAGAGGCACCTTGCAGTTCCGGCAAACGTGTCCCGTGCCTTGATATTGTAGGCACTGCACGGCTCGCCCGGGCTCCACAACGAGGACAAACTCCCCTGCAACACGGTCCTGGTGGGGAAGGTTGTCCACTTTGTATCCGGGCTTCGATTTCCGCAGGACGGTTGTTGTGGTTAAACCTTTTCCTTCCTTCTTTGAACCCGCTAACGCCCTCGACTCCCCTCGGTGACGTTGCCAAAAGCCGCAAAGGCTGTCCGAATATGTTCGTCTTCGACGCCGTGAAGTATCCAGTGGAGGCGAAGCCTCACCTGCTGGTCCTCTGGGTCAAATATGATACACCGGCGGCCTTTCACTTTAGGTACCTTTACCGCGGCCAGTTTCTTGGCAGCTTCACTGGTGTTCAAGGTCACCACCCTCACGTGAATAATTTGGTATGCGCCTAACGCCACGACGTCGGGAAGCACACCAACTGATGCGAGGGCGTCCCAGAAATACTCGACTTTTTAAGACCTCTCACGTGCGTCACTGTGCAAAAACAACGTGTTCATTACAACACGGACTGTGGGCAACGTAGGCAGCACGATCTCGTAGTCCTTATCATCTTCACCATCGATCCTGTTTCCGCGGCCGGCACGGGCCGCTATCGTCGCTCCGTCGGAGCTCATGATTTCGCAACCGTCCGCTTGCGCGGCCGGAAAAATAATGACGAACTCGGGCCTCTTGGGTAAAAGCAAGGTATCCTAACCACTAGACTACGCTGGAACAGAGGTCACCGTCTCTTAAAAGAAATTCCTTCCAGGTGGCTAGTTAAACTATTCAAAACGTAGATATAAACGCTATCGAATGATAAAAGATAGGAATGTCTCGCCGAGATTTGAACTCAGTTTGCTGGATTCAGAGGCCAGAATGCTAACCATTACACCATGAGATCGCAACCAAACTTTCCAACACTGGGAATCGAACCCGGGCCTCCTGTATGAGAGCCAGGTATCCTAGCCACTAAACTACGCCGGAACGGAGGGCGCCGTCTCTAAAAAGAAGTCCTTTCCAGGCGGCTAGTTGAATTATTCGAATGATATATTTAAACGCTATTGAGTAATAAAATGAAGGAATGTCTCAACGAGATTGGAACTTGGATTGCTGAATCCAGAGTGCTAACCGTTACACCATGAGGCCGCAACCAAACTTTCCGACACCGGGAATCGAACCCGGGCCTCTTGAATGAGAGCCAGGTATCCTAGCCACTAGACTACGCCGGAACGGAGGTCACCGTCTCTAAAATGAAGCCCTTTCCAGGCGGCTAGTTGAATTATTCGAATGATATATTTAAACGCTATTGAGTAATAAAATGAAGGAATGTCTCAACGAGATTGGAACTTGGATTGCTGAATCCAGAGTGCTAACCGTTACACCATGACGCCGCAACCAAACTTTCCGACGCCGGGAATCGAACCCGGGCCTCTTGGATGAGAGCCAGGTATCCTAGCCACTAGACTACGCCGGAACGGAGGTCACCGTCTCTAAAAAGAAGTCTTTTCCAGGCGGCTAGTTGATTTATTCGAATTATATATTTAAACGCTATTGAGTAATAAAATGAAGGAATGTGTCAACGAGATTTGAACTTGGATTGCTGAATCCATAGTGCTAACCGTTACACCATGAGACCGCAACCAAACTTTCGACGCCGGGAATCGAACCCGGGCCTCTTCGATGAGAGCCAGGTATCCTAGCCACTAGACTACGCTCGAACGGAGGTCACCGTCTCTAAAAAGAAGTCCTTTCCAGGCGGTTAGTTGAATTATTCGAATTATATATTTAAACGCTATTGAGTAATAAAATAAAGGAATGTCTCAAGGAGATTGGAACTTGGATTGCTGAATCCAGCGTGCTAACCGTTACACCATGAGACCGCAACCAAACTTTCGACGCCGGGAATCGAACCCGGGCCTCTTCGATGAGAGTCAGGTATCCTAGCCACTAGACTACGCTGGAACGGAGGTCACCGTCTCTAAAAAGAAGTCCTTTCCAGGCGGTTAGTTCAATTATTCGAATTATATATTTAAACGCTACGAGTAATAAAATAAAGGAATGTCTCAACGAGATTGGAACTTGGATTGCTGAATCCAGAGTGCTAACCGTTACGCCATGAGACCGTAACCAAACTTTCCGACGCTGGGAATCGAACCCGGGCCTCCTGGAGGAGAGCCAGGTATCCTAGCCAATAGACTACGCCGGTTCTTTTTTCTTTATTAGATTTAAGTTCATCATGCACACAAATTAATAAAAACACTTTCGCAAGAAGTACCAAAACGCATTGAAAAACGCCAACCAAACTTTTCTGGGCGTAGTACAATTAAATACGTTTAAGCGCGACAGGTTAATTCAATACAGGTAGTCACTCTAGCTGCTGCTCTTCGCCGGCATTAAATACATTTCTTATGCAGGCTGTGCTTTCAATCAGGTATTCTCTGGCAGAGCGTGCATTAACATCAAGATGTTGACATGCCAAAGATGCTTTCCAGATAGCGTGCATACTTAACGACATAAACATATATTACGACATGCCAGTGGCACTATAAACAGGTGGAAAATGGATACCATAAGGTGTTAAGTGTGGTTCTTTTTTTAAAGTTCGTTGCAGAATGTCTTAAAAAAATGTAGCGTTGAAACAATCTAAAAATAGGTGATCAGTGCTCTCTGGCTTGTGACATAAAAGACAATTAACGGACCATGGAACAAATAAACCCTTTTCTTGTAGCGGCGGTTTTACAGGAAGCGTGCCGGTGTGAAGTTGAAAAAAAAAAAGCCTTTGCTAGTGGTCGTACTCCACTTCTTTTAACCCTTTGCAGGACGTTTTTCTTAGGACCTTTTCCGTACATGCTACGATACATCGGCACAGGTAGCATTACGTCGGTAAGGTCCTATATAGTTGGCTCTCTGAAACTATTTGCTTGAGAAATAAGTGGGCTAGTCCCAGCCCACCCGCATTCACTGAGCGGAAAAGATTTTTACGGCTCGAGCGTTTCCCCTTGGAGGCCCAAACAACAGTGGCAAAAACTCTGCGTACCTTTTGTATGCTTGAGTGGTTCATGCACAGCACTTGAAGTACATACCAAATTTTGGTCGCTAGAAATATATTGCAGACCATTGACCTCGCGAACACCCAGTGGTCTTTCCCTTCCCCTTTGTTTACTTTCTCTCTGAAGTTTTCTGTCTTTCCTTTCCAGTATTCAGTGGCATCGTTATAACTCTCCAATTGTACACTAAGGTACTTCGTCGGCACGGATCTCCACTTCACCTTTTCGAAGACGTCAGGCTTTTCGTCCCAGGTTCCATGCCAGAAACCTGCACTTTTATCCCAATTTAAAGCACTACCTGACCACTTGGAGCACTTATCTGCTACGCTAACTGCTTCACTAATGCTTTCCCTGTCCATGCAAAAAACAACGATATCGTCTGCGTGTGACAATACTTTGACCTCAGTCGTCATCAACTGAAAGCCACGTATTCTATCATTGCTACCTATGTTAAAACAAAAGGGCTCGAAATACAAGGCGAATAACAATGTGGAAATGGGACAACCCTGACGAGCACTCCTAGCAGTTGAAAGCTTTCCTTAACTTTCTTGTTGATAACAAGGCTAGCAAAGCTGTTCCTATACGACAATTTTACGCCATCTAATATAACATTTCCAACATTTACATGTTCCATTATTGAAAATATTACTGGATGCACAACACGGTCAAAAGCCTCTTCCAGGTCTAGCTGCAACATCGCTACTTGGCTGTCCCATACATCGCAGCACTCGAGAATGCTCCTCGCGGTGTGGATGTTGGTGCCAATTGTTCGACCTTTAAATCTACATGTTTGGTGTGGTCCTACTAATACCCTTATCACACTTTGTAACCTCTTGGCAAGCACCTTCATAAAAACCTTATAGTCTGTGTTAGTGAGGCTTATGGGGCGATAAATGCTCACCGACAAGAGCTTTACCGGGTCATCACTCTTTGGGATAAGTACGATATAAGACCTTCAAAAGGACGGCGGCATTTTCTTTACTTCATAAGCTTATGCAACGAGGCGACAAAGTACCTCCGACAGCGCATCTTTGAATGTTTTGTAAAATGTGGCACCTAGTCGTTCTGGGCCGAGCGTTTCACCTTCAGTCAATTCGTAAATGGCCTTTTCTATTCCTCCAACTGAAATTGGCTGCTCCAGACGTTCGGTAGTCTTCTTATCTAGTATATAGGTATTACTGACAAGAACTCGCCGTCCAAGGCTTTTTCTCTTTTGCCGCTGCTGCCCAGCTATCCTTTGTAATAATCGACAAACGCTTGTTTTATCATTTGTGTGTTCGTGGTGGTCACCTCCCCATATTTTATGCGTTTTATTTTATTATAGAACGTGTAGCGCTTTTCTTCGCACAGTGACCGTTTCATCGGTGTTTTGACCAACTAAAAGTGCTCTGCGCGAGCGCGTATAACTGCCCCTTTGTAGTTTTCTATGTCCGTTTTCAAATGCGAAGCATTTCTTAGCAAACTTAGGCGACTTTGAGCGTATCTATCTATCTATCTAGCCGCCTACGACTTTTAGCTCTCCTGGCCATTTAGGTAATGGTATCGATAGCAACTTGGTATAGCATAACATGACTGTATGAAGAATATACTTGACTAGCCATAAGGTGAATATTATGACATGTATGTCATGGATGTCATAATTTACATTTCATGGTTCCGCAGCTCTTGCGGTGGTTTCTTTCGCATGGCATGTTGCAAAACAAGTACGGTAAGGCACGATTGCATGGCGAACACAAGTCACAGACCCTAACATGTACATCATGACATGCGTGTCATGTAACAACATGACTACATGCCACACTGATGATACGCTCGCGGCCGTTTCGCGAGCTTCACATATGCCATATTTGGTATTACGTGACGCCAATGGATGACGAAGGTATGTGACTGGTGCAAACATGATAATCATGAGATGCGTGTCATGTGAGAGCATGACTACATGCCACAGTCAAGGCACCAACACAGTTGGACGTGACGCCGTGCGCGTACTCGCCGGCGTTCATTTCGTCGCGTCACGCCGGCGTTGCCACGCCAGGGGCCCGTCCTGCCATTTACACGCAGGCGCGCTCCGCGCTGTGTTGCTTTGACGCATGCGTGTGTCAGCGCGTCCGACATCCCTCCGTTACGAAAAGAGGAAGACGCAGTGTTGTCTGGGCAACGCATCGGCGCGAAATGCAACATGTCGTACTTCGCGGCGGTGACCGTTAGGCCGCGCCGAAGCACGCTGGTCACGCCTAGTTTGAGACTGTAAAGTGCTCGTGTTTTGCTAACCTATAGCATCGCTGTGCCCAGCTGCGCGCGCGTCAACGCTACATTGGAGTATATTGGGCCCTTCATGATGTGCTCGCGGCCATTTTGTTAGCTCCACGTATACCAAATTTGTTGTTACGTGGCGTCAATGCATGAGGAAATATACGTCTGGTGCAAACATGATAATCCTGACAAGCATGCAATGTAAGAACATGACAACATGTCACGCTGATAGCATGCTCTCATCTGTCTCACCAGCTCCACATATACTAAATTTGGTATCATGGGACGTGAACAGATGACGAAGGTAAAGGACACATCCAAACATGATAATCATGACACAGAAGTCATGTATGGCATCATTTACCTCCACCTCGTAACGTTGTACTTATTTTAAAGTCACATATCAACATTTCTTATTCGCGCTTCGCATATCATTGGTTCTCACTGTAAGTAGGATCCGCTAATTTTTCGAGCTGCTTTTTTACTTCTCTTATATCTTTAGCTAACGTGCCTGGTCGCGTGCTCTCAAGTGACAGCAAGAGTTCAAGTTGGCCCTATTGTTCGTTTTCATTTTTAGGGGCGTAGCTACTTCAAGTGGCACCCGTTCGTCCCTCGTAGTAGTGCGTAACATGTCTTCGCTTTGACCTGCAAGGTGGTGCTGGTGAGAGATTTCTCCTGTGCATTGTTGAACAATAAAAATTCGCAGCATGAGCGTTAACCAAAAGCCGAATTCTCCTTTCTCTCATTCCCCATTAGCAGCCATTGGCATGTACATTGAGCACTATTGATAAATAGTCTGGAGGAATGGAGTCGCAAGTATGAAAATGTGAGCGAAAAATACTTCTCAGTCTTGCGTATATATATATATATATATATATATATATATATATATATATATATATATATATATATATATATATATATCCTGATGAAGGCGAGACTCTAGGCCGAAACGTAGAAATAAACCACGTTGTGACTTCTCACGGAGGATCTCCTTGACTATATATATATATATATATATATATATATATATATATATGAATATATCTAGTGGGAGTAATAATTCAATGGGCCAGTTAGTCTTCGTGAAGGTATGGGATATGGCACAACGGGAGCGTTGTCAACAAGGATAAATATATTTATTTCCCAACAGTTTCGGGAGGGGACCTCCCTTCATCAGGGGATGAGTATAACTCATCCCCTGATGAAGGGAGGTCCCCTCCCGAAACTGTTGGGAAATAAATATATTTATCCTTGTTGACAACGCTCCCGTTGTGCCATATCCCATACCTATATAAATATATATATATATATATATATATATATATATATATATATATATATATATATATGTGTGTGTGTGTGTGTGTAACGTAAGAAGGTAGCGATAGTTGGTAGAAGTAGAGAAGGAAGAAGTGCAGAAAGAAATGAACATGGCGTATGAGCCAGGCCAAGTCGCCCAGTCATCATAGCATCAGACGAGTCGACGGGATGAAGACCTGGCCACCGCTCATCAACCTCACATCATTCAAGAAGCTACCGGCAGTACGCCTCAACTGAATATCGACCACAGATGAGGTGATCTCAGGCGCATGCAGTTACCGGCAACACGGCAGTACCAGCGACAGACCTTCCCATCCCCAAATACACCGGAGCAGCGGACGATGGACCTGTACAGGACTGGTTTGATCTGTTCGAGCTCCACGCTTCCGCTGCATCGTGGTCGGAACGGGAGATGGTTAAGAACTTCAGTGACTACGTCACCGGTGATGCATTTAAATTTTACCTAATTCACATATTCGAGAACGACGAGTCATGGCGAAAAATCAAAGAGGAGATGAATACCCGTTTTAACGAACATGACCAAGACCTACTCATTGCCAACCATCTAGCGACAACCGCACACTATCGTCAATTTCCTAAGCAGTCCTCAACCATTCGAAGCGCGCATCGACAACTGCCTCAAGAACAAATGGCACATGAGTTTACTTACAGAAGGCCAGACGTATATTGGGAAAAACCCTACCACTAAGCGCGCCTCTTCTGCGCGAAAGACGGCATTTCCGAAGTCATCGCTTCAGCATATGACCCGAGACGTTGCTCAACCACCTGATGCCCTTCACTGTTTGTCTCTCATACGTGGTCCACCACCTGGGTTTTCGTCACGCGGTTCTTCAAGCGCTCCTAACGCTCCCCACTTACCTTATAAGGACGCCTTGCATATGGTAGACCAGCTGACGCATGGAGAAAATACCGAACAACGCCGTGACTACTCGAAGAGTGAAAATCCTGGTTTTACATCACTTCGCTCTTTCATCGCTCAAAGTGGCGTGGTACCGGTGATTATTGATTCAATAATCACCGGTACCACGCCACTTCACTGCCGAAGCTACCTTTATCTAGACATCTGCGCCTGCCAAACCACAGTTTTGAAAATATCAGCGTAACTCTTTTGCAGTCCGGTTTCTCAAACAGACGCAAGCGCGAAGAGCGTGAGGCATATTTTATTTTCAAATTTCGAACATTAGTAGCCGGCATCAACGAGGACCCCGGAAAACTCAACTGCCCCCGAGAAGTAAGCCAGGAGGAAATCGGTGACAAAGATTGATAGCTGGAGACCATGCTTTTTTCTGACTGACTCGTACGGGTACACTGTCCTTTCTTATTTTTGTTTTTCTTTTTTTCTTCCTTTTTTTCTTTCTTTTTTTCTTTTTTACACATGCACATACAAAGTGTTTACGTTTGCCTACCACTTGATGATCACTGAAGGCAAACGGACGAAGATTAAAGGTAAATAGCCGACCGACCCATTAACGGAAAACCATTTACGCACGCCGCACGCCGACCGACCCATTGCGGGGAAACCCTTTCCTTACGCACGCCGTCACGGACCCTTCCGGCACCGCGGCGACAATCTTGGGTGGCCCGACACACGTCGAGAACTGAACAGCACGTGATATGAACCGTATGTGGACGTACACGGACAGTTGGTTTCGTTCTCAGTTTTGACAGTGGTTCTTCCTCTTTCTTTCTTTCATATCTTTCTTTTTCTTTTTCGTATTTTTTCTCCCCCTTTTTTGTTTTTTCCCCTTTTTTAGTTCCCTCTCACTCTCGCAAACATCTTTCAAGGCGAGAGGGACGCGGCAGCAACGAAGTTGGGAAGTTCATCATCATCATCATCATCAGCCTGACTACGTCCACTGCAGGACAAAGGCCTCTCCCATGTTCCGCCAGTTAACCCGGTCCTGTGCTTGCTGCTGCCAATTTATACCCGCAAACTTCTTAATCTCATCTGCCCACCTAACCTTCTGTCTCCCCCTAACCCGCTTCCCTTCTCTGGGAATCCAGTCAGTTACCCTTAATGACCAGCGGTTATCCTGTCTACGCGCTACATGCCCTGCCCATGTCCATTTCTTCATCTTGATTTCAGCTATGATATCCTTAACCCCCGTTTGTTCCCTAATCCACTCTGCTCTCTTCTTGTCTCTTAAGGTTACACCTACCATTTTTCTTTCCATTGCTCGCTGCGTCGTCCTCAATTTAAGCTGAACCCTCTTTG
Organism: Rhipicephalus microplus; assembly: GCF_043290135.1. Lineage (NCBI taxonomy): Eukaryota > Metazoa > Arthropoda > Arachnida > Ixodida > Ixodidae > Rhipicephalus > Rhipicephalus microplus. The sequence goes on along the minus strand of NC_134705.1, from coordinate 91,233,380 downwards.
TAAGTCTCCAGGTTTCTGCTCCGTAGCTAAGTACCGGCAAGATACAGCTGTTATATACCTTCCTCTTGAGGGATAGTGGCAATCTACCTGTCATAATTTGAGAGTGCTTGCCGAATGTGCTCCACCCCATTCTTATTCTTCTAGTTACTTCAATCTCGTGGTTCGGCTCTGCGGTTATTACCTGCCCTAAGTAGACATAGTCTTTTACAACTTCAAGTGCACTATTACCTATCTCGAAGCGCTCCTCCTTGCCGAGGTTGTTGTACATTACTTTCGTTTTCTGCAGATTAATTTTAAGACCCACCTTTCTGCTCTCCTTGTCTAACTCCGTAATCATGAGTTGCAATTCGTCCCCCGAGTTACTCAGCAATGCAATGTCATCGGCGAAGCGCAGGTTACTAAGGTATTCTCCATTGACTCTTATCCCTAACTGCTCCCATTCTAGGCTTCTGAAAACCTCGTGTAAGCACGCGGTAAATAGCATTGGGGAAATTGTGTCTCCCTGCCTTACACCCTTCTTGATTGGTATTCTGTTGCTTTCTTTATGAAGCACTATGGTAGCAGTTGATCCCCTGTAGATTTCTTCCAGAATGTTTATATATACTTCATCTACGCCCTGATTCCGCAGTGTTTGCATGACGGCTGATATTTCTACTGAATCAAACGCCTTCTCGTAATCTATGAAGGCTATGTATAGTGGTTGGTTATACTCTGAGCATTTCTCTATTACCTGATTGATAGTATGAATGTGGTCAATTGTTGAGTAGCCTGTTCGAAATCCTGCTTGTTCCTTTGGTTGATTGAATTCGAATGTTTTCTTTACTCTGTTAGCAATTACCTTTGTAAATAGCTTGTATACTACAGAGAGCAAGCTGATCGGCCTGTAATTCTTCAAGTCCTTGTCATCTCCTTTCTTATGTATTAAGATGATGTTAGCGTTCTTCCAAGACTCTGGTACTCTTCCCGTCAGGAGACACCTCGTAAACATGGTGGCTAGTTTTTCTAACACAATCTGTCCTCCATCTTTCAGCAAATCTGATGTTACCTGATCCTCACCAGCAGCTTTGCCCCTTTGCATGCTCTCCAAAGCTTTTCTGACTTCTTCTATCATTACTGGTGGGGTGTAATCTGGGTTACTGCTAGTTCTTATAGTATTAAGGTCGTGGTTGTCTCGGCTACTGTACAGATCTCTGTAAAACTCCTCCGCTATTTTAACTATCCTATCCATATTGGTAGTTATTTTGCCTTCTTTGTCCCTTACTGCATACATCCGACTTTTGCCTATCCCAAGTTTCCTCTTCAATGCTTTGACACTTCCTCCGTTTTTCAGAGCGTGTTCAATTCTCTCCATGTTATACCTTCTTACATCGCATACCTTACGTCTATTAATCAACTTCGAAAGCTTTGCCAGTTCTATTTTGTCTGTTGTACTTGACGCTTTCATGATTTGACGCTTCTTAATTAGGTTCTTCGTTTCTTGGGAAATTTTGCCAGTGTCCTGTCTAACTACCCGGCCTCCAACTTCCACTGCACACTCCGTAATGGTACTCGTCAGATTATCATTCATTGTATCTACGCTAAGGTTGGTTTCCTCACAAAGAGCCGAATACCTGTTCTGCAGCGACACTCTGAATTCCTGTACTTTCCCTCTCAGTGCTAGCTGATTGATTGGCTTCTTGCGTATCAGTTTCTGTCGTTCCTTCTTCAAGTCTAGGCGAATTCGAGACCGTACCATTCTATGGTCACTGCATCGTACCTTGCCAATCACTTCCACATCCTTAACAATTCCAGGGTGTGCACTCATTATAAAGTCTATTTCGTTCTTATTTTCGCCATTAGGGCTCCTCCATGTCCACTTGCGGTTTTCTCGTTTTCGGTAGAAGGTATTCAAAATCCGTAAATGATTGCGTTCTGCGAATTCTACTAGTAGCTCTCCTCTGGCGTTTCTAGTACCGATGCCATAATCTCCTACTGCCTGGTCTCCAGCCTGCTTCTTCCCTACCTTTGCATTAAAGTCGCCCATCACCATAGTATACTGTGTTTTTACCTTACTCATTGCCGATTCCACGTCTTCATAGAAGCTTTCAACTGAAGCGTCATCATGGCTGGATGTAGGCGCGTAAGCCTGCACTACCTTCATTTTGTATCTTTTATTCAGTTTAATTACGATACCTGCTACCCTTTCATTAATGCTATAGTATTCCTCTATGTTGCCCGCTATGTTTCTGTGAATTAGGAACCCCACTCCCAGTTCTCTTCTGTCTGCCAAGCCCCTGTAGCAAAGGACGTGCCCATTCTGTAGCACCGTATAGGCCTCATCTGTCCTCCTAACCTCACTGAGCCCTATTATATCCCATTTAACACCCTCTAGCTCCTCGAATAGTACAGCTAGACTTCCCTCACTAGATAAGGTTCTAGCGTTAAACGTTGCCAAGTTCAGGTTCCAATGGCGGCCTTTCCGGATCCAGAGATTCTTAGCACCCTCTGCTGCGTTGCAGATCTGACCACCGCCGTGGTCAGTTGCTTCGCAGCTGCTGGGGACTGAGGGCCGTGAGTTATTTGACGTAAGCATGTGGGAGGTAGTGGCCAGATACTGCACCAGGGTGGCCAATCCTTCTCTGGTGAGGGAGTGCGTTCTCGGCGGTGTTTGCCGGTGAGGCCGCACCCCAGGCCTCCTAATGCAGTTCCATCAACACGCGGATTTTTTTTTTAATCCGGTTGGGAACTGCGCGGTACCGGGATTTGAACCACGGACCTCTTGCATGCGAGGCGGATGCTCTAACCACTACGCCATCGCTGCTTGTATACTTGAGCATGTATACAACAGAAATCCATGAACGGCTACAGATGTCTGAGGCTAACGCAAAACATCGTCGCCACAAAACTTGAAACTAAGGAGCTGTCATCTTCGAACTCTAAGCTCGTCCTCACTCAATTCAGGTGGGGTAACAAGAGATTTTTGATGAGCGCATGAGTTTTGCAGCGCTGGTGCGCACCTCTGAGCACGTGACGGCGCCATAGGAACTACTAGTGACACTAGAAGTAACCCTTTGTTTGATATAACAATGCAAGCAAAACTAAAGTTGCTAGACTAAACTGTCATAGAGGGCCACTTCGACACTTTGGACACGCAGCAGACCTTCGCAAATATTTTTTGTAGAACAAATTTTCCCTGTCTTCTAGGAACAGCTCTGTATTAGCTATCTGGCATATTATTAGGGCAGTTATTACTGTTTAACATTGTCCAACTGCGAAACTGACACTTTAGAACGATATTCGGCTTGCAAAGATTCTTTTCATTACAGAACTTCAATGTTACTGTACCATAATCACGAGGAGCACGCACTTCTGTCAAGTTCGCCAGCCTAGTGCCTTTTTCAAACAATACACGCACATTGGTTAGCAGAAAGGTCTGTCAAAAATCACTATGTTGCCGAAACGGACAGATTCAAATCGATCCTGAGAGTTGTGTGCCTGAACGAACTACTAGAAAGTGCTGGGTGCACGAAAAACAAATTTAACATGGCAAAATCAGCGATCAAAAGCGTCGATGACCGGTGATCAATTTGAATAGGCGTGGTACCGAAAGAGTTAAAGAGCTTCACACCTAAAGAGCCTGTGTTTCTGACGTTTTCCTAAAGCGACACGATGGTGGCACCTGCCCGTCGCTTTGCGTTCTACACCTTATCGCCTCCGAGACAAGCACGCATGCCTTCCTTCGTTATCAAAGATATCTGCCAGAAAGCGCGTGTGTCTCACGTGCCTTGATGCGCTCTTTTGTCTTCGCTGCACGGATAGAGGTACTTTAACACAGCGCCTACAGAATACAATTCACCAATTTTCTCGCGTAGAACATCGAATAAATGTTTTGTTCACTCTCCAGACTCAAGACTATAGTCTTCGGACGACATTTGCAGTGAAACATGCAGATATGGGGCCAATTTTTTTTATCGACGATGTCATAATGGCACGCTTTTTGGTAGTCTCCCCATTGCCTTCGGTCTTTGGCAATGACTACAAGAAAAGGCACCCCGCGATCGGGCGCAAGTAGGAATAATTGATCGGCCGATTACGTGCTGTAGCAGCAGCACATTGTATGCGAATGCAGCTTTCCAAATGTACAATACGACGACCATCTCCTAATTTCGCTCGAGAATACTTCCAGGTTCACAACCATCTTGTTGTGCAGCAATGGCACAAGTTAGAGAAAGAAGACCTTTTTGCAGCAGCAGGGTACAGTAATTTCCAGTTGGCGCAGGTTGGTGCAATTGCCGCAGGTTTCGCACCACTGAAACTGTCAACCTCTAACCTTTTGTCATTTCTTGCTATTTATATTTGTGTCTTCTTCAACAGGCTTTCAGCTGCTAGCCTGCACTTGTGCCTTCTGTGTTTTTTTGTCTCTTAAGTTTTTGTAGTTATGGATTATCAGATCGCCCAGCGTTCAGTCATGTCAGTATAGCTCATCCCCTGATTAAGGGAGGACCCCTCCCGAAACTGTTGGGAAATAAATATATTTATCCTTGTTGACAACGCTCCCGTTTTGCCATATCCCATACCTTCACGAAGACGAACTGGCCCATTGAATTATTACTACCACTATATATATATATATATATATATATATAAATATATATATATATATATATATATATATATATATATATATATATATATATATATATATATATATATATATATATATATATATACGTACTAAAGAAAAGCAATTTGTTTTCGCAATTTATCCTTTATGCAAAAAGACTACTACATACAGCATCTTACATCTATCCACGAGGTGTTCATTGCTTCAAAGAATATGAACTTTCACAGCACCCAGTATGCTAATACATTTTTCGCGAAAACATGTCACGAGTGGAACAACTCTGCTCTGTTTCAGAAGTTCCCTGCATCAGAGTTCGTGCACATCCACTCCGCGCCAAAGGGCACTCCCTTAATCGAACTTTCCTTGCAAAGCAGACCCATCGCAAAACATGATGAGATTAGAGAGAGAGAAAGGAAGGCCGGGGAGGTTCACCAGATCATGAGTTCAGAGTACTGGTCTGTTGATTTATGAACATCACCGACTTGATACAACATTGACAAAACTGCGTAAGGTGGGGGACCCAGTGGGTCCTCACCAGGTCCGCCACATTACACTGGTTGCTGAGTTTCTAACAAGAGGGGGGGGGGGGTAGTTACGTTGCAGAGACGCCTTGCGGCTGGCGCAGGCATTCGTAACCAGTCGAGTCCTCTACTTGGCTCCTTACCTCCACCTGCGCAAGTTGATTGATTGATTGCTTCATTTGATTCGTCACAGTACAGTGCAACAGGAGGCGGAGGGAAAAGCCGTAATGACGGCTTGAGGGAGCCTTCACCCCATTTGTGAACAACCAAGTTCGACAATAACGCCGTTGAGGTGATTCTGAGAAAGATGTACAAGCGTGCCCCTGATCTTCAAATAACTACGTCCAGCCAGCGCCTTGTGGGCTTGGGGATGGTAAACACTTTCGGAGAGCTCCGGGAGGCGCACACTGGACTAATCCATACACGAGAGTTTCAAACGCTCTATCGGGTCTCCGCATTAGCCTGAGTCTACCATCCAACAGAGACGGAAGAGGGCGTACGCATCCCAGAATCCTGGAGATACGCCCTGCACGTGCGCCCTCTTCCGGCCAACATGACACGTTTTCTTTCTTGTCAGATAGTGCTCAATGTGCATTCCAATGGCTGCTAATGGGGATCGCAGCGTGCGCGTTTACTAAAGGCAAAATGCTCCTGTCTCTCATTCCCCCTTAACTGCCATTGGCATGTACATTGAGCACTATCATTTATTGTTCAACAACGCACAGAAGAAATCTCTCACCGGCACCACCTTGGAGATGAAAAGGTTATACTTGTTACATCCTACAACGGCTACGAGGGACGAACCGGTGCCGTTTTAAGGAGCTTCGTTTTTGAAACACCACAGAGCGCGGACTCGGACGCGCAAATGCCGCGCGCCATGTAGTGGTTGTGCCCTTTGGAGGCTGTATAGTAAAATCTCTCAGCTTTGCCGCTTAGTTCGCTACACTAGGAAAACCTTTCTAGCTAGTATAATATATTCAACCCGCACAGAAAAGTCCACTACTGATTAGTTCCGGCTTCCCGAGGAGAGCCGAATGGATGGATGGATGGATGGATGGATGGATGGATATGGCTGTACCCTTTAGATCGGGCGGTGGCTAGCGCCACCAAGCCGTAATACTTAATGAACTAAAAACTATATTTATTTTTTTCCTTAAAAAGTGAGGCTGAGGATTCGTACTTTGAAGTGAAGGGTTTAATTTTCACTGGTGCCTTGACTTTAGCCACCAATCAGATAACCTTTTAGATAACCTCCTTCTAGTTTTAGCTACCTGCTTAAAGTCTATTTTGCCTTCCCTGTCCCTAAACCCCAGTGCTTTGAAAAACTCTGCGCCATCATCCTGCACCATAGGGTGAAGCCCTTTACAGAACATTATCAAGTGTTCGGCTGTCCCGTACTATCAGTGCCCCCACAGAAAAATGCCGCCATATCCACGAAGTGAATGATAATGAGTGGGCGAAGCTCCGGAGGTAAACCTGGTAAACCATGAATCCTCCGTACATTTTGCCCACTCGATTTTATTGCAACGCTCCCCCTAGCGTACGTCGCCGCAATATATCGAACGATGACACGCGCCATATGTGGCATCATTCCTATTTTATAACACCTCGCATCTTTCATAATCAACTACACGTACCGCCGTCTAGTTTATAACATCTTGCATCTTTTGGACGGACGGACGGACGGACGGACGGATGGACGGATGGATGGACGGACGGAAGGATGGACGGATGGATGGACGGACGGACGGATGGACGGATGGATGGATGGACGGATGGATGGACGGACGGACGGACGGACGGATGGACGGATGGACGGATGGATGGATGGATGGATGGATGGATGGACGGACGGACGGACGGACGGACGGACGGACGGACGGACGGACGGACGGATGGATGGATGGATGGATGGATGGACGGACGGACGGATGGACGGATGGACAGATGGATATGGCTGTACCCTTTAGATCGGGCGGTGGCTAGCGTAATACTTAGAACTGAACAAGAGGTGGCTACATACAGGGGACGCACAGCCCACGCCTTAAGGAGCTTCGCTCCTAAAAAGCGGCAGCAACTGTCAACTTTATTTTCACAGCGGCGCCCGTACAAACCGGTTCGACGTAGCGGGCAGCACCCCGTGCGGTGCGTAGTCATCGAGCGGCCGTACATACATACAGGCGACGACTGACCACGCCTGCGATGCAGGCGGCCTACAATTACGCTATCGCGTTCTGCTTATGAAGGTGAAGGACATGAACTCTTTATTATTTTAATTAAAAGAATTGTGCCTGTGGCGACAGACATAACCATGCTTAGCTTTCCATTTGCAAGGTGTTGTATTTTTTGTATAACTGCGCGGAAAATGAACTCAGTAGCTGAGGCAACCACGTAGGCCTTAAATCATTAGGTTGCTCAAAAAGGAATGGTCGGATGAGCACAATTGGTAGCGTTATTCCTGCGATGTGCCTTTTACCTCCGGGACGGCTCTAAGGTCTCCCATAGTAGGGTACACTGTACTCTAAATCGTTACCCACTTTTTCTAACCCCTTTTGCCACCGGGACGGCTGTCAGCTCTGCCGTAGTAGAGTACCCTGTACTCTATATTGTTACCCAGTTTATACACCCTACCCCCCCCCCCCCCTGTTCTTGGAAGGACTTATTTGCCCCGGGACAGCATATTGCTCTCCCTTTGAAGAGCACACCGTACTCTAAATCATCGTGCATTTATTCTAAACACATTATTTTATCTACCAGGCCCACGGGCGGCTTCATGTTCTCCCATAGTAGAGTTGCTAGTATTCTAAATCAGTACCCACTTTTTTTAGACACATCAAGTGTGAGGCCCCGTCAAGGAGGTTTGAAAAAAATTGTTAGAGTGGATCCTCCCACAAAGTTTAGCCAGCAGTAGTGGAGCAAGAGTTTGCCAAGTATCTCAAAAACATGTTATTTTCTGGTGGCGCCCACTTAGACATCAAGTGGCTTTGATTTGTTACTCTAAAGGCTATGTTAGTTATAAATTAAAAGATAGTTGTTTCCTAAGAAATAATCAACCAAGACTGGAACATCGGCGGCTTAATCTCCATTCTCCAATAAAATTTGCCTTGTATTCTAGGCTTACGAAAGACAACTAGTAACACGCGGACGCACTTGAAGAAATATTTGACCCGAAAGGGTTGCCCCGTTAAACTCGTTGGGCGTGCGAGGAAAACGCTCTTTCACAATTGCCGAACGCCAACAGATCGTGCCCGTAGTAAGATGGCTGCGGCAGCCACCATCTTACTATTGGCACGGCTTCAGTCATGGGCACGAATTTCCACTCCAGCAATTTATTTTGAACCTCCCCGGACCCAGTGGACGCCTTTCAGCTCTCTCATAATAGAGTACCGAGTACTCTAAATCGCTGACCACGAGTACTCTAAATCGCTGACAACCTGTGTGTTTAAAACAGACAGGTTTGTGTCCTTCAGAACGGCACAGCTTAATGCTCTCCCATAGGGGAGTACATTTAACGCCTCCTCTAGATAGATGCCTGCGACTTGAGCCAGAAGCTGGTCTCCGGTCCTCTCCTGTTCTCTCCTCCTCCGCTCCCCCAAACGATGGATGGATGGATTGATATGGCTGTGGTCTTTAGATCGGGCGGTGGCTAACGCCACCAAGCTGTAATACTTAGTGAACCCGAAACTATATTCATCTTTTTTCCCAATTCAAGTAGTGAGGTTGAGGACTGGTACTTTGAAGGGAAGGGTTTAATTTTCATTCGTGCTTGACTTTAGCCACCAATCAGAAAACTTCCTTCGAGTTAATTCTACCCGCTTAAAGTCTATTTGGCTCTTCCTGTCCCTAAACCCCAGTGCTTCGAAAAAATTCTGCGCCATCATCCTGAACTATACGGTGAAGCCCTTTACGGAACGTTATCAAGTGTTCGGCTGTTTCCTCCTCCTCTCCACACGCACTGCATAACGTGTCTACCCCTTCGTATTTGACCCGATATGACTTGGTTCGCAATACTCCCGTATTTTCCTCAAACAGTTGAGGACTACCCCCAGTATTATCATAGAACTTTTCCTTGGTGAATTCCTGCTTGAAAGTTTGATAGATCTCTCCTGCGGACTTCTAGATCATGCCAATTCTCCACATAGCGGTCTCAGCTTTCTTCACCTTCTTTTTAGCTGATAATTCTTTTTTAGTTTCGCCCCCTGCTGTTTTCTAAGTATTTACCAGTCAATTTTCTGGTTCGCTTCCTCCATTTTGTATCGACAATATTCATGTCATAATCATCATCATCGTTTTCCTGACTACGTCCACTGCAAGACAAAGGCCTCTCCCATGTTCCACCAGGTTAACCCGGTCCTGTGCTTGCTGCTGCCAATTTATACCCGCAAACTTATTAATCTCATCTGCTCACTTAACCTTCTGTCTCCCTCTAAACCGCTTGCCTTCTCTGGGAATCCAGTTAGTTACCCTTAACGACCAGCAGTTATCCTGTCTACGCGCTACATGCCCGGCCCATGTCCATTTCTTCTTCTTGATTTCAGCTATGATATCCTTAACCCCCGTTTGTTCCCTAATCCACTCTGCTCTCTTCTTGTCTGTTAAGGTTACACCTACTATTTTTCTTTTGATTGCTCGCTGCGTCGTCCTCAATTTAAGCTGAACCCTCTTTGTAAGTCTCCAGGTTTCTGCTCCGTAGCTAAGTACCGGCAAGATAGAGCTGTTATATACCTTCCTCTTGAGGGATAGTGGCAATCTACCTGTCATAATTTGAGAGTGCTTTCCAAATGCGCTCCACCTCATTCTTACTCTTCTAGTTAGTTCAATCTCGTGGTTTGGCTTCGCCGTTATTACCTGCCCTAAGTAGACATCGTCTTTTACAATTTGAAGTGTACTATTGCCTATCTCGAACCGCTGCTCTTTTCCGAGGATGTTGTACAGTACATTCGTTTTCTGCATATTCATTTTAAGACCCATCTTTCTGCTCTCCTTGTCTAACTCCGTAATCATGAGTTGCAATTCGTCCCCTGAGTTACTCAGCAATGCAATGTCATCGGAAAAGCGCAGGTTACTAAGGTACTCTCCATGAACTCTTATCGCTAACTGTTCCCATTATAGGCTTTCGAAAACCTCGTGTAAGCACGCGGTAAATAGCATTGGGGAGATTGTGTCCCCCTCCCTTACACCCTTCTCAGTTGGTATTCTGTTGCTTTCTTTATGAAAGCAACAGAATACATGAAGAATTTTTTATTCTTCATGTACAAGTAACTGAGTACCTTCCTATCCCAACGCTCCTCCCCCATTTCTCTAAATCGCTTTTCAAATTTCGTCTGGCTGCAAACATCCCTGCCCTCAAATGATATCCATCCCATATCAACTTGTACTCTCTTATTTGGTGTATTCCTATGAGCTCCTAAGGCAAGCCTAACTATTCCACGTTGCTTAATTTCTAATCTTCCTTGAACTTCTCATCTCATGCACAAGACCGAATTGCCAAAATTTAGACCAGGAACTATGACCCCTTTCCATATTCGTCTCACAAGATAATACCTATTGTAATTCCACAGTGCCCTATTTTTAATCACTGCTGCATTCCTGTTACCTTTAGTCGTCACGTATATTTGATGTTCCCTTAGGTACTCGGTCCCATTGCTTATCCATACGCCCAGATATTTGTATTTATTCGTTATCTGTAGCGTGATCTCCTGTATTCTAAGCTCACTACCTTGATTTTCATTAAAAATTATAACCGCTAATTTTTCCTTACTGAATCTGAAATCTAACTTATCCGCAGCCCTCATTACCGCAAACTTCGATCAATCTCAGCAAATATTCCTTGTTGTCGGCTATTAGCACTATATCATCTGCGTACATCTGGTGATGCCTGCTCAATGAGTTTTTCTTGTTTGACGAAAGAGAGGTTGAAGCCAAGTCAACTTCCTCTAATTTGGCTTCTAATCCTTGCAGGTACATCATGAATAACAAGGGCGAAAGGCGACACACCTACCTAAGCCCCCGTTTTACCTTTGCAGGCTTGAATACCTGCTTTTCCCACTTTATAAGTATCTTGTTACCTTTAGAGATATCCTTTAAAACATTAGTGACTCGATCTTCCACACCTAGTGTGTCCAGTATTCCCCACAAGTCCTCTTCAACCATACTATCGTACGCTCCCTTAATATCCAAAAATGCTAGCCACAGGGGCCTGTGTTCCTTTTCTGCTATTTCGACGCACTGCGCCAGTTAGAACAGATATTCTTTCAACCTCTTCTGTTTTCAAAACCCATTCTGTAGTTCCCCTGCACCCCCTCGTCTTCTATCCATGCCTGCAGTCTCTCCTTTACAATCTGCATTGCCAGCCTGTAGACCACTGATGCCACTGTTATAGGACAGTAGTTGTTTATGTCAGCCGTGTCCCCCTTTTCTTTATAGATCATGCTCATCCTGCTTAGTTTCCATTCATCAGGGACTTCACCATAGTTTATTATTTTGCTCACTGCCTCTCCCAACGTCTGCTTAGACTTCGGACCCAATGTCTTTATCAGCATAAGTGGAATGCCATCTGGGCCTGTTGATGTACTACTAGGAACCCTCTTCTCAGCCCTTTCCCACACTTGTTGTCAAAATGGAGTCATTGCGCCACTTGATTCATCCTTGTTTCTTGTGGAGCATAAGGCACATCTCTGTTGAAATTTTTCTGTCACCCTTGTTCTTATATATTCAACAGCTTCGTCCCCTTCTAGCCTAGAACCTTGAGCTGTAGTTGCAAACCTCTGCTCTAGGCTCGTCTCATCTCTTAGGGAATTTAGATGGTTCCAAAATTTCGCAGCTGCCTTTCTGTCCTTTTTATGTACTTCTGCCAGCCACTGAGCCCCCTTTCTTCTAATCTTTTCATTGATCAAAAGGGATGCTTCTCTTCTGCAGCTTAGAAAGATGTCCAATTTTCTTTCAACATTATCTGTCGGTTCACCCCACTGCTTAGCATGTCCGTGTTCCCTAGAGGCTTCCTGACATTTGGCTGTGGATCTCTTAGCTTCCTCATCACCCCAACTCTTGGGTTCGTGTCTTTTTTTCCGGAGTGACTTATTACGTGCCTTAGCAAGCTCTAGCTCAAACAGTGTAATTAGATTCTTGTATGTCCACACCGTTTTATTATTCTCAGAGATTACTTCCTCGATTTGTTTAGTAGCTATTTCTATTTGCCATTCTGAACAAATATTTTCCTGTAGTCGCTCATTTTGTCTCCTTCCCACTTTCACTGCTCTTCCAAAACTTAGCTTGATACGTTTGTGATCACTACCCAGACTTCTGGAGCCGCATTCATCTATGTGCATTACACTGAGCCTATCATACATACTATGTGACATCAGTGCGTAATCTGTCGTCGACTGCAGACCTCCTTCCTCCTATGTTATTTGCCCTCTACACTTCTCAGTACTGTTACAAATTATCAAATCATGCATGTCACACATATCCATGATCATCTTGCCTTTTGGGTTGGTATACCCATGCAACTATATCTTCTTTCTGCGCATTCATATCTCCTTGTTTATATAAGTATCTCGCACTCTCTTCGTAACTCCTGAATGTCCTTTGATATACACTCTACTATTGCCTGGTTTTCCTCTCAGGCCTTTGCTCTCGTCCACAAGTACACGAAACCAAGGAGTGCCATTTGACCTGAACCTTTCCCTTTTAACCATAAATGTTCCTTGCACTCCTGCTTGACCCTTTGCCAGTCTGTACATTTATGAATGAATGCCCCAATACTACCCCCCTTTCTGCTACCTTCTGTTCTATTACAATATTCGCCCACGTAGTCCGGATTGTTAGGAGGTTGTTCCATGTCCTTAAGATGTGTTTCTACAAAACCGTATATCACCGGCCTCTCCTTCTTCAGCTGTTCTATCTCTACCCACTTCAGCCTATTCCAGCCTCCCTGCATGTTAATATACCTTATGTGTGAATTAGCTCGGTCCTCGTGGCTATGTATGTTTCTTCCCCGGACTCTACCTGTCTTACATATTGGTGCCACTTTGCAATCGTATCTGTCCATACCATCTGTCAAAGAGTCTCCCTGGTGTTTTCCTCGTTACTAGCTATCCTGCACACCAAAGGATAGCACACGTTGCCGGTTGCGAGCACTAGCTGAGGCTGTCGCTTTAAACCACCTCGCATATGAGATTAAAGCAATGTCTACTGCTGTCTCGGAGGCAACACGGTAGTGTCTTTGTGATTGCGTCACTTCCGAACTCAGTGGAAGTAGTAATGTCGGCTGCGAGCGCTCCTTGCGGAGAAAGCACTGAACTACGAGAAACCTTCCATGGCCTTCGAGATTGCACGCGCGTGGCGTAGTTCTCACCAGCCGTTCCCGTAGAGAACCACGCCGCGAGTGACCCATGTTCAAGTGCGGTTCACATGAAACCCTTCTCCACTTCAGTCCTCAAGGTTCTCACTTGAGCATTTGCGACTACCACCAAGATCTGCACCAGCGGCGGCTTCAGGCGGGCTTATGCCCGACACCTTCAATGCACGCCGCTGCGGCCCTTCTACTTGCCATGGCTTAGAACACCCACATTTCGTGCTTCTCTGCCAGTGACGGCCGGGGATAGGCGCGACGCTAGAGTGCCATCTTTTTTTGGCGCTGTATTTGCTTCGGCAGGTGAGTTGTTACACACTCCTTAGCGGATTCCGACTTCTATGGCACTTCTATGGATTCCGACTTCTACAGACAGACAGACAGACAGACAGACAGACAGACAGACAGACAGACAGACAGACAGACAGACAGACAGACAGACAGACAGACAGACAGACAGACAGACAGACAGACAGACAGACAGATAGATAGATAGATAGATAGATAGATAGATAGATAGATAGATAGATAGATAGATAGATAGATAGATAGATAGATAGATAGATAGATAGATAGATAGATAGACATCTATCCGCCAACGACTTTTCGCTCTCCTGGCCGTTTGGATAATGTGATCTAAACAAAAATTTGTATCCTATAACATGACTGTCAGCACCCTCTTATGCAAAGCTGTAGAGGGTGCCAAGAATCTATGGGTTTGGGCAGGTCTTATTCTTATCCACGGAAATTTAGCTGGTAACATATTGGACTACTACAGCATTGTAGACAGAGTTTTAGATATCGTAGTTTAACTCAATAAGAAATACAAGATGAAGGTGGTACAGGCTTACGCGTATACATCCAGCCATGGTGACGCACCAGCTGAAAGCTTCAATGCGGTCATGAATGAGCGATGAGTAAGGTGAAAAAATTGGCAGATCCCACGTACAGTCGCAATAGATCATATGCAAAGCTGAAATAATGAAGGTTGATATATCACTTTAAAATCAGCACAACGTTACGAGGCGGACGTAAATTATGTCGTACATTACTTCCATGACATGACTGTCATGTTTGCGCCTGGCATTTGTGTTCGTCGTCCAGTCACGTCATGTGATACCAAATTTGGTATATGTGGAGCTAGCGAAACGGCACACTATGAGCGTAGCACACTATGAGCACACTATGAGCGTAGCATGTACTAATAATTTACATGGCACGTACATCTTGATTATTAGCTTTGGACGTGTCATTTACCTTCTTCGTCCACTCATGTCACGTAGTACCAAATTCGATATATGTGGCGCTAGCGAAACGGCCGCGAGCACACTATAGTGTGGCATGTAGTCTTGATTCACATGACACACATACCATGATTATGATGTTTCCACCTGTCATATACCTTCTTCAACTATTGAAGTCATGTAACACCAAATTCTGTACATGGGGAGCTAGCAAAACGACCGAGCGCGCTATGAGCGTAACATGTAGTCGTGTTTTACACGACACGCATGTCATGATTATCATGTTTGGACGTGTTCTTTACCTTCGTCGTCTATTAACGCCACTTAATACTATGTATTTGGCATATGTGAAGCTAGCGAAATGGCCGCGAGCGCGTCATAAGCTTTCCATATAGTCGTGTCATCATACATGAGCCGCTCCAGTTAGAGCTACTTCTCTCGCCTAGGTAATCTAACAGTAGCCTTTGCCACTCCCACCCTCCTCCCCGGCTCTCCTTCTCTATGTGTGTACTCGACCACACTGGTTTCCATCCACGATTAGGGTAGCCCGGGGCTGGCACACCAGGCCCGTGCCTCTGCCACCCCAATATTTTCCTATGGTATATATGGGAGCAGAAAATAACGGCCCACCACATCTACTTGCCTAGCTGGGACCCATTCTAATCAAGGTGGCGCCCCCTTCGAAAAAAAAAATTGTGGCAACGCCTCTGCCATCTACGACCTCAGCTCACAGGGTTCTTTGCTTATAGATTACGTCTGTAGGATGAGCCCATAGCCACTGTCACTTCCTCTCAATGCTGTTTTGATCTACAGGTGAAAACTTGGTAAGCTTCGAAAACTGATTCATCTTCCAGAGCTGCCGTGAAATATTGCACAGTTTGTGAATAAAGCTTAAAAGAAAACTGGACACTCCTTATTTCATTGAAAGATCTGAGCCCTCCCCCCTTTTTTTGTCTTTAAGTTGCCTCGTTCCGGCCACGGTCCTGGCGATGGACATCTGCAGTACTGTCGCTAGGTCAACGGGTGCACGCCGTTGTTACTTTACCTGGTCGAACGCGCCTTCAAGGGTGAGCCGAAGCGATACCTAACCACACGGTGGAAAAAAAAAAAAACAAGATGGGAAGTTGAGAAGGGGATGTGTAGTAATTAGAAAATTTCTTGGCTTGGGATTCTAACCCGTGTGGGGAATCCTAAATAGACCACCTTTGCCATTTTACACCCGTGCTGTGCGGAAAAGCGTATTGAGATTTGAAAGGGGCTGTTATCTCTAGTCATGGGACACTGCACATAATGTTCACTTACTCATGTGTTTGTACGCTGCCTAATTATGTGTATCTGTGTAATCATTGACTTCTAAATATGCTACTGGAAATAATTTGGAGCAGTGTATAATATTTGTTCCCTAAAAAAGCAAACTTAATTGTGCACCAGTTTGTTTTTCACCTCCTATGCACTTCGGTTTCAGGAATCTCCCAAATTTCAGGGTCGCAAGCTTGGAAGATCCATATTTAAATTCGCAGTCTGTCAAATGATTTTACAGGCACAGCAAATGCTAATATGGACTTTATAATTGTTGGCTAAGTGGGGTGGTTCAATATACCACTTTCATTGAAATAGCAGTGCTCATGTTTACACTGCACAGTTTAGGCGATTTCGAATGCTTTATCCATATTTTGTTTCTAAACGTAAGCCTTCTTTTTTATACTGCTCGAAATTTGGTATCTAGTGATGAAAATTTCATATTTTTTCCCTGTAACCTGCTCAAAATTTACAATTTAGGGCTCCAAAAGGAATATTTTGCTGCTCCTGATATTGCTCCAAGTTGTATTTCGGCTGTTGCACTGCTAATGTTGTTAAACAGTAGCTTTCAGTGACACTGTGTTCAATAAGAAAACAAGTTGGTATTCGGATATTCTTTTTGCATTTCTTCTGGTGCCCCCGTAATCTAACATGAGACGTCTGACCAATATGAGTGTTGGCGCATGACTGAGGAATCTTGTACACTACTCCTGTAACACAAGGAATGGAGGAGCTTCGGTGTTTCTGACCACATTCACCTTTATTTTTGGTTTTGCCTTTGGCCCCGAGCTTAACAAGTGTGCAAGTGCTGCGCAGCTTCTTGAGAGCCGTACATACCACTGCCGCATCATATCTGGGTGCGGCACTCTTAAGTGTTTGCCATTTTGTGAACAAGCAAACAAGTATTGTGTATTTATATGTACTAATAAGAGCTTGTATCAATAAAGAACTTGAACGTAGAACAGCAGGCTAAAGCGGCTTTCGTGATTTTTCTCAAAGAACTTCGCATTTGCTGAAATGTTTGATCCATCTCGCCACCTTTTCGCATGATCTAGTGACCACATAATCTGGAAACCCTTCTGTTGGAAACCTCTGGATCTGAGCATAAGCACTGCTCAATACTTTGTGCACACATGACTTGCACACAGCCTCCTGTACCAAAGATGCAGCCAATCCATCTTTGATCACTTTGGAATAAGCTAATGTGTAACTCAAAAGAGGCTGTTGCGACCTGGGCCTGTACTGCCAACACAAATGCATTGGTAAGGAGTGAGACAGCTGCTCACATTTACTCTTGATCTTAGGATTGTCGATTACTTGAAAGGACTAAAAGCTCATATAACCAATTCTTGGCCAGTCCCCCTTAGTGGGTATGAGCCATAGTTGATGCACCACCATCATCCTCGTTGTAATTACATTTTCCTGTCTAAAACTGGAACACAAGTCAGGGGCGTAGCCAGATATCTCCTTGGACAGTGGGAACGGTGGGGGGGGGGGGGGGGGGCAGGGTGAGTGGCTGTGTTCAACCACCTTTTGTGAATGTTCGTGCGTGTGCTTGTAAATATGAGTTTACTCATATACTCATACACACGCAGAACAGAAAAACTTCAGTGTGGTGGGTGGTTTGAACCCTCCCTACATCCCGGGTAAGCCGGTGGCTGAGAATGAAGTGACTAGTTACTAACAAGTGCATTCTTCGTTCATACAGGAAGTATCCATATAAAGGAGACAGCTTTAAGTGAACGCGACATACTTAACTGCATACGCCTCGATGTTACAGCAACAACTATCATGCAAATGGCGCGACGAGCTTTTATCTAATTTATACGGAACGCCTGGAGGCGGATGCAATTACAGCTACCCGTTCACGTCCTTTATATGCGTGAAGGACACTGTCTACGCAGGGCGAGATCGCTATGCGCTCCAGTGTGAAATAGCTGCTACATGTCAGGCGCCTTGTACTGAGCAGAGTGGCGCAGTGGAAGCGTGCTGGGCCCATAACCCAGAGGTCCGTGGATCGAAACCACGCTCTGCTAGATTTTTGTTTTTTGCTTGCTCACGATATTTTTTCCTTTCATCAGGACGCCATATCTGCACATCTGTTTCAAACATGCTCTTTGATGCGTTGTTCTTGTGTTGAAAGCAATGGCTCTGGCCTTCTCTCTCTCTCGTTTTTCTTCTTCAGTTTAAGAAAGAATTCATCACACTGGTAAACACGGTGAGTTTTTTTTACATAAAATACATAATTTTTTATGGGCATTCTGTTACCCCCTGGTGTTCTGTTGTCAGACTCCAGTCGTTTTCGCGTATTACCTCTATGCCACTCATTTCCCTCTTAAAAATCAGTTACCAGCAACACCAGTTCGTGCACAACTTGCACAAACTGCATAAAATGCGCAACGTAGCAGGAACAACTCGGCAAAACACTTCATTAGTTACGATACCTTCCAAACCATACACCCGCATCACATTCAAATAAAGAGTGTTAGATATCACGCGAAAAAAAAAAATCCCGCGCAGTCGACAGGATTCGACCCTGTGCGGGGAGACCCCAATGGATTTCTAGTCCATCGTCTTAACCACTCGGCCACGACTGCACGCCTACCAAGCGCCACATATTTTTAAAAGGCTCCTTATGAATTCATTTGTCAGACTGTGAGATATATATATATATATATATATATATATATATATATATATATATATATATATATATATATATATATATATATATATATATATATATATATAAAGAACGTAAGAAGGTAGCGATTGTTAGGAGTTAGAAGTAGATGAGGAAGAAGTGAGAGTAGAATAAACATGGCGTATGAGCCAGGCCACGTCACCCATTCATCATAGCGTCACACGAGTCGACAGGATGAAGACCTGCCAACCCCCTCATCAGTCGCTCATCATCTACGCAGTTCTCCGCATGACACCCTGAGCATACATGAACTAGGGTACAAGCGCCTAGCATTACGCATCGACCAGCACCATGTCAAAAGCATCCACTGACCTTCCCATACGCAAGTACACTGGAGCAACGGACGATTGACCCGTACAAGACTGGTTCGACCTGTTCGAGCTCCACGCCACCGCTGCATCTTGGTCGGAACGGGAGATGGTTACAAACTTCAGCGACTACGTCACTGGTAAGGCATTTAAATTTTACCTTACCCACATATTACAGAACGACGAGTCTTGGCAAAAGATAAAAGAAGAAATGATCATCTGGTTTCAAGACTATAATGAAGATTCAGTTACAACCAGCCATATCGATGCATTCAAATTCACTTATCAGAGTCATACGCAGCCTTCACGCGTTCGAGCACAGAGCAGAAGTTTACAATTCCCGTCAGGCGAAGTCAGTCATCTGCTAATAGAAAGACATCCCAGCCGTTTTTCTACAAGGCCGAACCTTCCACCTGTTTTCCCATCTACACAAATGTCACCAACGCTGACCTCTTCTATACAATACACAAATCAAGACAATATTCAAGCACCCAATGTACTTGACTCTTCATCTTGCTTACGTAAGCCACCACCTGGTTTTGTGCCAAGTAGCTCGTCTGGTGCTCGTCACTGTCATCGCACCCCTCAAGATATCGCCACATACGCAACTGACCCCCTGAAATATCGGCCAAATAACTTGTCAAGCCACTGCAATTCCGAAAACGATTGTACTTCAGGAACGCTTGGCTCAATTCTCCCGCAAAGAAACAAACCTACGAAATCGGAACCACGTCAAGCCATGTTTGCGGCGATGTTATTCTCAGGAACCGGACCAACCGAAAGTCGACAAGCTATGGAGTCACCATTCAATGCAAGTCTCTCCGATAAAAACGAAACTGTATCTACTGCTTTCCTTGACCGAAATAATGCTTTCATCCCACTCGTAACTAATGGTGGGACTACCGATAGCGTCTCCTTATTCAATGACGATGACCACCCGCAATTTTCTCAAAGCCATCACCAAACCAAGAAAATACGACGACGAACGAAAACTTCAACGGAAGCACACTCACAACATGAACAAGTTAAAAAATTAGCGACTTTGATACAAGGGCCATTTCAAGAAGTAGGACGTTTCCGGATGAAGGAACATCGCCACAGACGCTCTCTGCGCCTGCGGGTACATAGATGACAACACTACGGAAAACGCCTAGAAAGACGCGGAAGCACTTCTTGCACGCCGCCAGCACACAGGCATCTAGCCGTCATTATCCCTCAACAAGCACGCATTCTAGATACAATGGGTCTGCCGCAGCCACGACTCGAAATCCGATGCATGATACACCCAACTTTCCGACCATACAAGGACTCACAACCTTGTTCGTTTTTCGCTACTATCCAGGCTGTGTCATCATCATTTTCCACGTCGAATGCATGGTTATGCTATCGAGGACGCAACAGCCAGCCTCGTCCACTCGAGTTCTCTTAGATATGGCCGGACTGCTTCCCTCTGCTGTAGTTTTGTGCGAGTTAAGGAACTCTCTTCTGAAATAGAACTATGGTGCATTATGGTATTTTTCGCTCGCTTTAACACCCGTTTTTGTTGTTTTGTTAAGTGTCTGACGCGACTTCTTCCGGGGGAGGGGGAATCCTGTAACGTAAGAAGGTAGCGATGGTTAGGAGTTAGAAGTAGATGAGGAAGAAGCGACAGTAGAATAAACATGGCGTATGAGCCAGCCCACGTCACCCATTTATCATAGCATCACACACACACACACACACACACACACACACACACACACACACACACACACACACACACACACACACACACACACACACACACACACACACACACATATATATATATATATATATATATATATATATATATATATATATATATATATATATATATATATATATATATATATATTGTCTGTCAGATCTCATTATTATTGTGTAAAACACGAAAAACGAGCTTAAGTATACACTTGTTTCCCTTATATATATATATATATATATATAATGAAGTCTTGGTATTCTTGGTTGCGACAGCGTTTAATTGAGGAAAGACCTCGCAAACGAACGGGCAGAGCCAGTACACAGACGATGACGATGATGATGACCCAGAGTGGCAATGAGGACAAAGAGACAAGCGGATGATGGTGATTGTGATCATGCAGGGATGAGGACGATGTAAGTAACAAATGCCCACACCAATTCCCCCCACGTGGAAGCGGACACCCTGGCCGCCGTAAGTCAAAGTGACGGGGAACGTCGCGTGAAAGGTTTCATGCGACAAACGTGGACAATCTCTGAGCTGCGGTAGCGACGGTCTGTTGGGGCGACGAGTGGTATCACACGATAATAACCGGCGAAGTCAGTTCTAAAACAATGTATGGCCCGATGAAGTGTGGTTGGAATTTTTCACAGTGACCAGGAGTGCGGATAGGTGTCAAAAGCAGCACCTTATCACCAGGTTGGAAAGACAACGCGGTGCGATTCGTCATAGATAATCTTCCGCTCGTGCTGTCTCGCTTGAGTATTGACGCGAGCCTGATGGCGAGAATGGGCCAGGCGGGAAATGTATTCTTCGCTAGAAGACTGACATGAATTCCCATGGCTGCTGAAGAAGGAGACGTCGAGAAAGGTAGTCGGGGTGCGTCCGTACACGAGGTAAAACGGTGAGTAGCAAGTTGTTCGCTGAAGGGCAGTGTTGTAAGCGAATGTCAGGAATGGTAAAAGAGTATCCCAGTTTTTGTGATCGGGTTGGACGTAAACGGCTATCATGTCTGCAAGGATTCGTTGAAATGTTTCTGTGAGACCATTTGTCTGAGGGTGGAAGCTTGAAGCTGTCTTGCGAGTAGTTCTAGAAGCGCGCAGTACTTCATTTACCATTTGTGACAAGAACACTTTGCCGCGATCACTAAGCAGTACACGAGGAGCCCCATGACGCGGTATTATGGCGTGAAGAATAAAGTCTGCAACTACCACAGCTGAGCCTGTAATAACAGAGGAAGTCTCGGCGTAGCGTGTCAGGTGGTCAACGGCGGTCACTATCCTTCGTTTGCCAGCAGATGTGACGGGGAGAGGCCCGTAAAGGTCAACACCTACAACCTCGAAAGGCATTGAAGGGCACGGAAGTGTCTGTAGAGGTCCAGCAGGTGCAGACGTGGGGAGTTTACGACGCTGGCATGGGTAGCAGGAACCGACGTACCGAGCTACACTAGAAGAAAGGCCAGGCCAGTAATGACATCGAATGCAGTCAAGAGTTTTTTTTTTAACCAAGATGACCAGCAGTCAAGTCGTCGTGGAAGGCTTCGAGCACCTGAAGTCGAAAAGAGCGTGGCAGTACAAGAACCCAGCGCTGACCGTCAGGGTGGTAGACGTGGCGGTAGAGAACCCCATTGTCCAGCTTGAAGTGCAGGAGTTGACGACGGAGTAGCGCGTTTGGTGGATGAGAAACACCCGAAAGGTGGTCCATCATGCGTCTGCAGTATGAATCGGAGCGCTGGCGGGAGATAAATGCTGGCTCGTCGTCCGAAAAGGGTTGCGTTATTGATGCGAGCGTATGAACTTTGGTAGATGTGGCGGTTGAGTTCTCACCAACGCTCATATGGGTAGTTGGAAGCGGGCAACGAGATAAAGCATCGGCGTCTTGTTGTTTTCTGCCTGACTTCTAAGTTATGTCAAAGTCGTACTCTTGCAAGCGTAGTATCCACCGACCCAAGCGTCCGGACAAGTTCTTCAGTGTAGAAAGCCAGCATAAGGTATGGTGGTCCGTAACGATTGTGAAGTGACGGCCGTGGAGATAGGGACGGAACTTCTGGACCGACCAAACCACAACCAAACACTCTTGCTCAGTTATAGTGTAGTTCTTTTCAGCAGGGGTGAGTACGCGACTGGCATATGCAACAACTTTCTCTAGGGAAGACTTGTCGCGTTGTAGAAAACGGCTCCTATACCAAGGCCGCTAGCGTCGGTATGAAGGATAGTCGGTGCGGCTTCGTCAATGTGGCAGAGCAGAGGTTCAGACGTGAGTGCCCGCTTCAACGGCTCGAATGCCGTTTGACATTCTTGAGACCACAGATAAACCGGCGAAAATAGGAGGCGAGGCCAAGAAAACTGCGAAGCTCCTTTGGTTTTTTCGGGACGCAGAAAGTGAAGGACTGCAGAAATCTTGTCATGGTCGGGCCGGATGCCATCTTTGCTAACGACATGCCCTTAGACCTTGATAGATTTGCTAGCGAAAGAGCATTTCTTAGTGTTTATCTGAAGCCCGGCGCCGACAAGGCACGTCAGAACTTGATTCAGTCGTTCTAGGTGCTCAGGAAACGTTTACGAAAAGATTATAATGTCGTCCAGGTAGCAAAGGCAACTTTTCCATTTCAGGCCGCGCAGCATGGTATCTATCATGCGCTCAAATGTCGCGGGTGCGTTTCAGAGCCCGAAAGGCATCACGTTGAGTTCATATAGCCCGTCGGGGGTTGCAAACGCCGTTTTCTCCTTATCGTATTCATGCATGGGGATCTGCCAGTACCCAGAACGCAAGTCGATGCTTGAAAAAAATTCCGTGCCTTGTAGAGAATCCAGGGCGTCGTCAATGCGTGGCATTGGGTACACGTACTTGCATGTGATCTTATTGAGCACCCGGTAGTCCACGCAAAAACGCACAGAGCCATCCTTTTTGCGGACCAAAACAATGGGAGACGACTAAGGACTAGATGAGGGACGGATGATTTCCCGTTTAAGCATGTCCGCAACATTTTCTTCTATAATTTTTCTTTCGGCTAGAGACACGCGGTAGGGTCGACAGTGTACGATAGATGTCCCAACAGTTTGAATTCGATGTGCTGTAGTATTAGTGCGGCCCAGCTTAGACGAGCAAAAATCGAAAGAATTTGCATGTTTCTGTAACGATGCGAGCAGCTGCTGCCTCTTTGAATATGCCAATTCGCTGCTAATAACGGTGGTAAAGGCGGAGGAAGAAAGATGCTCTCCGAGGGAAGGTTCTTTGGATGCGATGGCCTGAAGTGGCGTGACAAATACAGGCTCGAAGTCGGCAACATGGGCCACAGTAGTGCCCTGTGGCAGTAAGATCTTCTCCGGCGTAGAGTTGACAGCGGTGACAAGTGCAGAGCCATTGCAAAAACGAGCGACACCGGACGGAAGAACTATACCTTTACGAACGCAAAGTGGTCCCGGTGAGACCAATACATCCCCGTGATAGATGTCATTGGACGTAGTGCTGATAATTTGCTCTTGTAGTGGTGGCAGTTCGATGTCTTTCGCAGCGACCAGACGAAGTGGCTTGTGATTGTCGTCGTCAAGCATGTAGTCGGTGTCAGCGAGGTGAACGACGCGTTGTCCGCAAGAAATCGCCGCGGAAGCAGATGATAGAAAATCCAACCCTAAAATTAGTTGGTGAGAGCAGTGGGACAGGACAGCAAACTGGACATGATGGCGGATGCCGTCGATGAACACACGCACAGTACAAAACGCGGAAGGGCGATTGACGTTCTCCTGGGCAGCAACTAACATGGGGCCATCGTAAGGCGTCATTACTTTCCTTAAATGTTCACACAAATCAGCACGCATCACAGACAATGTCGCACCTGTGTGCACCAAAGCATCGACTCGCACTCCTTCCACTTTCACAGAAAGCGTGTTACACGGGCCTGAAGGACGAATTTCAGTTCTAATTACGACTGCAGTTTTTCCTCCACAAACTGCATCACTGAGTTTCCCGAATGAATATCAGATGAGAATAAGGCGGGCTGAAGTGGACAAGTGGTACGGCGGAAGGGCGAAGGCGAGCGGCGTCTCGTGTTTCGGCTGTTTCGTGGTGCAGTCGATGCTTGAGGAGATGGAGACCGGTGCGGGGGAGACGAATTACACCGACCTTGATAAGACGCCCCAGTGTACGAATCCCGTGCGCGCACGTCGTTCCGACGCTCATCTTGCTGGCACTTTCGGCAGAAACTAGATATGTGGCCGCGATAGCCACAGTAGTAGCATACAGGGCGAGAAGAGCGCCACTGCGGGAAATAGAAGACATTCGGGGCACCTGAAAATAGTGCGGTCAGGTGGGCCAGAGGGTCAGGGAGCACGGAATGGTAGTTTACCGAGGGAGCGGCAGCAACTGATGCGTAGGATGGACGCAGCAATGTCGCGTGGGCGTCGCTGGGAGGCACGGCAGCAACTTCAGGGTACGTGGGTATGGGGCGTGAAGCAGGTGGCTGTACGGGCGCAACGCCGGTCAGCGATGTAAGTTCCTCCCTGGCGATGTCACGCAAGGGCACTCCCGAAGACTGTGTAGGACACGGTGTAGGAGGTGTGAAGCCCATAGACCGCAATTCTTCAGGTATAATGTTCGGATGAGGTCACGCAAATGGCCATGAGACGTAGAGTGGTGGTCGTCAGTGTATGGTTGGAGGCGAACAGAGTCCAGGGTATCAAGGCGCTGGCATGTCGTCACAACATCAGCGATGGTAGCTGGGTTTTGGACAGCAAGTGCATTAAAGGCAACAGGCCTAATGCCTTTCAATATGTGGCGCACTTTGTCCGATTCCGGCATGGATTGATTGACACGCCGGCACAGTGCGAGGACATCCTCGATGTATGAAGTGTAGGATTCACCGGGATGTTGCCGGCGAGTATCAAGTGTCCTCTTCGCGACGGCGGATCGAATGTCCCGGGTGCCAAAAACGTGTCGCAGCTGCTGCTGGAAGGTAGCCCAGTCGGGTAGGTCAATGACGTGGTTAAAATACCATGTCTTTGCGACTCCGGTCAGATAAAAAGGGACGTAACGCAGTTTGGCGGCCTCGTCCCAGCGATTAGCGACACTTACGCGGTCGTAGTCGTCGAGCCAGTCTTCTACGTCTTCTTCACGAAGACCAGCAAAGAGCGAGGGTTCCCGCTGATGTCCGTGTATGTAAATAGGAGGGGCAACTTGTGTCGGTGCGTGGTTGACGACCAGCTCCGGTAGGCTCGGCCTGGGACATGCTGCCTGACTGTGGGCGCAAGCGGCGGCCTGAACGAAGCTCCAGCGGGTAGAGCGGGCTGCGGGAGGTAAGATAAGATAAGATAAGATAATATTTTTTATTATTCAATAAAAGATAATACATAGGAAAAAAGTTATACAGAAGGAGGTCCCAAAGCTCTAGGCTGCAAGGGGACCTCCTGTGCTAGTTACATAAAGAAAACAAAACATGTAAAGCAACTCGGTAAACAATAGAATAAGTTTAAAGGAATCAAGTACATTTCATTGCAAAAGAAACAAACAGTCAATTATTGTCAAATCGAAACACTTGACAGCAGATGAAATCCATCAGCAAATGATCAATAACACCTGGCAGCAGAAGAAATGAAACTTGAATTGTATATACACCTAAGTGCATGTTAGATGATAAACGATCGATACAAATATCACATGTGCTGAGTAGTAATAGGTAAAAAAAAGAAAAGTTAAAAGTGGTATGTCTCAAAGCGGCAACAATGCCAGACACATGTTATTCATCTAATTTGGTACAAAACAGAGCAAACATAATGAACGATTAGTTCCGAATTGAACAGCATAAACAACGAGATTATTTAAACATTAAGTAAATAGGAATTTAAGCGTTTTTTAAAACTGCCTATGTTTGGAGACATTTTTACGTCACTTGGAATACCGTTCCAAACGGAAATAGCTGTAAAGGTAGAAGTGAATCTGCCATAGTTAGTTCTAACTTTCGGTAACAGGAGGTTATTATTTGATGCAAATCGAGTTATATTTTGATTAATGAGTTGTTCTTTATTGAAGACCATGAAAGGCATGTTTGAGTGAAGAGAATTGTATGTAAGGGTTGCCATGTTGAAAAGAAAAAGTTTATGAATTGTTAGAATACGAAGCCCTTGTAAAATAGCAGATGCGCTACATCGTGATGGTTGATATGTGATAATGCGAATGGCCTGGTTTTGAACATATTGCAAAGGAGCAAGATGAGTGCTATATGTATTGCACCAGGATGCAATGCAGTAAGTGAAGTGACTGTGAACGAAGGCATAGTAAAGAGAAAGCAAGGTATTTGGCCCAAAGTATGGACGTGCTTTGATGAGAATCCGGATGCCATAAGCTGCTTTTTGCTTTAGGTGTGAGACATGGGAAGTATACTTTAAATTTGCATCAAGAATCACTCCTAGAAATCTACACTGACTGGAGGCTTTGATAGGATAATTATTGACCGTTATAGACGGATATTCAGTGACCTTTTTTTGAGTGGGGTGAAATAGCACAAAAACTGTTTTACTAGGGTTAATTTCCAGTGAATTATGACGACACCAGCGAATTATATTTTCAAGATCACTGTTTAGTTTAAAAGTAACAGTATCGATCGAGGTGCAAGCAGTTAAAATCGTAGTGTCGTCCGCATACAGATAAGGTAGACAGTGCGATAGGTGAGAAGTTAGATCATTAATGTAAACAGTGAAGAGTATTGGGCCTAGAATTGATCCTTGAGGTACTCCCCGATTGATTATTTTAAAATTAGAAAGATGATTGGATATGCTGACAGCCTGTTCTCTGTCAGTTAAGTAGCTGTGAATGAAGTTCAGGGCAGGTCCTACAACACCGGCCGCGTTTAGCTTGGTAATTAAAATTTTATGAAGGATTGAATCGAACGCTTTCGTGAGGTCAATAAACACTGCTCCAGCATATTTACCTGAGTCAATATAGTGTTTAATCGTATCCGTGAATGAAAGAAGCGCGAGGTTGGTAGAGTAGCCTGCACGAAAGCCAAACTGCGAGGCAGACAGAATGCTAAATTTAGTTAAGTAATTTGTTAGTCGCTTTTCAAAGCACTTCTCTATAACTTTGCTGAGCACAGACAGAATTGCAATGGGGCGATAGTTAGAAACCAAACCCTTATCGCCTTTTTTAAAGACAGGAACTATTTTGGCTCTCTTTAAATCAGATGGAAATGTGCCATTTTTAAACAAAAGGTTAATTACATGTGAGAGGGGATCAGCGACGATATCAGCGACATATTTCAAGTGAACTGGTTGAATTTCATCAAGACCCGCGCTTGTTAATTTTAATTTCTTGATCACATTGTGAATTTCTTCTGGTATGGTAGGATATAGAAAAAAGGACTGTGGTTGCCTTTCAAGCGTACCTTCAAAGCTGTCGGAAACGGGTGTGTTATTAACTGTAAAATAATTATTAAATTCATTCGCAATGGCTGTTGGTTCTTTGTAGGTGCCATTAATGCTAGAAATCTCATTTATTAGTGTTTCTTTTGAGTTCCTGTTCAGAAAAGAGTTGATGAGCTTCCATTGTTCAGTGATACCAGAGGCTTCATGAAATTTAGCTTCGTAATACCTTTTTTTGGCGTCTCTCAATAATTTATTTAGGATATTTTTGTAACAGGAATATCGCTGCTGCAATTTGTAGTTAAATGGACAACGTTTCGTCTTTTTGTACATATTGTCTTTCTTACGCATACACTTCAGTAAACCATCAGTGAGCCATGGGTTATGGGGTGCAGGATACCTCTTGTGGCATCTAACAAAAGTGGTTGCTTCGCGAATACATTGCTTCAATACTGATGAGAATGCCTCAAAAGCTAGCTCTGCATTTGTTTCGGATTTAATTCTCGACCAGTCAAATGATGACATGGAATCTATAAATGAAACTTTGTCAAAGAGGGCTTTTCGAAAAGAATGCTTCGTTCGTGACAAGGCCGACGACAAGCGACAAAAAATGGCATAGTGATCGGTGATATCGAGGGGTATTATGCCACATTCATTACTTGATAAGTGGTTAGATAGAATGTGGTCAATAAGCGTGTTTGAGCCACCCGTAATACATCTTGTCGGCAACGTAAGAAGCTGCTCATAACCAAAGCCTGTAAAACAATTTGAATATTCAACCGAACCTTGATTGGAATCTTCTAATAGATTGATGTTTATATCTCCCATAATAACAACGTTTTTCCTTTCTCGTGAAATTCGATCCAGGGTTTCATGCAGTGCCGAACAAAACTCGGGCACGGATGATGACGGTGAGCGGTAGACGCATGCTAGAATAGTTTTTTCTGAATGGGGTTGTTCAAGATTGTCGTCGATTTCAATCCATACAGATTCCGTGTTATCAGCTAGAATGGCGAGATCGTTACGACGCTTATATTTTACTGAAGATGATATGAATATAGCTGATCCACCATGACTGTTCGATTGGCGGTGACAATATTCTGGAGTGTAGTGTGGTAAGCAATATATGTTTCGGTCGTCAGACGATAGCCACGTTTCAGACATACAGATGAAGGAAAAGTGATGGGCAAGGGATGCTAGATAAACACAGATGTCGTCATAATGTTTTCTGAGACTACGCGTGTTGAAGTGGATGGCCGATAATCCTGGGCTTTCGAAAAAACGTCGAAGCTGGTTAGCGGAGTAATACATTTTGAGGCGTTTTGAAGGTTACTCAGCAATTCAGTTGATTGCCAGACACCAACTAGGAGGCAGAATGAAACACAGAAAGGTCTGCATCCTTCGTGATGCGGTATACCCGACTGTCAACTGATTTTCGTGCTTTGATCTGACAATTGTCGGTCCATAGGAACTTCCAGCCATGTTCCCTCTTAAGCTTCAGTGCCTTAGCGAAAAGTCCTTTCTTTTCCAACGTTAGATGATCATTTACATAAACAGGACGACTTTGCGAGCCCCCAAAGCCTAGTTCATTGGTGTTCAGTTTAGCTTTTCGTGCCTTAGTAATGAAATCTTGTTTCTTAGTACGTGAGCAGAACCGCGCGATGAGATTCTTGTCCCCCGTTCCAACTTTCCCTCGAACGCGATGGACGACGTCAATGTCCCCATCTGTAATAACGCAATCAATTTTTGCCCCTACAGCCTTCAAAATTGCCGTACAGTCTTCTCCCTGTGTACACGGAACATTCTTCAATTCAATGTTGTTTAGCCGAGAGTATTGCTCAAGTTCAGCTACTCTGGTTGTCAAGGCATCATTCTGTGACTGCAGAGCTTGATTGACTGTGCGTAAACGGTCGCTTTCTGACCTCACTTCTTCGACAATAGAATTCAGCATTTCGATACTGGAGACCAAACTGTTGACTTCGGCCTTCAATGCGTCAATTTCAGGTTGCGTTGCGGAGGCTTTTTGGTTCATCTTCGCAACCAGCTTTTCCACTACATCATCCAGTTTACCTTCGGACCAGGCCTCAAGCGACTGGATTCTTTTCGTTAGTTCAGCTACAGTTGGCATAGTAAGACAAGCTACAAGCTATACACTACAAGCTACAATACACTGGCAGCAGCAAATGCGGTAATATGTTTATGAGCACGAAGCAATAAGAAAACCCACCAACCTGCAAAGGCAAGTAAGTTCGTTTAGCTTGCGTTCCTCCAGCCGCAGGTGCTGCTGCCAAATGAAGCCGGGCAGCCTCCCGCACTACTTTTGTAGTCTGTTGGTATCAGCAGTCTTTATCACCAGGCGATGTTTCCACGGTTGACACTGGTCACGCAGGCGCGTTAGCCACCGACAGACCAAATCAGATGACCAGGTAGAAAGCGTGCGCACCCGTTGAGCAGTGAGCACGGGCACCCAGCAAAGCCCAGGCGAACCAGCGTCGTGTGGTCAGCTACGTAACCAAGTTGGGAACGTCGCAGAAAGCCCAGGTGAACCAACGCTGTATGGTCTGCAAAGGCAAGTAAGTTCGTTTAGCTTGCGTTCCTCCAGCCGCAGGTGCTGCTGCCAAATGAAGCCGGGCAGCCTCCCGCACTACTTTTGTAGTCTGTTGGTATCAGCAGTCTTTATCACCAGGCGATGTTTCCACGGTTGACACTGGTCACGCAGGCGCGTTAGCCACCGACAGACCAAATCAGATGACCAGGTAGAAAGCGTGCGCACCCGTTGAGCAGTGAGCACGGGCACCCAGCAAAGCCCAGGCGAACCAGCGTCGTGTGGTCAGCTACGTAACCAAGTTGGGAACGTCGCAGAAAGCCCAGGTGAACCAACGCTGTATGGTCTGCAAAGGCAAGTAAGTTCGTTTAGCTTGCGATCCTCCAGCCGCAGGTGCTGCTGCCAAGAGGACCGAAAATCCACCTCCACCACGTATGAAGTCTTGGTAGTCTTGGTTGCGACAGCGTTTAATTGAGGAAAGACCTCGCAAACGAACGGGCAGAGCCAGTACACAGATGATGACGATGATGATGATCCAGAGTGGCAATGAGGACAAAGATACAAGCGGATGATGGTGATTGTGATCGTGCAGGGGTGAGGACGATGTAACAAATGCCCAGAATATATATATATATATATATATATATATATATATATATATATATATATATATATATATATATGTATATATATTGTAGCGAAGTCTCCGAACTCTGAAATGGGTCGAACTCTTGAGTACCTCCTAGTGGGGCTACCCAATGAGGACGCCGCTCGCGCTGAGAGCCCGTGCTTGGCCGTGACTGTCGCCATTGTATATTCTCGCTCATTGCCGGCTAATAAACGCCTTAACAATTTGGTGGAGGTGCTGGGTACGTGATCGTAGCTCCAAAGGCATAGACGGGGATTGCAGCACTCTCCAGCAAAAGCGGCAGAAGAGTATTCGTGATGGCTCCACCATTTCTGAACCCACGTTCTTTCCTGGTGCGCTCGTATGGCTCTCCATCCCGACCTCTGTAGCTGGCCTCCCTTTCAAGCTACTTCCCAAATACGAAGGCCCCTACCGTGTCATCGAGCGCACCTCACCAGTCAACTATCTGATCGAACCCGTTGAACAATCTTCGGACATGCGCCGCTGTGGGCGAGACATCGTCAACGTAGAGCGCCTGAAGGCTTATTAAGACCCGCTCATAGTAACAATCTGTTAGGTCGCCAGGCAGCTCCCTCTTCGACCCCGAGGTAATTGTAGCGAAGTCTCCGAACTCTGAAATGGGTCGAACTCTTGAGTACCTTCTAGTGGAGCTACCCAAAAAGGACGCCGCCCGCGCTGAGAGCCCGTGCTTGGCCGTGACTGTCGCCATTGTATATACTCGCTCGTTGTCGGCTAATAAACGCCCTAACAATATATATATAAATATATATGTATATATATATATATATATATATATATATATATATATATATATATATATATATATATTTATTTATTTATTTATATATATATACATGATTTACCATGATTTACCACATCGAACAAACTTGGTGTTCAACACAATCAAGGGCTTTTTATATCAGTCTGTAATATGGCAATTTATTCATCGGATTCATCAGATAAATCTAGAACGCTGCGCGCTATATGAATATTTATGGCGTTGAAGTGCCTGTTGATGCCGTACGTGTGCCGAGGCCCCACGATGTCCTGTATCACTGCCTGTAATCATTGAGCTAATACCTTCATGTAAATTTTACGGTGTACATTGGTTAGGGCTACGGGACGATACGCTGACACAGATTTCAGTTTATGTATACACGCTCTGTTTTCGATATGAGAGCGGTGTGGGATATCCTGTATTATGATGGCAAAGTAATTATTTTTTATAGGCTTCAATAAATATTCCTGTAAAAATAGGGCTGATTTCATGCTTAAACTATACTTATAAACGGCGGCTGTGAAACCGTCCGGACCGGGCGACTTGCCTGGGTTTAACTTGTCTATGGCGTCTTCTACTTCGGCCACATGCAGTTGTTACACGCTCCAAGCTTTCTTTTCTCATTCTGACGGGGTCAAAATAGCCTGAAGTCATTCTGGAAGCTTTCAAAGTTAGCGTCGTGCAATGCAAACAACTCGCGATAATGGTCCGTGAAAGCTCATGTGATGCCTTCGGTATCAGTTGATACGGTGCCGCCCCCCTCTATCTCGCGTACGCAGTTTCTCTCACCACGGGCTTTTTCCAAGCCTAGAGCGCATTTCGAAAGCATTTCACCTGCCGCGGTGTTATCCGCCCTTGGCTTACCGAAACACCTCCATAGCGGTCTTCATTTACAGCTCTAACTTTTGTTTTACTTTTCCAATATCTTCACTCCACTTTGCCAGGGCTCGGTATTCCTGCTTGAGTAACTTGTCAAGTAGCACCCTCAACTCAGTCTCCTTTTTTACATCGTACCGAATGCCCGTAGCCCTGCTTGTTGCTTTATTTTTAGCTTTTCTTTGGAAAGTTCCCACTGTTACCAAAGGTGAATCTTTTCGCTGAGGCTTGTTTTGCTAATTTCTTCTTTCACTGCCTGATTACAAATATCATGCTGCAGAAAGTTATTATTTTTTTCCACAGTTCTCAATAGAATGACTTACTTCACTTCGAAATTCCGACAGAGCCGAGGACTAGGCAGTGATCGGAAGAAGACACAGGGGTGACATTATAACTGTTGCATTCCGGTAGGATGTCGATGCAGACGTAAATGCGGTCAAGTCTTGGATGGTTAGGGCCTTCAAATCGCGTGTACTTGACCGCACTTGTACCTGTGACACACTCCGCTACATTTTCGTTGTACAATTTTGCGACAACACTAGCGAAGAGGTTGGTACTCTTATCTTTGTAATCCCGAGTACTGGTTTTGTCGTGTGCGCTCAGTCACCAGCATTACTAATTTATTTTCTGCACAGACCTGTTGTTCAAGACAGAAAAAAAACAGCACCCTTTCTTCTACCTTGCTGAACGCGTAAACGCACACGACCCGCCACTCGGTGTTATTCAGGGCGAAGTCTACATCGGCCTGCTTCGAACGAAAAATGGGCTTCACCTTAAACCCAGGCAACTTTTTAACAAAAGGTACTATCGGCGTCAAATGGAACCCGAACAGCGGAGCGCGTGTTTCAAGCATTAGAAACAGTATAGTGTTGACCGTCCAGTCATCACCATCGACAGGCGTGTACATCCGGTTTGGCAGCACTGCGTGATCCCCCTACAGTGCGTTATCTCCGTTTCTGCTCCAGTTTTCGTGTGGTGGTAATGATGGCCATCGTGGGCGTGCCGAGCGCTTTTGATCGTCTCACTCGCAATTCCTTGCTTTTACTTCAGCGTCGCAGTGCAATCGGTGACTTGGCACGATAAAAAAAAAATAAATCGGTTTGCAGTTGATTTTCAAACGATCGTCGCGTCTCGTTCGCCAGCGCTGCTTCACCTGCATCCCTGTTTCAGAGAACGACCCGAAAACGCGTCAATTTACATGTAAATGCTGAGTGTTTCTTCGGGACAGAGAGCGTAAATTGTTTTGCTTTACCCACGCGAAGTGAAATAGCGCGAACTTGTGAGCATTATGAACCAACTTTTGTCTACTATAAATAGAATTAGCCAGGAATTTCAAGATGATGACTCCGTGATGACTAACCGTGCTACAATATTTGCGTTCGGCTGCAGTACTTCAACCTCTGTTTTTTTTATTTTGTTCCATTCAAATGGCATACCTGGAACACAAGCAGAAATATCGCATTATAGCGGGATCGCGCAGTGCTGCCACACCGGTTGTGCGGGCTTGTCTATGCCAATGAATAGTCGACAGCCCGCACTATGCCATTGATAAGGCTTGTGCCACGTGCTCCACTGTTCGTGTTTCATTTGATGCCGACTGTACGCAGCCAGCCGATGTGCCCACCACGTGGCTGACTACAACAAAATACTTTGACGCAAAACGTTGCACCATGCGGCCGGTCTCTGCATCGCCATCGACTTTGGTTTTCTGTACCGCTAGCACGTCAATGTCACGCTCCGTTACGAGATGGTAAAGCTGGCTTTGTTTTTTTTTACTTGACAGTCCTGTGACGTTAAGGTTGGCGACATTCAACGGAAATGCAGGGGCCGTTTTGACGACAAGAACGGAGACCAGCTCCATTGCGCTCACCCTTCGCGTATAGTCCATGGCTAGACCGGACCATCGCCGGTTGTGCCGCCCGGCGGAGTTGTTGACTGCCCGGCTGGCTCGACGTTGCCGCCGAGATTATCGGCTGGAAAGGTGGGACGCGGTGCAATAGACGGCCGTAGTCCTTGCAAAGTCTTTGCTGGCGGTTCCTCGAGCCCAGGCGTGGTCATTTAAGCACTCTCATGGCTGGCCGGGGGGTGGGGACGCTTGGAAGCCGTGGCGACGTTGGTCGGTGCTTGAACGCCACTTTTCTCCAGTGGTGGCTCGTTGGAATCCTTGTGCTCTCCGACCTTGGGCTCTGGTGAGGGGGCTTTCACCGTCACCACGGAGTACGTGGACGTGTCGCCCGCCACTTCTGGGATGGTTGGTGTGTCACCCTGACCAATGTCGACTCCTAAAGCCGCAGGCAGAACCTGTGCCGCCGTTTGGTTGACAGACCCTGCCGAGTCCACATGCGCTTCTTGGTCCGCCGGGGCGTTCCCTCTCGTCGCTTCACTGCAGCAAGGCGCCAACGAGTCTCGAGGTCCGGCCTGCTTTGTAGCCTCGTCGGTGCCCCAAGCCGCCTCCTCTGCCTCGGCAACATCCATCATTTCGTCTCGGTGGTCCGGCTTTGTCTGCCCTGTCGCCGACGCGTCGGTGCCTACGCAGTCCGGGCCCGCATGTCCATAACGTGTGCACTAGGAGCACCGGGGCACCTTGCAGTTCCGGCGGACGTGTCTCGTGCCATGATATTGTAGGCACTGCATGGCTCGCCTGGGCTCCACAACGAGGACAAACTCCGCTCCAACACGGACCTGGTGGGGAAGATTTTCTACTTTGTATCCAGGCTTCCATTTCCGCAGGACGGTTGTTGTGGTTGAACCGTTTTCCTTCCTACTTTGGACCCGCCAACGCCATCGAGTCCCCTCGGTGACGTTGCCAACGGCCGCATAGGCTGTCCGAATATGTTCGTCTTTGACGCCGTGAAGCATTCAGTGGAGGCGAAGCTTCACCTGCAGAACCCCTCCACTGCGCCACTCTGCTGCACTCTAGTTACGTGAGAAAATTTGCAGTAAGGAAGTGCGCACTAATACAAACGAAAACAAAAATAGCAGAGCGTGGTTTCGATCCACGGACCTCTGGGCCCAGCGTGCTTCCACTGCGCCACTCTGCTGAATGTATACAATTAGCCGAACATACAAGGAGCTCAGCAGTGTAGCTTTAACAAAAAAGAAAAGAAAGAAAGAAGCAGTAGAGGCGAAACACAATCGTGCAATGGAAGCGTGCTAAACTCATAACACAGACGATCGTGCATTGAAACGGTACTTTGCTTTATTTTTCCTTCATTTACTCTTGAATGATTCATTCGCATTTACCCACTGGTGTGTTCTTCTATGCACTGAAAAGACGCCATCACAAGCTTGTTTTGGGCATTGGACGACCCACTCGTTACACAGTTCACATTGGGTGACGCCTGGATGCTGTTTTGCTGTTTTAAAACGCTTTGTTACTCATACGAACGCATTTTATTTAACAACATCAAGCCTGCGTAAGGCAAGTTTGGAACGGAGTTTCAAGCCCTGGCGTGACACTGTGGTAGAATACTATAGCCGAGGACGTAGAAGAGCTGTGTTGAAATCCCGTGGTGTCCTCTTGGTGTTTTCAATTATTAGGATTTCTTTCTTTTTATTTCATGGGATAGTGATTACGGACACCTGCGGCAGCGGACAACTACGGTGCACGCGACCGTTGTTGTGATCTTTGTACGGCTATCACTGATCTACTGCTGAAGTTTATTTTATTTATTGCTTGGTGTTTTACCTCGTAATGTAATTTATTTAGGGAATCAGCTCCTATTTCTTTCTTCGTTGAGCCCTACACTTCATGTGCTTGTGAAAACGACTCCTTGTCATCTCATCCGATAACCGAGGACTGACCTTGACCATTGACAATATGCGTATACCTTTGGTGCTACGGGTCTGCGTTTCAGCCATAGGAACAAGTTTGATGCCGTTCGCTGTTATCTTCATGAAACAAAATGAATGCGCCGTTAAATTCCTATTGTATATATATTATCGTAGTATAAATCAGCAAGTACACAACATAAGCTTCAAGCACGTTCGATGCTACTGTAGCTTACATTCAAGATAAAGACTATACTGTCTGGTCAGAATGACAAAAAGTAAATATCGCCCCCTTTCTGTTTTTAAGTACGTTCTTTCCTCTTGATCTTAGGATTGTCGATTACTTGAAAGGACTAAAAACTTATATAACCAATTCTTGGCCAGTCCCCCTTAGTGGGTATAAGCCATAGTTGAGGCATCACCATCATCCTCGTTGTAGGTACATTTTCCTGTCTAAAACTGCAACACAAGTCAGGGGCGTAGCCAGATATCTTCTTGGGCAGTGGGAAGGGGAGGCAGGGTGAGTGGCTGTGTTCAACCACCTTTTATAAATGTTAGTGTGTGCGCTTGTAATTATGAGTTTACTCATATACTCATACTGCAGACTGCAGACTTACCTTAATATATTGGAGAGCTGGCTCAATGGCAACAGCTTTTTACTTAATCCGATTAAATGTGCCCTCTTTGTTTTCCCGCTGCAATACCCTGTGAACATCTCTCTGGCTTACCATCATGAGGATATACCACAGGTGGAATCTGTTAAATACCTTGGAGTAATTTATCACACATCGCTTAACTGGCGATCTCTTATCGAATATATCGCCGGAAAAGGGGTGCGGGCCATTGGCATATTACGTAGGCTAAGTAACTACCGCATAGGTATGAAAAGTGACACTATATTAATGATATATCGCATGTATGTTCGTCCCATTTTGAAATTTGGTTGTGTGCTTTTCTCTGGAGTTCCAGCTTACAAGTTGCGGCCTCTAATTCTTCTGGAAAGAGAAGCTTTGCGCTTATGCCTTGGCCTTCCCAAAACAGTCGCCAACAATGTGTTATATCTCGAATCGAGGGTCCCTCCGCTTTCTTGTCGAATTCGCCTTCTGACTGTTCAGGCATTCTTAAGAATTTATGAATCACCATTACGACATTCAGAAACAGCCTTTATTTCCACCCCGGAATCATTTTTTGCTGCTAGATGGCCGCGATTTCACACGCCACAAATTATATTTGTGCAAAATTTACTGGAGCCTCTAAACGTACGTATATGCGACATCATACCGAGTCGTTATAATTCAGGCCCGGTGGAAATTCATTTCGACGACATTTTCCCTAATAATGCCAAATTACTTCCCCATAATATTTTGGATGGTTTACTCCAAGATCACCTGCGCCGTATTACAACGAACGTTATTATTGCTACAGACGCATCGCAATACGACGAAAAGTCAGGGGTTGGTATTTTCAGCCCGATTTTAAATTGGATTTATTACCTTCGACTACCCGATTTCATACCCATTTTTGTGGCTGAGTTTCTGGCAGTAGTGCTCGCCTTACGCAAGTTAGATACAGCAATTACATCAGCTGTCATAATAACAGATTCCCTATCTCTTTGTGCGGCACTTTCTGTTGGTGCTGATAATCACGTAACAAAGGCGTTCCGTGCACTAGTACCTGCGCATTTAAGAAAAGTGCAATTAGTTTGGGTGCCTGGACATAAAGGTTTGTTTCTTAATGAAATAGCAGATTCCTTAGCTAAGTCGTCAATCAGCGAACCAATTCTACCGCTCTGTCCATCATCCGCTTATGTGACTGCTGCTAGATTCCACAGACGTACGCTTATGCAAGTCTTTAAAGGTTCAGCACTAACAAACTCTACAGAATATCGCCATTTATTATATCCCTGGCGAAGAGACTTTTGCCGCAGTCGAAAACAAGAAGTAGCTATCACAAGGCTGCGTTGCCGGGTACCAAATCTAAATTTCTATAAAACAGGTCTGCTCAGGCACCTTCGCCACTGTGTGCATTCTGTGATGAACTGGAAACAATAGACCATTTCTTTTTGACCTGCAGGCGGTTTAACACATTACGAAAAACCCTATTAGAAATACCTTTGCGTGACATTGGTATGAACTTATCTCTGCTTGTCATTTTGTCTTTTGGAGCTTCCATTTCTGGTTTCTGTAATGGCACAGTATGCGCGGCCGTCCGGGACTATATTGATGAAACTAATAGGTTGACTAATTAACCAGTTTCATTATCTTAACATGTTCACATAATTATATACGTATAAAATCAGATTGTATCTCTATTCTAAGAATAAATTTGTTTATGTAAATATTTGTATGCATTACATTAAGCACCACACTTGCCTATAGGCTATTGGTAATATTTCTGTTATACCTCCATCATTCTAAATGTGAGCAGTAAATTTTAAAGCCACTCGATTCTTGGCCCATCCCCCACAGTGGGTATGCGCCACTAACAATAGGAGAACAACAACAACTACTACTCATACACACGCAGAACAGAAAAACTTCAGTGGGGTGGGTGGTTTGAACCCTCCCTTCACCCCAGGTAGGCCGGTGGCTGGGAATGAAGTGACTAGTAACTATCAAGTGTATTCTTCGTTCATACAAGAAGTACCCATATAAAGGGGACAGTTTTAAGTGAACGCGACTTACTTAACTGCATACGCTGCATTGTTACAGCAACAACTTTCATGCAGATGGCGTGACGAGTTTTTATCTATTTCATACGGAACGCCTGTAATTACAGCAACCGGTTCACGTCCTTTATATGCGTGAAGGACACCGGTCTACGCAGGGTGAGATCGCTATGCGCTCCAGTGTCAAACAGCTGCTACATGTCAGCCTCCTTGTACTGAGCAGAGTGGCGCAGTGGACAACCAATTGTTTACTTTGTAAAACACCTGAGACAATAGACCATGTGTTTATTCCTTGCTGGGACGCTGTCTTTCATTGGGACATCCTTCAAAGAACATTGAAAAAGATCTCCCCTTTACAAGCCATGGCATTCGTTTTCTCTGTGTGGATGAGGACGACGACATACCATATGACATGGTTATGTTAATTAGCCTTCACTGCATCTGGCAGACCACTATGGCTAACAGACATCTTGACCAGAACATACGTCCTGTCCGGGAGAACTTCATTGCAATTATGCGGTATATCACTGAGGTGTATAAACAAGAAGAAGAACCTCCCAGCTGGCTAACAATGTTAGAGGAATCGTGCAACCTGAAAAAATTTTAATGTGAGCACTTCGGATCAAACATTGGTCCAAGTGTATTTTATCATTCATTTTTCTCTGTGAACACCTGTAAAGAAAAACAGGTAATAAAGAAAAAAAAGAGCAGAGTGGCGCAGTGGAAGCGTGCTGGGCCCATAACCCAGAGGTCCGTGGATCGAAACCACGCTCTGCTAGAGTTTTTTTTTTTGTTGCTCGCACACGATATTTTTACCTTTCATCAAGACGCCATAACTGCACATCTTTTTCGGACATGCTCTTTGATGCGTTGTTCTTGTGTTGAAAACATTGGCTCTGGCCTTCTCTCTCTCGCTTTTTTTCCTTCAGTTTAAGAAAGAATTCGTTGCACTGGTAAACACGGTGTGTTTTTTTAACGAAAAAATGCATATTTTGCAAAGGCAATCTGTTACCCCCTGGTATTCTGTTGTCAGACTGCTGTCGTTTTCACATACTACCTCTATGCCACTCCCTTCCCCTTTAAAAATCAGTTACTAGCTACACCAGTTCGTGCACAACTTGTACAAACTCCATAAAATGCGCAACGTAGCAGGAACAACTCGGCAAAGCAATTCATTAGTTACGATACCTTCCAATTCATACGCCCGCATCACCATTGAATTAAGAGTGTTAGATACCACACGAAAAAAATATCCATCGCAGTGGACAGGATTCGAACCTGTGCGGGGAGACCCCAATGGATTTCTAGTCCATCGCCTTAACCACTCGGCCACGACTGCACGCCAACCGAGCGCCATCTATTTTTAAAATGCTCCTTATTGAATACGCATGGCAACCTCGTTCACTTTCTTATTCTCATTGCAATCAATGCAGACGCAGCACGGGTAGAGAGAAGGTTGTGCTTCTGCCACCCTTTCCCCCGTCATACATTGATTAATTTATGTCTGGGGTTAAACGTCCCAAAACCAACATATGATTATGAGAGACGCCGTAGTGGAGGACTCCGGAAATTTCGACAACCTAGGGGTTTTTAACGTGCACCTAAATCTGAGCACGCGGGCCTACAACAGTTCCGCCTCCATCGGAAATGCAGCCGCCACAGCCGGGATTCGATCCTGTGATTTGCGGGTCAGCAGCCGAGTACCTTAGCCACTAGAGCCGTCATACATTGAAACCCCGTTTACATAGGTACGCCGCGTTTCTTTCTCTCAGTCGGTGTGGTGTATTCAAGGTCGCCTTCAACGGTTCATCGTAATGATTGAACGTCAGACAACTTTAAGATGATTCTTTAGTAAATGGAATCCCAATGGGACCGCACTATAAAAGCTTGAAGGTTTTGCGGCGGCAAATGCATAAAACCAGTCTTAAGCTGATAATTTTATATGTCACGCTGACATGACCTTGATTGAAGAAACAGCGCTAGAACAGGACAGAAATGAGAAGATACAAACAGGGCGCTGACTAAAAACATTGTATTATTGCGTTTGCATGTCGATATATACAAGAAAGTACAATCACTGAGCGCTTTGAGGAACATGTTATCATTGAAACATGCAGACTGAAACTTTCGAGAGGTTCTTCGTTTTATTTTTCTTGAAGCG
Organism: Rhipicephalus microplus; assembly: GCF_043290135.1. Classification (NCBI taxonomy): domain Eukaryota; kingdom Metazoa; phylum Arthropoda; class Arachnida; order Ixodida; family Ixodidae; genus Rhipicephalus; species Rhipicephalus microplus. Next base: position 91,191,825 of record NC_134705.1, on the reverse strand, counting down.
ATAGCAAAGCTAAGCTGACACAATGATCTCCGCTTTCCTGGATGCATATGACCTCAACAATTTCCCGTTGGTGTTGCTCAGCGTAATTGCATAGAATATCGCAATCATTGAAGACTGCTTCACAATCACAATTTTTGCAGTGGTCGGCAAGGTGGCTACTCACCGACCCTTTTAGCGATTATGGATGTTCACGTAACCTTTATTTGTGCAGCGGCTCCTTTGGCCGATGTCACAGCTTCCGATACTGGGGAAATATTTTACAAAACCTTCCCTCGACATTTAAGGAAATGTTGCTAGCGCTTCTTTTCGCAACAAGGTTCTGCCTGATTACCGTCAGTCTTCTTGAAGAGGCCACAAAGCTTGTGAGGTGCACTGTAAACGTCTTTGACACCAGATTTTTGTGACACTTTCTTTAGATCATTGCGCGTCACTTTATGAACATATGGAAAGACCCGGATGCCTTTGTTAAAACGATATTTTTATTTTTTTTACTCTAGCTCTTTGAGCGGATACTTGACGACAAGGTCTTCAGTTATGTGCTTTTTTTTTAACTGTCACATTGACAAAAAGCGACACGGTGTTATGTAAATAAGGAAATGAGTTATTATTATCCACTGGACTCTGGAGTCAGGACGCTACCAGGTACACCTCAAAAGAGCAGAGTAAAAGAAAAGTTATTTTCCAAGGCACCGGTGAGATTCGAACTCACGATCTCCTGTTTACTAGACAAGCGCTATAACCAACTAAGCCACGGCGCCCATGCCTTTCGCTGCAGGCGGAACCCACTGTTGAAGCACGGAGATTTTGGAAGATGACCTACCTCAGGCGCGTGATCCGAATGAAAAAGCAGGGTGGTAGCTATATTGACACCTAAATACATTATGTGGATCACGCATGATATGCGCCGCGTGTGTCCACAAGGCTGTTAGTAATTTGATTTCACTTTTCTATGACGCATATGTGACCGCTTCCTTTTTTTCTGTATTTGGTTCATAACACATAGCCCAAACAACACTGATGTTAAAACCACCCCATGTACAACATATATACAGTGACATTTTTATTAAATGAACCGGTATGGTGCCTGTATCGTCGGATCAAAATTTGGGAAATGTGACCAGCCACTGTACGACAAGCCAGTCTTGTGTGAACCACAAAGCAGTCTTGTGGTTCCGGTGCCGCTTTGTGAATTCCAACAAGGCGATGAATGCTCTCTGTGAAATATAGCCTCGGACAGGCCACGCATTTTTACCAAAATGATAGCCTGCCAGTGGCGTACCAACTCTATTATCGCGAGGGGGGGGGGGAGGCGGCAACCTACTTCACTCTTCAGCTGGGGATATATACATATATATATATATATATATATATATATATATATATATATATATATATATATATATTGTAGCGAAGCCTCCGCACTATGAAATGGGTCGAACTCTTGAGTACCTTCTAGTGGGGCTACCGAACAAGGACGCCGCATGGCTGAGAGCCCGTGCTTGGCTGTGACTGTCGGCATTGTATATTCTCGCTCGTTGCCGGCTAATAAACGCCTTAACAATTTGGTGGAGAGTGCTGCGATCCCTGTCTATGCCTTTGGAGCTACGATCACGTACCCTGCCATCTACTATGTACCACGACGCTTCTCAGCAAACGCCTCCTCCAATGCCACCCCCTTGTCCCGGTGTCCCCAGAATCCGCGATCCACCCATCTTCACTGGCGCTGATGGCACTGACGTGGAGGACTGGCTCGCCATTTACGAGCGTGTGAGCGTCCCCAACAAATAAGACGAGGACGGCAAGCTGACCAACTTGATGTTTTACCTTGCCGGTGTCGCCAGTTTGTGGTACAACAAGCACGCGTCCGATTTTGCCACCTGGTCCGATTTCAAGACCGCAATCGTCAACGTCTTCGGCCGCCCTGCTGTTCGCAAGCTGCAAACCGAGCATCGCTTGCGTGAACGTGCTCAGGAGGCTGGTGAGTCATTCACCAGCTATATTGAAGATGTCCTGGACCTATGTAACAAATCCAATCACACCATGTCCGAGTCTGACAAGATCCGAAACATCATGAAAGTCATCGACAATGATGCCTTCACGATGCTGCTCGCCAAAAACCCCGGCACGGTGGCTGAGGTCATCACACTGTGCCAGAGCTACGAGAAGCTCCGCCGGCAGCGTTCGATGACCCGACGCTCCCCACCACGAGCTGCAATGATTGCTGGCTTGGAGGCCAGTTGTGACCAAGTGGCGTTGATGGCAGAACTGAAGTTCTTTATCCGTGAAGATATCGCACGTCAGTTCTCCCTCCTGCCCTTTTCCCACCAACCTGCTGTTCAACAATCGGCTACTACCCTTCTCTCTCCCATCCGCCGAGCGATTGAACAGGAAATAGCAGAGGTAATGCCTGCTTACCACCCCCAACAGCCTCCGGCTCCTGCGTCCCTGAGTTACGCGCAAGTGGTCGCCAGGCCGCCCCAAGTCGTTCAAGCACCCGCCCCTCTGACCTACGCTGAAGCTGCTGCACGACCTCCGTCCTGTGCAGCGGGTATGTCCGCTGCGTATGTTGACGTAACCCCTGAGCCTCAGCTTCAGTCCACCATGCAGCCACCATTCCGTCCATCAGCCCTTGCGACATGGGTGAGACCTACCCCGGTGAACAGATGGCGCACACCCGACAACCGGCCCATCTGCTTTGCCTGCGGTTACGCCGGTCACGTGGCCCGTTATTGCCATCGCGTACAGCCAGCTCCAATTTCTTCACCTGTTGCTGGCCAACTCAGCCGTCCTTATCGCGAAGAACCGCCGTCTATGCCACCTCGATCTCGCCCAGGTCCATCTCGAAGATCACCGTCTCCACGACGCCGTTCCCTGTCTCCCATGCGGCCAAGTGCGGCAGCTCATGAGCGGGAAAACTAGTCGTCGCAGTCCCTGAGGCAAGGACTGCGACGCTATCGCAATGTGAAAGCCCTCAGAGCAGCCCCTCGAATGTCATTGACGTGCTTGTGGACGGTGTTTGTGCATCGGCTCTTATTGACACTGGAGCTGCCGTATCAGTTATGGACGAAAAACTCTGCCGCTTACTTCGAAAAGTGACGACGCCACTTTCTGGGTTATCCCTCCGTACTGCAAGCTTGCACCGGATTCATCCTACAGCAGGGTGCACAGCTCGCGTTGTCATCCAGGACGTTCTGTATGTCGCCCAGTTCATCATCATTCAGGCATGCTCTCATGACGTCATCCTGGGATGGGACTTTCTCTCCCGCCATGACGCCGTCATCCATTGTGCCGCCGCCGAAATTGAGCTCTCACCCTTCTCGCATTTGACGCCAGAAGACAGTCCCCCGACAATGAGCAAGATTCTAATGAAAGACGATACAACAGTGCCTCCAAACTCGACGACGGCTGTGTATGTCTACTGCGCTGGTCTCTCCGACACCACTGGACTTGTTTCGCCATCTGACCGCGCTTGCAGAAGGAAAGGGTTGCTAGTACCTTTCGCGACCGTGCAGGTCAACCAGGGCAACACTGCTATTTTTTAACCAACCCGTCCCCGTACACTGTTATCTTGCTTCGAGGGGAATGTCTCGGCAGAGTGGAACCAGTCGACGACGCACAAGTCCTGGACGTACCCGATGACACGCGCGCTCCCAGGTCGTGTACCATCAATGCTGTTTCCACTTCTGATTCGTCGTCTGCTGATGTATTTGGCCCCTCCATCGCTGACAACCTTACGGCCGTACAGCGTTCCCAACTTCTGGACCTGTTACAAGAATATCGTTCTTCTTTCGATGTCGGGCGAAGTTCTCTCGGTCGCACGTCCGTTGTTACGCATCGCATCGACACTGGTGCCCATCCACCTTTACGGCAACGTCCATATCGCGTGTCGCCTGCTGAACGTCGAGTAATAAATGATCAGGTTGACGATATGCTCCGACGCGACGTTATTCGGCCCTCCGACAGTCCATGGGCGTCTCCTGTTGTTCTTGTTGCGAAGAAAGACGGTTCTGTGCGGTTCTGTGTGGACTACAGACGGCTCAATAAGATCACTCGCAAGAATGTTTATCCACTGCCACGCACCGATGACGCGATTGACAGCCTTCATGGAGCCGATTTTTTTTCTTCTCTCGATCTGCGCTTAGGGTACTGGCAAGTACCCATGGCTGACGACGCTCGACCAAAGACCGCCTTCGTCACGCCAGACGGCTTGTACGAGTTCAACGTCATGCCGTTTGGTCTATGTAATGCACCTGCGACCTTTGAGCGCATGATGGACACCGTTCTGCGCAACTTGAAATGGTACACGTGCTTGTGTTACCTCGACGATGTCATTGTCTTTGCTCCGGATTTCTCCATGCATCTCCAACGTCTGAAAGAAGTTTTCGCACTTGTGAGCAATGCCAGCTTACAACTAAATCTGAAAAAGTGCCGCTTTGCAGCACGGCAACTCACAATACTGGGGTACGTCGTGTCCAAAGACGGCATTCTTCCTGATCCTGCCAAGCTTCAGGCCGTGGCCGAATTCCCCAAACCTGCATCTGTCAAAGAACTGCGTAGTTACGTGGGCCTGTGCTCATACTTCCGACGCTTCATACGAAATTTCGCCACGATCATATCACCGCTGATGAAGCTCCTTGGAAGAAACGGGCCCTTCAATTCGTGGTCATCCGAGTGCGACGACACGTTCGCGAAGCTCCGCCATTTGTTGACGTCGGCTCCCATTCTACGCCAATACGACCCTACAGCCCTAACGGAGGTGTACACGGACGCCAGCGGAGTAGGCCTCGGCGCTGTCCTGGCGCAGCGAAAACCCGGATTCCCTCAATATGTCGTAGCATATGCAAGCTGTACGCTCACGAGAGCCGAGAAAAACTACACCGTCACGGAGAAAGAGTGCCTGGCGATCGTCTGGGCTCTTACAAAGTTTCGACCTTATTTGTATGGTCGCCCATTCGATGTCGTCACCGACCATCATGCACTATGCTGGCTTTCATCATTGAAGGATCCCTCAGGCCGTCTCGCCCGTTGGGCTCTTCGCTTACAAGACTACGACATCCGCGTGCTGTACCGCAACGGACGCCAGCATGCTGACGCCGACGCCCTCTCGCGCTCCCCTCTGCCTGAAGGTGATGTGCTCTGCTCAGTATCCTCGGCTGCTGTTTCTGCCATTGATGTTGACATCATCGATACCGAACAGCGAAAGAATAATTGGATCGGCCCGCTCATCGACATGCTCTCTGATCCATCCGCAACGCCATCCACGCGTGCATTGCGTCGTCAAGCTCGCCATTTCGCCATTCGTGACGGCCTCCTACACCGACGCAATTACGACGCCGACGGCCGGCAGTGGTTACTCGTGATACCCCGCAGTCTGCGGTCAGAGATATGTGAATCCTTCCATTCTGATCCGCAATGCGCGCACTCTGGGGTATTCAAAACCTACCATCGCATTCGACAACGCTACTTCTGGCGCGGGATGTACCGCTATGTGCAGCAGTTCGTTCGCTCTTGCCTCACTTGCCAACGCCGTAAACCGTCAGCCCACATGTCGCACGCCAGTCTACAACCGTTACCTTGCCCTGACCGTCCCTTTGGGCGCGTAGGTATCGATTTGTATGGACCACTTCCTCTGACGTCGGCTGGTAACCGCTGGGCCATCGTTGCCGTTGACCATTTAACGCGATACGCCGAAACCGCCGCTCTCCCTGCGGCTGCTGCGCGCGATGTTGCGTCCTTCCTGCTGCATTGATGTATACAGCGCCACGGACCACCCCAAGAGCTTCTCAGCGATCGAGGCCATGTCTTCTTGTCGGAAGTCGTCGAAGCCATTCTGACGGAGTGCCATTCTCTCCACCGCAAAACTACTGCTTACCACCCACAGACGAATGGCCTCACCGAACGCTTTAACCGCACCCTCGGCGACATGCTTTCTATGTACGTCGCTGCCAACCACACTAATTGGGATAATATACTGCCCTTCGTCACCTACGCCTACAACACCGCCCCTCAGAGCACGACTGGTTTTTCACCTTTCTACTTGCTGTACGGAAGGCACCCGTCGCACACCATGGACACGATACTCCCGTACACGCCGGATCTATCTGAGTGTACACCTATTTCCGAGACAGCCAGGCTTGCTGAAGAGTGTCGCGAGCTTGCCAAGACTTTTACGACGCAAGAGCAAGAGCGGCAGAAGAGTATCCGTGATGGCTCCACCCCTTCTGAGCCTACGTTCCTTCCTCGTGCGCTTGTATGGCTCTCTATCCCGACCTCTGCCGCTGGCCTCTCTTCCAAACTACGTCCCAAATACGAAGGCCCCTACCGTGTCATCGAGCGCACCTCACCCGTCAACTATCTGATCGAACCCGTTGAACAATCTTCGGACATGCGCCGCCGTGGGCGAGACATCGTCAACGTGGAGCGCCTGAAGGCTTGTTATGACCCGCTCATAGTAACAAGCTGTTAGGTCGCCAGGCGGCTCCCTCTTGGAACCCGGGGTAATTGTAGCGAAGCCTCCGCACTATGAAATGGGTCGAACTCTTGAGTACCTTCTGGTGAGGCTACCGAACAAGGACGCCGCTCGCGCTGAGAGCCCGTGCTTGGCTGTGACTGTCGCCATTGTATATCCTCGCTCGTTGCCGGGTAATAAACGCCTTAACAATATATATATATATATATATATATATAGCAATTACATTCTTTCGTAAGAAGGTGATTTAGTGATTAGAGTGACCATTCTCGAAAGGAGGGGATGGTTCGGCCCCCCAAATATTCTCAATTGAGGGGGGTGCCTCCCCCCCCCCGCCAGCTGACACGCCTAAGTAGCCTGCCATTCTTGAACGCCACGACTGTGGAGGCCAATGTGTCGAAGGCATGCCACCTTCATTCTCTACACTCAAGAACCGACTCCCGTATAAGTCCAACGGGAGTTCTTTAGTTGGAGTGCTCTGTAGCACTTCCCAAAATAAAACCCTCTCCAACAATGTAAAAACACAAGATCTATGGTTTCTGGGATCATGCGTGTCTCAAGGCAAATAACATATATCTTTACGTTCCAAATGTTTTTCAACTGACAATGTACCAGAGGGCAACTAAATCAAAAGTTTTTGTTCCAGGCTGCGCATACACTTTCACTCTCTTTACAACGTTGCTGTCTGGGCCTCTACTGTACAATGACTTGTGCAACGGCACAGTAAAGACAATGTCACATAAAGCGAAATATAGTTCTTTTCGTTTAACGTTCTAAAGGTATTCTCTTGAAATCCGTATAATCGTATACTAGACCTATTTCTTTGTGTTAGCCTTCTATCCCTCCTGCACTATATTCATTTGAGACAACATACACTTCGGTATGAGTCTGCCCAGTCTTAATTGACATAGCGTGCGCAGGAAGGGATATTTGACACCTCGGAAAAACAAAAACTGGTTAACTAGCTGCCGCATAGATAGGTGAACTAGTCCGAGTCTTCCGTCTTTTACTCGTCGTAACGAGTGAGTACAGCAGCAGCATTCCCACCATGAAACCAACACAAAGACGGCAAATATTCTGTGGAACCTTTGCACATTCGTCTTTGAGCACTTCAGTACCTTCATTGTACCAGAGCTAGCTGGTAAAGAAGATATTTCCACGTTCATTTCTCAAGTTTTGTTATCGCCCCAAAACACTGCACAATTCTCAGCGCAAAACGCGCGTGCAGTTTTCGAGAAGCTTCCGGACTTTAGTAGATCATTTCGATAAGATCACGCCCACTCTGCGAACTGTACAGATAATTCTGGAACCTACGCCACCGCCAGCGATAACGCTAGAACATTCGATGGCAAGGGTATAAATGCCGACGCACTTCACCGCTTGTCAGTAGTTGATCGACGGCCGATGCTCCATTCACTGCTATCTGTGGAACACTGCTACTGTAATCGGGCTTTCCGTTTGCCGGGCACAGGCTCGCCCAAATAAACTGTTAAATCCCAAAACAAAATATCCTGTCTTCGGCCACGTCACGACCCCGTGTCATCTGGTGGAGGTGCTGCTTTGTTCATAAATCGGACGCCCCCGTCAAGCCGTGAACCCAGCCCACGTTGCGGAGAAGACACCGACGCCAACCAAGAGTAGCGAACAAGCCGCCGACAGCAAGGTCTCCCACCGGAGTACGGGCTTCTACAAGACAAGGCGGGAAGACCAATGCCGTGACCTCGACTGCTGCGACAATGACAACTGCAGCGTCCAGGCCCGCGATCGTCATTCATCAACCCAGGGAACCACCCATTTTCCATGGGTCATCATTCAAAGACCCGGAGTCCTGGCTAGAAACATACGACCGTGTTGCCATCCTCAACCACTGGGACAACGAAGAAAAGCTCCGTCGTGTGTACTTCTACCTAGAAGACACCGCAAAGACCTGGCTCAAGAATTAGGAGTCCACGCTCCGAACTTAAGATGTGTTCTGCGGCGCATTCCTGCAAATGTTCGCGAGCGTCGCTCGCAAAGAGAGGGCCGCTGCTCTACTAGAGACCCGGTTTCAGCTACCAAATGAAAAGGTTGAAATTTTCACAGAAGACATGACTCGCCTATTCCGTCACACTGACCCAGACATGTCTGAGGAGAAGAAAGTTTGTTTCCTCATGCGAGTGGTCAAACAGGAGCTCTCGCGGGACTAATGAGGAATCCACCGAACACCGTCCAAGAATTTCTACCCGAGGCGACCACCAACGAAAAACCCCTAAACATGCGCACCAGACAGTATAATCGTCGCCTGACTCCAGAATGCGCTGCTGCTCAAGCCAGTGACTCCGAAGACCTGCGTGAAACGATCCGAGCAATCGTGCGGGAAGAGCTGCGCAAGCTGTTGCCTTCGGCGCAGCCTCAAGTGGATTCGATTTCCGACATTGTGCGAGAAGAAGTTCGGCAATCGCTTCGAATTCCCCAAACACCGCTGCCCGTTGAAGATCCTCCGACCACGACGACGCTGCAACAGAGCTTTCCTAACACAACGCCAACCTTGCAAAGCCCTGACGTCAAAAGCTCACTTACCGAAGGTCGCCTGACGACGCAACATGGAAGCAGCGGAACAAGCCGACGCAGCCGTGACCCGACGCCACGCCCTAACTGCAATGCGAGGCGGCGAACTAGCGACCTCGAAGTTCTTATCGACGGCCACAGTGTGACCGCTCTCGTCGATACTGGAGCCGACTACTCCGTCATAAGTGGGTCGTTTGCCGCGAAGTTAAAAAAAGTTAGGACAGCTTGGGAAGGCGCTGAAATCCGCACAGCCGGAGGTCATCTCGTAACGCCTGCAGGAATCTGCACAGCGAGAGTCACCATTAACGGCCGTATTTATCCTACAGACTTCGTAGTACTACAGCGTTGCTCGAGAGATGTCATCCTTGGCATGGCGTTCTTATGCCTCCATGGTGCTGTCATCAACCTAAAAACAAAGTCCATAACGTTATCCACGGAAGAAGCACTACCGCCGCGCACGCCATCAGGAAACCATGCCTTGAATGTGCTCGAATAACAAGTCACCATTCCGCCGCGCTCCAGCGTCAATATTTCAGTCGGCGCTCCTAAATCACTTGACCTGGAAGGTGTCGTTGAAGGCAATCAGCATCTGTTGGTCACCCGAAATATTTGCGTCGCAAGAGGAATTGCAGAGCAGCGGGGAGGCAAAGCAACGGTTATGCTCACGAATTTCAACAATGAGTACAAACATGTGAACAAAGGAACAACGGTCGCATACATCGAAGAAATTGTGGACGCCACCGGCGCTTTCGCCCTCGCCGATTCTTCGGAACCTGCTCACAGAAACCAAGCCCCTACCACAGCTTTTGACGTCAATCCCAGACTTCCGAACCATAAGAAAGAACAGCTCAAGGCCCTGCTCCTGCAATACGAAGATTGCTTTTCATCGTCATCGAAAATTCGGCAGACCCAATTCACGAAACATCGCATCATAACCGAAGAAAATGCCAGACCACTCCCTCAGAGTTCGTACAGGGTTTCGACGCGAGAACGCGACGCCATGAAGAGACAAATTGATGAAATGCTGCTGGTTACATCATGCAGCCGTCTAAGCGTTCATGGGCATCCCCCGGGGTGTTCGTGAAGAAAAAGGATGGGACCCTACGTTTCTGCGTCGATTATCGCCACCTGAACAAAAAAATCACAAGAAACGACGTGTATCCTCTCCCACGAGTAGCCGACGCACTTGATCGGCTCCATAACGCCATGCACTTTTCGTCAATGGACCTCAAGACTGGCTATTGGCAAATCGAAGTCGACGAAAGAGACCGAGAGAAGACGGCGTTTATAACACCAGACGGCCTCTTCGAGTTTAAGGTGATGCCCTTCTGCCTTTGCTCTGCGCCTGCAACTTTTCAACGCGTTATGGATACAGTACTGGCAGGATTGAAGTGGCAGACTAGCCTTGTGTACTTGGACGACGTCGTCGTGTTTTCCTCGAGTTTCGACGAGCATCTTCGGCACCTTGAAGCTGTACTTCAAGCCATCAAGACTTCCGGACTCACACTGAAGCCAGGAAAGTGCAGATTTGCGTATGAGGAGCTCTTGTTTCTGGGGCACGTTATCAGCAAGTCTGGAGTTCGTCCCGATCCACAAAAAACGGCCGCCATCGCCGGCTTCGCGCTGTCCACTGACAAGAAGGCGGTGCGCCGATTTCTGGACCTGTGCGCCTATTATAGGCAGTTCGTGAAAAACTTCGCCCGCATCACCGATTCACTCACTAACCTTACCAAGGCCGACGTGGAGTTCAAGTGGGAAACACCGCAGGAACACGCTTTCCAGGAGCTTAAACATCGCCTCCAGACGCCTCCGTTACTTTCTCTTTTCGACGAATTCGCCGAGACAGAAATACACACTGACGCAAGCAGCGTAAGTCTTGGCGCCGTTCTTGTGCATAGGGCTGACGGACTTGAAAGGGTTATTAGTTACGCCAGCCGATCGCTATCCAAAGCAGAAGCCAATTATTCCACAACAGAAAAGGAGTGCCTCGCCATAATTTGGGCTACGTCGAAGTTTCGCCCCTACCTCTACGGCAGGCCCTTCAAAGTTGTGAGCGACCACCACGCCTTGTGTTGGCTAGCCAGCTTGAAGGACCCTTCAGGTCGCCTCGCACGATGGAGCCTGAAACTTCAAGAATATGACATTACCATCGTTTACAAGTCCGGCAAGAAACACTCCGACGCCGACAGTCTCTCTCGTGCGCCTGTCGACCAACCACCACCCGACGACCCGGTTGACGACTACTTCTTGGGAACGATAACTACCGACGACTTCGCTGAACGACAGCGGGCCGACCCGCAACTTAAGGCCCTAATAGAATACTTCGAAGGCAGGACCGCCGAAGTCCCAAAGGTATTCAAGCGCGCACTTGCATCGTTCTTCCTGCGAAACGGTCTTCTCTAAAAGAAAAACTTTTCATCGCTTCAAGCCAAGTATCTCCTTGTGGTGCCTTCAGCTCTGCGACCAGAATTCCTGCAGGCCCTGCATGACGATCCGACATCAGGGCATCTCGGTGTTTCTCGCACGCTCGCGAGGATACAAGAAATGTACTATTGGCCACGTCTTACCACCGACGTCACTCGTTATGTGAGGACATGCCGGGACTGTCAACGACGCAAGACACCACCAACAAGGCCGGCGGGACTTCTGCAGCCAATTGAACCACCTTGCTGACCTTTCCAGCAGATTGGTATGGACCTACTGGGATCGTTCCCGACGTCGGCTTTCGGAAACAAATGGATCGTGGTAGCTACCGACTACCTCACCCGCTACGCCAAGACAAAAGCCCTGCCAAAAGGCAGTGCATCCGAGGTAGCTAAGTTCTTCCTCGAAAATATCGTCCTACGTCACGGCACCCTGGAAGTCCTTATCACAGACAGAGGAACGGCATTTACTGCTGACCTAACTCAAGCGATCTTGGCATACAGGTAGACAAACCACCGCCGGATGACAGCGTACCACCCACAGACCAACGGCCTCACCGAGCGGCTAAACAAGACGATCGCTGGCATGCTGGCAATGTACGTCGATGTCGAACACAAGACGTGGGACGCCATTCTTCCGTACGTGACCTTCGCATACAACACGGCAGTGCAGGAGACGACGCAGATATCTTCATACAAATTGGTCTACGGAAGGAGCCCGGCAACGACGCTCGATGCCATGTTACCCAAAGTCACCGACGAAGAAAACCTCGATGTGAGTGAGTACCTTCAACGCGCCGAAGAAGCCCAACAACCCGCGCGCCTCTGTATCAAGAATCAACAGACGACCGACTACCGCCGTTATAATCTTCGACAACTTTTCGTGGAATACCAGCCTGGTGAACGTGTTAGGGTATGGACGCCGATACGCCGACGTGGACTCTGTGAAAAGATTCTGTGACGGTACTTCGGACCGCACAGGGTGGTTCAACGTCTCGGCCCACTTGATTAAGAGGTTGTCCCTGACGGCATCACGAACTCTCAACGACGCCGATCGCGACCTGAAGTCGTCCATGTCGCGCGTCTCAAGCCGTTTCATGCGCGTTAACAAACTGAAACAGTGTTTTTTGTATTATTATTGTATCGTAATTTATTCATTGTACTTTCTTACATTATTGTTGTACCTTCATCTCTAGTTAAAGCATCGGGACGATGCCTTTTTCAGAGGGGGGCAACGCCACGTTCCATTCCTCAAGTTTTGTTATCGCCCCAAAACACTACACAATTCTCAGCGCAAACCGCGCGGGCAGTTTTCGAGAAGCTTCCGGACTTTAGTAGACCATTTCAATAAGATCACGCCCACTCTGCGAACTGTACAGATGATTCTGAAATCTACGCCACCGCCAGCGAAAACGCTAAAACATTCGATGGCAAGAATATAAATGCCGACGCACTTCGCCGCTTGTCAGTAGTTGATCGACGGCCGACGCTCCGATCACTGCTATCTGTGCAAGACTGCTACTGTAATCAGACTTTCCGTTTGCCGGGCACAGGTTCGCCCAAGTAAACTGTTAAATCCCAACACACAGTATCCTTTCTTCGGCCACGTCACGACACCGCGACAATATTGCAGACGTTGGCCCTGGCAAAGATCTTGAACGCGTCTCCTTTCCACTCCTTCGCTTTCTGCTGTGTGTCCTGAATTTCACCTTTGCAAAACTGGTCGCTCGCGCCATATGGGTCAAGGGACACACCTCAGTACTTGCCAGGGGTCGTTGCCCAGGGCACGTTAGCGAAGGGGTATGGCTTCGTTGGCCACGATCCATGCCAGAGTCCCAAAACTTACACCACTTAACATTGCTCCCAGTAGCTTGACTGAAAGCATGCACAGCTCCAAGAGTCTGTTCTATACTGTTTAGTCCCATGAAAAAAATAGCCAAATCATCTGCGTATGCGAGCAGCCTAACTTCAACTGCCTGCAACTCAGAACCATTAACTCTCTCTCTCTCTCTCCATATATATATATATATATATATATATATATATATATATATATATATATATATATATATATATATATATATATATATATATATATATCTGTAGGGAAGAAGATGCACGTAGAAGTGATTTTATTGACGTTTTGGCCGCGGGCACGGCTTTCATCAGAATACAGTTTATGGCATGAGTGCTGTTTATATACATGTGCATATCAATAAGTTACAAATATGAAAACCGGCATGAAAGGCAATATGTGGGCATATATATATGCTAGTAACACAATTTCAAACGCACCTGATACACGAGTGAAAAGATATCGTTTCCATGCGTGAGCACGTGGCGAGCACGTTGTTTACAAATAAGATAAAACGCATTAAAGGTAAAGCACATAACATGAGGAGTAGTCCGACTGGTAATAGTAAAGGGAAAAAGAAGAAAATATAATAAATAAATCACAAAAAGTTACAAAGACGTTACAAAGCTGCTACGTAATCAACCGATACAGACAATGTAGTGCGACTTGCTAAGGAAGGTTGAAAAAAGATGGACAGGGTGATAGAGGTTACGCATATAGGCAACGAAGTTTTCCTACGTTTTCATTCAGACTAGATGAGACGGCGCCAAACTTATAGATGAGGAATAATTCACGGGCTTCTCTATCATAATTTGTGCGGAAACCAGATTCTAGTAATGTGACCTGTAGATTTTCAAAAGAGTGGTCAGATAGGTGCACGTGTCTTGAAATGGGCAAGTGGGGCAAGGTGTTAGCATGAGATTTATGGTTGTTAAAACGCAGTCTAAAAGCTCTTCCGTTTGATCAATGTACCGTGTTTCACATAGCGCACATTCTATCATGTGTATCGCGTTCTTAGAATCGCAGTCAAAATTGCCTTTGATTTTTAAGGAAAAGTTGGAACCAGTACTGGTGACTTGTTGGCATGTGCGCATTTACGCGTGCATACTTCGCATCACGGTTTTTGGCAAGGATGGCAAGGATGGAACTCGCGCGAACGCTTTGCACATGCCACCCCACTAGTGGCGTCCATGATTTCAGGCTGTTCGTTCGACGTCACGGTATTGTCCTTCTCGTCGCGCTTTTTGTCTGACGGTACGATGCTAAAATCTTTGCTCTGTTGTCTGACACGTCTGGTTTGCACCCCCTGAGCTGCTTCGCATCTATCGTCCTTGGGGCCTTAGAGATGCGCATGAACACCGGACACTGAATCTTGCTGCCGGCGACGTCTTCTGCATCCACTCCGTCCATTACATATTCCGCGACGCGATCACCAGCCACAGGCACAGCCACGCTGGCGTAGGTCTAGACACATTCGCTGTCTTCGTGCTGTAGCGTTTGCACCGGCCGCAGCGAAGTACGCGACAGTGTAGGCGCATATGGCCCGTTCGTCAGCACCGTAAGCAAAGTGGCACCAGTCCTGGCACACCCAAAAGCGTGTTTAAGCCACCCACTCAAAGCTGGCGTGGCAAGTCTTCGATGGTCACGCCATTTTTCAGCTGCAAGTTTACTATCCTGATCGAGGATTATTTGTCAGCCATTCCATGGACGCGCCATCGTTCTTTCGTCATTTCAGTCACTTTTCCAAATTTACTAGCGCGGTGCGCACGCCTTCGTGCGGTACATAATGTAGTAGCCAATAAAGCTTTATGGGCACGTCCTGTTTGTTTGGGTCAATGACGATGCAACGCTTGCTCTTCATCTTTAAGTCGCCAAGCGCTAACATGTTCTTTGTGGCTTGTGCTGTACTGAAAGTCACAGCCCAGACGTGATTCATTAGGAATGCGCCTAAGGCAACTACGTACCTCAGGCAGCGTACCCAGGTGCACCAAAGCATCGCGCACATCTTCAGCACGATAAGGTCTTGCCTTGATATCTCCGTACAGAAAAATAGTATTCTGAACACACGCACCTGTAGGAAATTGCGGCAGCAGGACTTTGTAATCCTGTTCTTCATCGGAAGCAATCCTGTTTCTACGGCTTATCTGGGCCGCTGTAACCGCCCCTACGGAGCACATGATGCACACGTCCGTACACTGCGGTGACCGGAAGTGGAATCGCGCCACTCTGCTGCACTCTAGTTTCGTTGGAAAATGTGCAATAAGGACGTGCGCACTAATGAAAAAGACAATAAATTTAGCAAAACGTGGTTTCGATCCCCGGACCTCTGGGTTACGGGCCCAGCACGCTTCCACTGCGCCACTCTGCTGCACTCTATTTTCCTGGGAAAATGTGCAGTAAGGACGTGCGCACTAATACAAAAGACAATAAAGTTAGCAGAGCATGGTTTCGATCCACGGACCTCCACGTTATGGGCCCAGCACGCTTCCACTGCGCCACTCTGCTGCACTCTAGTTACGTGGAAAAATGTGCAGTAAGGACGTGCGCACTAATACAAAAGAAAAAAAATTTAGCAGAGCGCGGTTTCGATCCACGGGCCTCTGGGTTATGGGCCCAGCACGCTTCCACTGCGTCACTCTGCTTTTTTTTTATTGCCTGCTTAGACGTACACATAGAAACACAAATACAGCCAGGGATCAAAAGTAATAATGCAAGGCACATAAGACATAGATACATAAATGGGCACCGGTAAAAGGAGCAACCAAACTTTGGCTGGCATGTGATGGCTAAAATTGTATAATGTTCATGAGTGGCTCAATCCTCGATACCCATTCAGGTATGGGATCTAAAAATTTATGTGCTTCCAGGAACCTGCCCACTGATTCCCGGAAGTACTCGTGTGCCGATCTGGCATCTATATCTACATGTCGTGCAGCCATGCAGACCTCCCATATGCATTGCAAACCCAGCAGCATAACAGCGTCAAACGGGACACCTTCTTCGTTGTCCACAGTTAGGAAATGAATTCCTCGAGGGTCTAAAGGGAGGTCTTTCTTTAGCGTTCTTTGTAATATATCCCAGAAAAACGCGCCTTCCCAGCATTCTAAGAAGACGTGCTCAATGGTTTCGGGCTTTCTACATAAGAAACAGTGCATACCCCATGGTACATACATTCCTTTTTCCTGTAACCATGTTTTTACTTCTAGTATCCCGGTGTGCAATCTGAAGAAAAAGGACTTGGCTCCTGGAGCTACATACATATGTTTGACACGCTTTAGGACATCACTTCCAGACTTGGCACTATATATTGTGCGATACAATGGCACGGGGAGTAGTATATCCACAAGATCTTTGTATAGCTTCCTTCGTTTCACTTCCACCAGATATTCGCATGAGAATCGAGCACGCAAGAACTTATAAGCCATCACAACCTTCTTCAAAAAAAACCAAAAACCCCGCCTTCAATACATTCGGTGGATACCACAAAGTCCGGCACAAGTTTGCTAAGTCTGAGCTGTATTACAGTGCAAAAAAGGGTCCTTCACATCCCCAAGGAAGCAGAATCGGTTCACTATTTGCCTCAGGAATAAGTGCGACAGGCCAAGACCTCCATCACGTACACGTCGGAACAAGTTGGTGCGGCTCATCCTCTCCCAAACCGTTCCCCAAACAAAAACAGCCAGAATTCTGTGGAGCTTTTGTATGTTAATGCGTGAGCACTGCAAAACACTCCACACATACCAAAGTTTGGTAATGAAAAACACATTACACACCGTGGTACGTGCAAAAATAGACAATTCCGAGCCTTTTGTCCTCTCAGTCCTTGTGCGCATTTCCGCAACTTGGTTCTGCCAGTATGGTTCACTCTCACGGCAAAACTCTTAAGGGGCGCCTAGGTATTTCGTGGGATTGGAAACCCATTGCATGTTGGCAAATGTACTGGGTGTCATTGTCCATGCTCCATCATATATTTCGAGGCTCTTGCCCCAGTTAACTGCACTGCCACTAGTAACACAATAACGCTTGATGATTTCCACAGTTTTCATGATACTGGCGTGGTCCCCACAAAACACCGCGATGTCGTCCGCATAAGCGAGTAGTTTTACCTCCGCTTGCTGCATTTTAAAGCCATTGATACAGTTAGCCCGTATTACGCTGAGGCACAAGGGCTCGATATATAAAGTGAAAAGTAACGGCGATAGGGGGCATCCCTGGCGCACCGACCGCTGCACTTCGATAAGCTCTCCAACTGACTTATTTATTTTCAGACTTGTCGTGCAACCGCTGTACGCCATTGAGACACCTTCCATAATAACAGATCCTACGCTCACGTACTCCAGAATGGCAAATAGTATGTAGTGCGGTACCCGGTCGGACGCCTTTTCCAGATCCAACTGGAGAATTGCGACCTTCTTGCACAATACGTCACAACACTCGAGTATGCTTCTCGCCGTATGAATGTTCGTGAAAATGGTCCGTTCCTTGATACCGCACGTCTGGTGTGGTCCAACTATATCCTTCACCACTGTTTGCAGTCTTTTAGCCAACACTTTCATGAATATATTATAGTCGACGATCGCTAAGCTGATAGGGCAATATGCTGTTACCCGCTTTAATGTGTCGCGATCATCTGTTTTTGGGATAAGAACTGTGTGTGTGGACAGAAATGAAGGTGGTAGACGTTTGCGTTCATATGCATCGTCTAAAATTGTGGCCAGTATAGGGGCTACTTCGTACTTGAACGCCTTGTAAAAATCGGCTCCTAGCCCGTCGGGCCCGGGAGATATCCCACGTTTCAAATCGTCTATCGCCATCGCAATCTCATCGGCCGTAATACGGTGCCCTAACATTTCCTTTGAGCTATCGTCAATCTTTGGCATGAAAGGCATGAATTCCGTCTCGAAACCCTCCGCGTCCACCGGGCAACGCACGAACAGCCTTCTGTAGAACGCTGTGAACACGTGTTCGATGCCGCTCTGTTCATTCAAGATAACACCGTCTTGTTCTACTTCGTGAATCTCGTTCCGGCGGGCCCACATTCTTTCCTTTGCGAGGGCTCTTTTAGCTGGCGCCTCACCTGTTATCGTTGCTTCTACTCTAGCTCGCACCAACGCCCCCCGATAGCGTTCGATATCGGCCTGCTCAAGTTTTTGCTTCAGTGTGTTGATGTCGTCTTTAAACGTCCCAGGCGATAGGCTTTCTTCGTATGTTAGAACTTGCAAGCTTTGCCGCTGGTTTTCCTTGTACATATTCTTTTCGTGCTTTAAAGCGCTGGCTCGTTCAAATACCTTCAATTTAGCTGTTTGCTTAAAGGTTTCTCGTTTCTCACATATTGTTGTGTTGGTCTGGTTTTTTAGCTCTTCGAGCAGAGCTAACACTTTATCACAGAAAACATTATCCTCCAAAATTTTTTCATTAGGTTCCATAATTCCCAGGCAAACTCATTCCGGTTTTTCGCTTTGTTATTAACGTCGAACATGACTAGACAATGGTCACTAAATGACACCGACTGCACACGATATTGTTGCCCAAGTGCTATCAATTCAGCCGGAACGTACACTCTGTCCAGTCGGGCGTGCTGGCTGCTTGTAAATGCGTGAAGCGCACAATGCGGTCGTAATCTGAGCATTCTGCCACGTCCTCAAGCTCGTATTCATCAATTATTTCGCGGAGCTCAGCCGTGCTTGCGTCTCTATACGCTGTGCCACTTGATTTATCACGCGCTGCCAGTACACAATTGAAGTCCCCCATCAGTACCAGGTTCCTTTCGGCGTTGCAGTAATTTCTGACACTCTCGAAGAAATGTCTTCGTTCGTCGAGTAAATTTGGAGCAAAAAGGCATATCACTCGCCATTCAACTGAACCATAACGAAAATCACACAAAACCATGCGCCCCGCCAAGTCTGACCTCACACCCCTCACTTCAAGGCCCGGGTGTTGGCGCACAAAAAGAACGCACTCCGCGGATCGCCCTGTGGCGTGACTCACACCCGCGTAATACATTGACATGAAAGGTAGCACCATACTGTTGGTCTCATTATCACTTCCAATTTTGGTTTCTTGTATGGCAATGATGTCTAAATCATGTTCGATCACCAGTCTATACAACTGTCGTTGTTTTCTCTTCGCCGCAAGCCCTCTAACATTGATTGTAGCAAATCGCAAGGGTTTATCTGGCAGCACCATTGGAATAATTTATAATAGAGACCCAGAGTAGAGGCTCATGCTCCTGTGTACACATGACCTTGGGGCCCGCAAAATGGGTCGGGGCTTCCACAGCTTACTACTACACGACTGGTGGCGGTGGCGGCGGCATCGTCGTCGCCGTCAGCCTCCGATCCTGTGAGATGTTCGGCCGTGGCCGCACTGTCGGTCGACGTACAGGGGCTGCTTTTGCTGGAGGTTCACCGGGACTGCTTGGGTCGGTAGATTCACTCTCTCGCTCGGTGCCTTAGTGTGATCGCTTATTCGTCGTGGTGCCCTCCTTGGAAATGTCCATTTCCCCAACTACTTCCCTGTTGACCACCTCAGTCACGTTGCTTTTGTCCTCCTGCGTCTGCAGTGCTTCCGAGGAATCATTTTTCACCAAGAATGTATCTTCGGCTTTGAGGTTCGTCGGCTTTACGTGAGCTCTCTCACCTGAGATATGCTCAGCTGTCACGCTGTCCATCGTGGCAATTTCTGCCTCCGCTCTCGCTGCGCCCTCGGAATCTGCTTCGTCCATTAAGAGCTCCGACGTGTCGTCACTCCCCACGGGCCCTGCAACACTGGCGTAGGTACGCACGCATTCCGACTCGTTGTGTCCAAAGCGATGACACAACGTGCACCGTGGTACCTTACAGTCCCGACGAATGTGTCCGGTGCACTGGCAACGAAGGCATAGTGGTGCCCTTCCCGGCACCACCACAAGAGCCAGCTCGCCAGCAATCCTTATTTGATGGGGCTTCTGGCTTGACTCCCGCCTTAAGTGTCATCGTCACATTTCGCGTCGTGGACGCTTTGTCAGCCACACCACTAACTTTCCACCGTTCCTTGATATTGTTCGTCACTCTGCCATAGTTCACGAAGGCCGCTCGCACGTCGTCGTCCGGTACGGTAGGCAAGAGCCAGTGCAGCTTCAATCGCAGCTCCCGGTTCGATGGATCGATGAGGAGGCAATGGTGGCCCTTCACTTTCACTTCCGCTATTTACAGCAGCTTCTTCGCACCTTCGGCACATTTGAACGTGACGGCCCAAACGTGATTTTTTTGATACGCCCCCAAGGCCGTAACCTCGGAGAGCAGTTTCAAATCACTCAGCGTATCCCTGAAGGCTTCTACACGGTAGGGCCGTGCCCTAAAATCTGCATTCACGAAAACAGTATTCAAAACCACACGTCCTGAAGGCAGACTAGGCAGGACAACGCGATACTCGTTATCCGAGGCAGCTAACACCCCGTTTCCGCGGCCAGAAACGGCCGCTGATACCGCTCCGACAGAGCACATTCCAAACGCGTTCGCTCGCTATCGTGGCCGAAAGTGGAATGCGCCACTCTGCTGCACTCTAGTTACGGGGAGTGCGTACTAATACAAAATAAAATAAAATTAGCAGAGCGTGACTTTGATCCACGGACCTCTGGGTCATGGGCCCAGCACGCTCCCACTGCGCCACTCTGCTGCACTCTAATTACGGGGGAAAATGTGCAGTAAGGAAGTGCGCTTAATTCAAAAGAAAATAAAATTAGCAGAGCGTGGATTTGATCTACGGACCTCTGAGTCATGGGCCCAACACGCTCCCACTGCGCCACAATGCTGCACTCTAGTTACGGGGGGAAATGTGCAGTAACGAAGTGCACACTAATATAAATAAAATAAAATTAGCACAGCGTGGTTTCGATCCACAGACCTCTGAGTCATGGGCCCAGCACGCTCCCACTGCGCCACTCTGTTGCACTCTTGTCACGGGGGGAAATGTGCAGTAAGGAAGTGCGTATTAATACAAAAGAAAATAGAATTAGCAGAGCGTGGATTTGATCTACGGACCTCTGGGTCATGGGCAAAGCACACTTCCACTGCGCCACTCTGCTGCCCTCTAGTTACATGGGAAATTGTGCAGTAAGGAAGTGCGCTTAATACAAAAGAAAATAAAACTAGCAGAGCGTGGATTCGATCTACGGACCTCTGGGTCATGGGCAAAGCACACTTCCACTGCGCCACTCTGCTGCCCTCTAGTTACATGGGAAATTGTGCAGTAAGGAAGTGCGCCTAATACAAAAGAAAATAAAATTAGCAGAGCGTGGTTTCGATCTACGGACCTCTGGGTCATGGGCAAAGCACACTTCCACTGCGCCACTCTGCTGCCCTCTAGTTACATGGGAAATTGTGCAGTAAGGAAGTGCGCTTAATACAAAAGAAAATAAAACTAGCAGAGCGTGGATTCGATCTACGGACCTCTGGGTCATGGGCAAAGCACACTTCCACTGCGCCACTCTGCTGCCCTCTAGTTACATGGGAAATTGTGCAGTAAGGAAGTGCGCCTAATACAAAAGAAAATAAAACTAGCAGAGCGTGGATTCGATCTACGGACCTCTGGGTCATGGGCAAAGCACACTTCCACTGCGCCACTCTGCTGCCCTCTAGTTACATGGGAAATTGTGCAGTAAGGAAGTGCGCTTAATACAAAAGAAAATAAAACTAGCAGAGCGTGGATTCGATCTACGGACCTCTGGGTCATGGGCAAAGCACACTTCCACTGCGCCACTCTGCTGCCCTCTGGTTACATGGGAAATTGTGCAGTAAGGAAGTGCGCCTAATACAAAAGAAAATAAAATTAGCAGAGCGTGGATTCGATCTACGAACCTCTGGGTTATGGGCAAAGCACACTTCCACTGCGCCACTCTGCTGACCTCTAGTTACGTGGGAAATTGTGCAGTAAGGAAGTGCGCTTAATACAAAAGAAAATAAAATTAACGGAGCGTGGATTTGATCTACGGACCTCTGGGTCATGGGCCCAGCACGCTCCCACTGCGCCACTCTGCTGCCCTCTAGTTACGTGGGAAATTGTGCAGTAAGGAAGTGCGCTTAATACAAAAGAAAATAAAACTAGCAGAGCGTGGATTCGATCTACGGACCTCTGGGTCATGGGCAAAGCACACTTCCACTGCGCCACTCTGCTGCCCTCTAGTTACATGGGAAATTGTGCAGTAAGGAAGTGCGCTTAATACAAAAGAAAATAAAACTAGCAGAGCGTGGATTCGATCTACGGACCTCTGGGTCATGGGCAAAGCACACTTCCACTGCGCCACTCTGCTGCCCTCTAGTTACATGGGAAATTGTGCAGTAAGGAAGTGCGCTTAATGCCAAAGAAAATAAAATTAGCAGAGCGTGGATTCGATTTACGGACGTTTGGGTCATGGGCCCAGCACACTTCCACTGCGCCACTCTGCTGCCCTCTAGTTACATGGGAAATTGTGCAGTAAGGAAGTGCGCCTAATACAAAAGAAAATAAAATTAGCAGAGCGTGGATTCGATCTACGAACCTCTGGGTTATGGGCAAAGCACACTTCCACTGCGCCACTCTGCTGACCTCTAGTTACGTGGGAAATTGTGCAGTAAGGAAGTGCGCTTAATACAAAAGAAAATAAAATTAACGGAGCGTGGATTTGATCTACGGACCTCTGGGTCATGGGCCCAGCACGCTCCCACTGCGCCACTCTGCTGCCCTCTAGTTACGTGGGAAATTGTGCAGTAAGGAAGTGCGCTTAATACAAAAGAAAATAAAATTAACGGAGCGTGGATTCGATCTACGAACCTCTGGGTTATGGGAAAAGCACACTTCCACTGCGCCACTCTGCTGCCCTCTAGTTACATGGGAAATTGTGCAGTAAGGAAGTGCGCTTAATACAAAAGAAAATAAAACTAGCAGAGCGTGGATTCGATCTACGGACCTCTGGGTTATGGGCAAAGCACACTTCCACTGCGCCACTCTGCTGCCCTCTAGTTACATGGGAAATTGTGCAGTAAGGAAGTGCGCTTAATACAAAAGAAAATAAAACTAGCAGAGCGTGGATCCGATCTACGGACCTCTGGGTCATGGGCAAAGCACACTTCCACTGCGCCACTCTGCTGCCCTCTAGTTACATGGGAAATTGTGCAGTAAGGGAGTGCGCTTAATACAAAAGAAAATAAAACTAGCAGAGCGTGGATTCGATCTACGGACCTCTGGGTCATGGGCAAAGCACACTTCCACTGCGCCACTCTGCTGCCCTCTAGTTACATGGGAAATTGTGCAGTAAGGAAGTGCGCCTAATACAAAAGAAAATAAAATTAACGGAGCGTGGATTTGATCTACGGACCTCTGGGTCATGGGCCCAGCACGCTCCCACGGCGCCACTCTGCTGCACTCTAGTTACGGGGAAAATGTGCCGTAAGGAAGTGCGCTTAATACAAAAGAAAATAAAATTTGCAGAGCGTGGATTCGATTTATGGACTTCTGGGTCATGGGCTCAGCACGCTCCCACGGCGCCACTCTGCTTTTTTTTTTTTTTTTTTTTTTATTGCCTGGCATGGACATTGTACAGGGCAATCATTGCACACACATATATTACAATACAAAGAAAAAGAAAAAAAAACAAGCATTGCCATCAGTCCCATTTGTACTGATGTTGTCCTCTTAAAAATACTTAAGGTTTGCCAGGGGTTCAAACCTTGACAACCATTCTGGCTCGATATCCTCTATTTTGCTACACTCAATGAATGCAGACATGCTTTGCCTGAAATAAATTACTGCTGGTTTTGCGTCCGGGTCGAAATGGTATCCGGCCATTCGTGCACGCCATATACAGTGGAGACCGGTCAACATCACTACATCGAATGGGACCCCATCATCATTTGTTACTGCGAGGTACCTTATTCCGTGTGGGTCTAGTGGAAAAACCTTCTTTATTGTCCTCTGTAATATGTCCCAAAAATGTACCCCTTCCCAACAATGCAAAAAAACATGGTCTATTGTTTCTGGTTTCTTACATATCAAGCAGTGTGACCCCCATAGTGTAAAAAAACCCCGTTCCTCTGTGAAAGTCTTTACTGATAGTGTTCCTGTGTGTAACTTGAAGAAAAAAGTTTTCACCCCTGTAGGTACCTGCATGTTTCTCACCCGCTTCAGTACGTTTTGTCCCGGTCTTCCACTGTATATGGCCCTGTACAATGGTACTGGCAAAACCATAGCACATACATCTCTGTACAATTCTTTTCTTCTAACACATGCTAGATAATCTATCGAAAAGCGTACAGATAAAAAACGTACACTGTCTACCACTTCCTTGAGATACCCACGCAACGTCACGGGCCGGCTATCCGTAGTAACAACAAAATCTGGTAAGGCACTGCCTAACCTGAGCTGGCATACCGTACGTAAAAACGGATCCCTGACGTCACGGAAAAACAAAAATCTATTTACTACTTGTCTCACAAATAGGTGCGCCAAACCAAGACCTCCGTCCTTCACGCGCCTGAACAAGTTGGTCCGTCTGCACCTTTCCCATTTCGAGCCCCATATAAAAACTGCGAACACTCTGTGCAGCCTTTGCACGTTGATCCTTGAACAATGTAACACCTGCATCACATACCACAGTTTAGCGATAAAAAACATGTTGCACACAGTAGCCCTAGCGAAAACAGACAGGTTCATGCCTTTCCACCTGTCTGCTTTTTCCTTCGTCTCTTTTGTTTGACGCGACCAATACTCCTCGCTGCCGTTATAACATTCCAGGGGAACACCGAGGTACCTTGTCGGTGTTTCCGTCCAGTGCACATTCGCAAAAAAGGTCCGGCTTTGAAGGCCACCTTCCGTGCCAAAGCCCAAGAGATTTCGCCCAGTTTACGCGGCTTCCTGTGACGCTACAAAAATGTTTCACAACACTTATCGTTTCCTCTACACTTTCTTTGTTCGTACAACACACCGCAATGTCGTCTGCATATGCCAGCAGCTTAACTTCCACTGCCGCCAAGCTGAAGCCACGAATTTTTTCATTTTCATTTATCGCTAAGCACATCGCTTCGATGTAAATACAAAACAAAAGTGGACTGAGGGGGCAGCCCTGACGCACAGAACGCATTACGTGAATGGGGGCCCCCAAAGACTTGTTAACAATTAAACGTGTTTTGCAGTTCTGGTACGCCAAGGCCACTCCCTCCTTGATGATGGAACCGACATTAATATGATCTAAGATGACAAACAAAATATCATGCGCAACACAATCAAAAGCTTTCTCCAGGTCTATCTGGAGCACAGCAACGCCAAGTGAATCTTCGTCACAACACTCTAGCACACACCGCATCTTGTGAATGTTTGAGCTAATGGTTCTGCCTTTGATTCCACAAGTTTGGTGCTCTCCAACAATTTCTTTAATGACACCTTGAAGTCGCGCTGCCAGAACCTTCATAAAAATCTTGTAGTCGACATTGGTCAGCGATATGGGCCTATACGATGTCACCAGTTTAAGTTTTTCCCCTTCGTCCGTTTTAGGAATTAATATCGTATGCGCTTTGCTGAAGGAGGGCGGCAGAGTTTTCCGTTCGTACGCCTCATTGAACAGCTCAGCTAACCCCGGGGACAGTTCTATTCTAAACGTCTTATACCATGCTGCGGTTAGGCCATCGGGTCCCGGTGACTTTCCGGGGTTCAGATGACCAATCGCGCGTTCCACTTCACCTTCCGTTATTCTGCCTTCTAAAAGCTTTTTTGTGTCGTCACTAAGCCGCGGCAAGCGCTTGAGAAACTCTTCTTTAAAACCATGTACATTCGCTTTTCGAATTGCAAAAAGTGACTGATAATACGCAACAAAGGCCCGTTCGATGCTTTCATTGTCGCTCGCGAGAGTCCCGTTGCAATAGACCTTATCGATGTGGTTTCGGCGTCCTTGCGCTTTTTCGAGACCAAGCGCCCTTTTTGTGGGCGTCTCACCCGCGGCAAGATCATTTGCGCGCGCGCGAACCCAGGCGCCTCGATAACGCTCTCTGTCATGCAGTTCTAATTTTTCCTTGACACTGCGCACCTCGTCTTTGCAAGTCCCAGGCTCCCGACTTTCTAGGGCTATCAGCTGCTGCAGTGTTTTCTTAAGACTTCTTTCTTTTATTTGCGCTTCGAATTTTAGCGTGCTCGATCTGTCAAGCGCTTTCATTTTCACCTTCTGCTTTAAACACTCCCATTTCTCTGCTACTGTTTCCGTTTTTTCCATAAGCACTTCATTAATGGTCTCGTGCACTGCTTCTAAAAATGGTTCATCTTTTAGTAACAATGCGTTCAGTTTCCATAAATCCCAGTTGAAAACCTTACGCTGTTTCTTCATGCCTATGCGACACACAACCAAACAGTGATCTGAAAACGACACTGGCTCAACCGAAAAATCGTGACACATAGGCAATACATCTAGGGATAGGTATATGCGGTCTAAACGTGCATGGCTATTGCCATGAAATCGCGTGTAGATCACTTCGCGATTTGCTGCCACACATTCATACACGTCTTCCAAGTCATTTTCGGTTATTAATTTGCCTAGCACGTCACTGCTTTTGTCACGAACGCCAGTGCTATTGACTCTATCGCGAGCCCTTAAAACACAGTTAAAATCACCTAACAAAACCACCCTCTTATCACACTTTGTCCACTGAAACAGGTTAGAAAAAAACTGAGCACGCTCTTCTACACTATTCGGTGCGTATACGCATATAACTCTGAATTCAGTGGCACCATAAACAAAGTCACAATAAACAATTCTGCCCGACTGACATGAAAAAACACTTTGCACAAGAAGGCTTTGCAATTTTTTTACAAAAAGAACACAACCCGCGGACGTTCCTATCGAGTGGCTTACGACCGCGTAATATCGGTCAGTGAAACGGCGCACCATGCTCCCGGTCTCCTCCTCTCCGTCTACCTTAGTTTCCTGGACGGCTAGGACGTCTATGTCTTGGTCTGTGAGCAACCGATAGAGCTGACTTTGCCTACGCCTAGCCGCCAACCCTCTGACGTTAAGCGTAGCTATACTGAATGGCGGAGTTAATTCCATAGTGACTTGTTCGCTATAAAGGAGTAGGCCCGGAGCATGGCGCTTACCCTTCACGACCAGCCCTCGGCTAGCCGCCTCCAGGACCATCCTGCTTCCCAGCGCTGTTTTCTTTTGCCTTGTCCTCCAGTCTCCGGTCGGTAGGGACTTTCGGCTTAGGTTTGAGACTACGCCGCCTCCCTTGCGGCGCCTTCGCAGGCGGCTCCTGGCTGCTGGTGGACGACGCCCCGTCCTGCTCTACCGAGTCGTCGAGTGGACGCTTTAGCGTGGCGCTGGTCACGCACATCTCGTCGTCGCTGTCCGCCGCCGTCTCTCCCTGACCCTCCGTTGTATCAGCTGTCCCCACTGGAACCACGTCCGTCTCGACCCGCTCAGGCTCGGCCGCTGACGGGGCGCTGGCCGGTGTAGTCGAAAGCTGGCGAGTCTCCGGAAACTTGGGTGTGTCTGCCTGCGCCGCCCCTCCAGTAGTCACAGGGACCACTGGGCTTCCGACCCCTTTGGCGGCGTCCTCTGCCTCGGCCGCGTCCATGACGTGCTCAGCCATCGCCTCGTTCTTCGCTGGCCCCATTGCACTGGCGTACGTTCGAACGCAATCCGCCTCGACGTGTCCGAAGCGTTTGCACCGCGAGCAACGGGGAACCTTGCACTCTCGGCGGACGTGCCCTTTGCCTTGGCAGCGCAAGCATTGCATCGGCCGACCAGGCACAACCAGCAAGGCCAGCTCTCCATCGATCCTGATCTGGTGCGGAAGGTCCTCGACCCTGACGCCGCTTTTCAGCTTCAGGAGAGCTGTTCTCGTGGTCGAACACTTGTCGGCCATGCCCGGGACACGCCACCGCTCACGGCTCACCTCCACAAACTTGCCGAAAACCGACAGCGCCGTCCGTACTTCTTCGTCGCTCACCCCGTGAAGCAGCCAGTGAATTCGTAGCCGCACCTGCTGGTCCTGTGGGTCGACGACGACGCAGCGCCGCCCCTTCACCTGCAGCTCCTTCAAGGCGAGCAGGCGTTTTGTGGGAGCGGCATCATTGAATGTCACCGCCCACAAGTGGTTAACCTGGTATGCACCGAGGCTTACCACATCCGGCAGCAGGCCCGTTGGCGTCAATGCGTCCCTGAAATCTTCGACCTTGTATGGCCTCGCTCGTACATCACCGTGTAAAAACACGGTGTTGATAACAAGTCGTCCTTTTGGCATTTGCGGCAAAATAAACTGGTATTCGCTATCTCCGTTCCTGTTTCCGCGGCTAAGATTGGCCGCTGTCGCCGCTCCGCTGGAGCTCATGATCCTGCGATCCGTTCAGCACGACTGCCGGAAGCAGAATGACGGCGCCACTCTGCTGCACTCTAGTTACGGGGGGAAATGTGCAGTAAGGAAGTGCGCTTAATGCCAAAGAAAATAAAATTAGCAGAGCGTGGATTCGATTTACGGACGTTTGGGTCATGGGCCCAGCACACTTCCACTGCGCCACTCTGCTGCCCTCTAGTTACATGGGAAATTGTGCAGTAAGGAAGTGCGCCTAATACAAAAGAAAATAAAATTAGCAGAGCGTGGAGTGGATTCGATCTACGAACCTCTGGGTTATGGGCAAAGCACACTTCCACTGCGCCACTCTGCTGACCTCTAGTTACGTGGGAAATTGTGCAGTAAGGAAGTGCGCTTAATACAAAAGAAAATAAAACTAGCAGAGCGTGGATTCGATCTACGGACCTCTGGGTCATGGGCCCAGCACGCTCCCACGGCGCCACTCTGCTGCACTCTAGTTACGGGGAAAATGTGCCGTAAGGAAGTGCGCTTAATACAAAAGAAAATAAAATTTGCAGAGCGTGGATTCGATTTATGGACTTCTGGGTCATGGGCCCAGCACGCTCCCACGGCGCCACTCTGCTGCACTCTAGTTACGGGGAAAATGTGCCGTAAGGAAGTGCGCTTAATACAAAAGAAAATAAAATTTGCAGAGCGTGGATTCGATTTACGGACGTTTGGGTCATGGGCCCAGCACACTTCCACTGCGCCACTCTGCTGCCCTCTAGTTACATGGGAAATTGTGCAGTAAGGAAGTGCGCCTAATACAAAAGAAAATAAAATTAGCAGAGCGTGGAGTGGATTCGATCTACGAACCTCTGGGTTATGGGCAAAGCACACTTCCACTGCGCCACTCTGCTGACCTCTAGTTACGTGGGAAATTGTGCAGTAAGGAAGTGCGCTTAATACAAAAGAAAATAAAATTAGCAGAGCGTGGATTCGATCTACGGACCTCTGGGTCATGGGCCCAGCACGCTCCCACGGCGCCACTCTGCTGCACTCTAGTTACGGGGAAAATGTGCCGTAAGGAAGTGCGCTTAATACAAAAGAAAATAAAATTTGCAGAGCGTGGATTCGATTTATGGACTTCTGGGTCATGGGCTCAGCACGCTCCCACGGCGCCACTCTGCTGCACTCTAGTTACGGGGGGAAATGTGCAGTAAGGAAGTGCGCTTAATGCCAAAGAAAATAAAATTAGCAGAGCGTGGATTCGATTTACGGACGTTTGGGTCATGGGCCCAGCACACTTCCACTGCGCCACTCTGCTGCCCTCTAGTTACATGGGAAATTGTGCAGTAAGGAAGTGCGCCTAATACAAAAGAAAATAAAATTAGCAGAGCGTGGAGTGGATTCGATCTACGAACCTCTGGGTTATGGGCAAAGCACACTTCCACTGCGCCACTCTGCTGACCTCTAGTTACGTGGGAAATTGTGCAGTAAGGAAGTGCGCTTAATACAAAAGAAAATAAAACTAGCAGAGCGTGGATTCGATCTACGGACCTCTGGGTCATGGGCCCAGCACGCTCCCACGGCGCCACTCTGCTGCACTCTAGTTACGGGGAAAATGTGCCGTAAGGAAGTGCGCTTAATACAAAAGAAAATAAAATTTGCAGAGCGTGGATTCGATTTATGGACTTCTGGGTCATGGGCCCAGCACGCTCCCACGGCGCCACTCTGCTGCACTCTAGTTACGGGGAAAATGTGCCGTAAGGAAGTGCGCTTAATACAAAAGAAAATAAAATTTGCAGAGCGTGGATTCGATTTACGGACGTTTGGGTCATGGGCCCAGCACACTTCCACTGCGCCACTCTGCTGCCCTCTTGTTACATGGGAAATTGTGCAGTAAGGAAGTGCGCCTAATACAAAAGAAAATAAAATTAGCAGAGCGTGGAGTGGATTCGATCTACGAACCTCTGGGTTATGGGCAAAGCACACTTCCACTGCGCCACTCTGCTGACCTCTAGTTACGTGGGAAATTGTGCAGTAAGGAAGTGCGCTTAATACAAAAGAAAATAAAATTAGCAGAGCGTGGATTCGATCTACGGACCTCTGGGTCATGGGCCCAGCACGCTCCCACGGCGCCACTCTGCTGCACTCTAGTTACGGGGAAAATGTGCCGTAAGGAAGTGCGCTTAATACAAAAGAAAATAAAATTTGCAGAGCGTGCATTCGATTTATGGACTTCTGGGTCATGGGCTCAGCACGCTCCCACGGCGCCACTCTGCTGCACTCTAGTTACGGGGGGAAATGTGCAGTAAGGAAGTGCGCTTAATGCCAAAGAAAATAAAATTAGCAGAGCGTGGATTCGATTTACGGACGTTTGGGTCATGGGCCCAGCACACTTCCACTGCGCCACTCTGCTGCCCTCTAGTTACATGGGAAATTGTGCAGTAAGGAAGTGCGCCTAATACAAAAGAAAATAAAATTAGCAGAGCGTGGAGTGGATTCGATCTACGAACCTCTGGGTTATGGGCAAAGCACACTTCCACTGCGCCACTCTGCTGACCTCTAGTTACGTGGGAAATTGTGCAGTAAGGAAGTGCGCTTAATACAAAAGAAAATAAAATTAACGGAGCGTGGATTTGATCTACGGACCTCTGGGTCATGGGCCCAGCACGCTCCCACGGCGCCACTCTGCTGCACTCTAGTTACGGGGAAAATGTGCCGTAAGGAAGTGCGCTTAATACAAAAGAAAATAAAATTTGCAGAGCGTGGATTCGATTTACGGACGTTTGGGTCATGGGCCCAGCACACTTCCACTGCGCCACTCTGCTGCCCTCTAGTTACATGGGAAATTGTGCAGTAAGGAAGTGCGCCTAATACAAAAGAAAATAAAATTAGCAGAGCGTGGAGTGGATTCGATCTACGAACCTCTGGGTTATGGGCAAAGCACACTTCCACTGCGCCACTCTGCTGACCTCTAGTTACGTGGGAAATTGTGCAGTAAGGAAGTGCGCCTAATACAAAAGAAAATAAAATTAGCAGAGCGTGGAGTGGATTCGATCTACGAACCTCTGGGTTATGGGCAAAGCACACTTCCACTGCGCCACTCTGCTTTTTTTTTTTTTTTTCTTTATTGCCGGCTTCGCACAAAAGAAATACAATTTACGATCACTTTTAAACAAGTTTAAAAAAAACACCAGCCTGGCTGTGACTGGTTTCATTTAAAACTGCTTCATTGTAGCCAACACATTCAACAACGACACCCATTCAGGTCTTTCTTCTCTGGAAGATAACACGTCTCTTATGTATACAATACTTTCCGTGAAGTATTCATGCGCACATCGGGCATCTTTATCTACGTGTCTTACTGCCATTCTAGTTCGCCACACGCTGTGAAGCACAAGCAACATAAACATATCATAAGGCACACCATCCTCATTTTCTACAGCCAAGAATCTAATACCGTGTGGTGTGATAGGCAAGTCCTTTTTCAAGGTACGCTGCAGAATGTCCCACAGAAAAACAGCATCCCAGCAATCAAGAAAAATGTGGTTGACAGTCTCGGGTTTCTTACAGATAAGGCAGTCCATCGACCACGGAACAAAGAAACCCTTTTCTTGTAACCATGGTTTTACGGGCAATGTTCCGCTGTGCAGCTGAAAAAAAAATGTCTTTGCACTTGCGCGTACGGTCATCATTTTCACTCTCTTCAATACGTCACATTCAGCACCAACCTGGTATACTGATCTGTAGATAGGCTGAGGCAGCATTACGTCACGTAAATCTCTGTAAAGACGTTTTCTCTTTACAACAGATAAATATTCCATTGAAAATCTCACTTTCAGTATTTCATATGCCATTATAACTTCTCTTAAATATCCACGTAGGTTACATTTCACAGACATACTTGATACCACATAATCAGGAATCTTATTAGAAAGTACAATTTGTAGAAATGTTCTCACAAACGGGTTACATTGGTCGCGTAAAAAAATATATCTAGACACAATTTGCTTGAGGAAGAGGTGAGCCAATCCTAAACCACCATTTCTTAGTGAATGAAATAAGTTTGTTCGACTCGTACGCTCCCAAACCGACCCCCAAACAAACACAGCTAAGACTCGGTGCAATTTCTGCACATTTGCTCTTGACATAAATAGGAACTGCAGAACATACCATACTTTGCAAACAATGAACCAATTGCATGCAGTCGCTCTAGAAAACATAGAAAGTTCCCTACCACCCCAGTTTCTTGTCTTCTCACGAGTGCTCTCACATATCTCTTTCCAGTAATCATCCGTGTTTTTGTAATGCTGGAGGGGTACTCCGAGATACTTCGTCGGTACAAGTGACCAGTTCATATTTGCAAAGTTTTGTGGGGTGGTCTCCCAAGAACCATGCCACAAGCCTAGGCATTTGTCCCAGTTTACTGCACTGCCTGTCATCTTGCAAAAATAATCCACATGACGTATCACTTCACTGACACTTTCCTTATCGCTACAAAACACGGCAATATCGTCGGCATATGTTAGCATTTTAACTTCACTGTTCATTAGCTGATACCCTTTTATTGTTTCATTGCTAATAATCTTCATGCAGAAAGGTTCCATATATATTGCAAATAATAAAGCCGAAATGGGATCACCTTGCCGCACACCGTTTGTCACTTGAAAGCTTTCAGTAAGTCGCCCATTAATTACAAGACTCGTAAAGCACTCTCTATAGGCCATTTTTACCCCTTCCAAAATAACAGACCCTACATTAACATATTCTAGTATCAAAAAAAGGATATCATGATTTACACGGTCAAAGGCTTTTTCCAGATCTAATTGCAACATTGCAACCTTGCTACCAAACACATCGCAACTCTCCAGCACGCTTCTCGCTACATGAACATTTGTATTTATTGTGCGTCCTTTTATACCACAAGTCTGGTGTGGTCCAACTAGTATTTTCATCATCCTTTGCAACCTGCCTGCAAGAACCTTCATAAACACTTTATAGTCTGTGTTGGCTAAACTGATTGGTCGGTACGACTTGACGGACAATAATTTTTTGGGGTCGTCAGTTTTCGGTATGAGTATTACGTGCGTCTTTTTAAATGAGCCGGGCAGAACCTTTAATCTTATAGCCTCCGTGAAGACACGATGTAAGGCAACAGAAATAACACCTTTAAAAGTCTTGTACAATGCGGCACCAAATCCATCAGGTCCCGGTGCTTTGCCAGCCGCTAGGTCGTCAATAGCCTTTTCTATTTCGGGCACTTCAATCGCTATCTCCAGCTGCTCTCTCTCGTTATCAGAGAGCTTTGGTATCAAATGCAGAAACTGATCCTCAAACCCTTCCTCTGCCTTCACTTTTCGGCCAAGTAAGCCTCGGAAATATTCAACAAATACTTGCTCAGTTGCTGTCGCTTCACGTACAATACCGCTATCAGTTGCAATCGCTTTGATTTCATTTCGCTTGGCGTATCTTTTTTCATCCCCAAGTGCACGCTTTGTTGGTGTTTCGCCGAGAGATAATTTTTCTGCACGTGCCCTTATCACCGCACCTCTATATTTTTCAATGTCAATTGCCTCCAATTGGTTTTTTAACTGCCTTATTTCTTTTGTGTACTTTCCTGGCATTTTACTTTCTAGACTCAATGCAAAGTCTAACTGACATTGCAAATCTTTTTCTTTTTCCTTTTTGGCTCTATGTAACACACCGGATCTTTCTATGGCTTTCATCTTTGTTACCTCCTTAAAACGCTCCCAGGCTTCAATCACGTTCGCTTGAGGCTCAGCTAACATTTTGTTAATGGAATCCTGCACAGCTTCAACGAACAATTCATCTTTTAATAATAAGTCGTTTAATTTCCACACGTCCCAGTTAAAGCGTGTCTTCTTCTTTTTATACCCTATAGTGAACATTACTAAACTGTGGTCACTGAAAGACACACTTTTTACTTCATAATTCGAACATACTCGCATTAACTCTACTGACACATAGGCTCTGTCTAGCCTCGCATGGCTTTCGTTCTGAAAGTGTGTGAAGTGCTCTTCTGCAGAGAGCACATCACCAACATCTTCGAGATGACAATCTTGTACAATAGTGCAGAGTAGCGCTGCACTTTGGTCTTTTATGGCTGCTTTTTTTGCTCTGTCCTGAGGGTTGCAAACACAATTAAAGTCGCCGAGCATAATGACAATCCTGCCACAGCTAAGAAAAGTCTGTAAATTCTCAAACAATAATTTACGTTCAACTTCTTTGTTCGGTGCGTAAACACAGACAACTCGCCATTTTTTATTATTATATGTAAAATCGCAAACTATGAATCTCCCAGTACTAGACACAGTTACAGTCTCCTCAACTATACCAATAGAATTTTTAAGGAACAGTGCACAACCCGCCGACATCCCAACGGCATGAGACACACACACATCGTACCGGGCTCTAAAAGGGGACACCATTCGGTCAGTCTGATCTTGCCCTTCAACTTTTGTTTCCTGAATGGCAATAACATCGAGATCACGTTCCAGCATCAAACGACTTAATTGATACTGCCTTCGTCGAGCGGCAAGTCCCCTGACATTGAGAGTCGCAACTCTCAATTCTGCTTCGACGCTCATAGCCATTAGGACGTGAATGGCCGTCCCGGCCACATGGTTCTCACCTCTGATGCTCCTTTATCACCATCAGGTCCAAGGTTCGATATGGTCTGATAGGTCCCCTTTCTTTTGATCACAAAAGTAGAGCGCCGCGCACGTTTCACGCAGCACATTATGCACACTTCACCACTGCGCTCCATTTGTTGGTGCTTCCGCCGGGTCAATACTTGTGTCACTCAATCCAGACCCCCACCTTACGGGGGCTTTTGATCTGCAGGGGGCCCCGCTGAAGGCCCCTTCTGTTGATGATCTGTCAGTCGCTGATGCAATGTCTGCTGATTCGGCACTGGTTGCTGCTGCGGCGGTTGTGTCTGTTGCACCTGGGTTGGTGGGAGGTTCTCGGCTATTCGACGTTCGCTGAGGATGTTAGGTGCCGGTCTACGGCGCACGTTCATCGCCTTGGCCGGTGGTTGTTCCACTTCTTTCGTTGTAGCAGCCTTCTCGCCTTCCGCGTCTTCCCTGGGCCTTTTACATGTATTTGACGTGTCCATGTTTTCCGACATTTCTTCCTGTGCTGCAAGCGCCGTTATATCTTGTGTGTTCCTCGTGGATTGCACGTCTTTTGTAGAACCCTTGTCTTTGTTAAGCGTCGTCTCAGCACCTGTGGGGCGTGGCGTAAGGGGCGTCAACTTGGGTTTCGGTTCCTCCCGACGCGCCCCTATCAGCTCTTCTGCTTCAGCCTCGTCCATGTGATGCTCGGAAAGTTCTTCGCCCCCCGCGGGCCCTGCTACACTTGCATATGTTCTCATACAGCCGCTCTCATTATGCCCAAAACGCCGACACACTGTACAACGCGGGGCTCGGCAATCCCTCCTAATATGACCTGTTCCGCGGCAACGCAGGCATAGCGGTGCTCTTCCCGCGACGACAACTAGCGTGAGGTCTCCGGCAATCCGCAACTGATGTGGGAGGTCATCCACCGTGAGGCCAGCTTTGAGCCTGATGCTCACCACTCGCGTCGAAGAGCCTTTGTCCGTGCATCCATACACGCGCCAGCGCTCTCGCACTATTTCGTTCACCTTGCCATAAGGAGCCAACGCTGCCCTCACCTCGTCGTCAGGAACGTTAAACAATAGCCAGTGTATCTTCAGCTTCGTATCCTGGTGGTTAGGGTCGATAGTGATACAGCGCTGGTTCTTCACCACAATGTCCCCAGCAGCGAGTATTCTCTTCTTGCCCTCCTCGTCCTTGAAAGTGATGGCCCAAACATGATTCATTTGGTACGCCCCCAAGGCAACAACCTCGGGAAGCAAAGCCAAACGAATAAGAGCGTCCCTGAAATCCTCAACGCGATACGGCCGCGCCTTGATATCGGCGTGCAAAAAGACAGTATGCAGCGTTGAATCATTTGATGGCAGTCGGGGCAAAATAATCTGATAATCCTGTGACGATTCGTCCATGTTCCTGGTACCACGACCGAGCTGGGCCGTTGATGCCGCTCCGATATCGCCGGAGCTCATGCCGCCACGTCCGTACACTACGGTGACCGGAAGTGGACCCCACTGCGCCACTCTGCTGACCTCTAGTTACGTGGGAAATTGTGCAGTAAGGAAGTGCGCTTAATACAAAAGAAAATAAAATTTGCAGAGCGTGGATTCGATTTATGGACTTCTGGGTCATGGGCTCAGCACGCTCCCACGGCGCCACTCTGCTGCACTCTAGCTACGGGGGGAAATGTGCAGTAAGGAAGTGCGCTTAATGCCAAAGAAAATAAAATTTGCAGAGCGTGGATTCGATTTACGGACGTTTGGGTCATGGGCCCAGCACACTTCCACTGCGCCACTCTGCTGCCCTCTAGTTACATGGGAAATTGTGCAGTAAGGAAGTGCGCCTAATACAAAAGAAAATAAAATTAGCAGAGCGTGGAGTGGATTCGATCTACGAACCTCTGGGTTATGGGCAAAGCACACTTCCACTGCGCCACTCTGCTGACCTCTAGTTACGTGGGAAATTGTGCAGTAAGGAAGTGCGCTTAATACAAAAGAAAATAAAATTATCAGAGCGTGGATTCGATCTACGGACCTCTGGGTCATGGGCCCAGCACACTCCCACGGCGCCACTCTGCTGCACTCTAGTTACGGGGAAAATGTGCCGTAAGGAAGTGCGCTTAATACAAAAGAAAATAAAATTTGCAGAGCGTGGATTCGATTCATGGACTTCTGGGTCATGGGCTCAGCACGCTCCCACTGCGCCACTCTGCTGCACTCTAGTTACGGGGGGAAATGTGCAGTAAGGAAGTGCGCTTAATGCCAAAGAAAATAAAATTAGCAGAGCGGGGATTCGATCTACGGACCTCTGGGTTATGGGCCCAGCACGCTCCCACTGCGCCACACTGCTTTTTTTTCTTTATTGCCTAATTTCGGCTCACGTAAACAATACACATACTAACTGATAATTACACAACACAATCCAAAACATTGTAAAAACCGTGGCTCAAACGATGTGGCCACGCATCTGGTAAAATGTTTTTATCGTCGATAGTAATTCGACGCGCGGCAACTATTGTGGGGGGAATTCCTGCAACTTTTGTTCATCCACAAAATTTCTTATATATTCTTTGAAGTACTGGGTGGGTGCTCATGCATCTACATCAAAGTGCATGGCTGCCATCCTGGATTTCCAAATGCTATGAAGAGCCATAAGCATTATCATATCACACGGGGTACCGTCGTCACTTTGTATTTGCAAATAGCGGATGCCATATGCATTTATGGGGAAGTCTTTTTTGATCGTGCGCTGGAGTACGTCCCAAAGAAAGATAGCATCCCAGCAGTCAATGAATACATGCTCAATTGTCTCCTCCTTTCTGCATATTATGCAATGCGTGCCCCAAGGAACGTAGAACCCCTTTTCAGCCATCCAGGTTTTGACGGTCAGCGTACCGGTATGTAATTTAAACAAGAAATTCTTAGCACCTGGCGATATTTTCATCGCCTTGACGCGCTTTAGTACAGTGTGGCCGTGGCATACATTGTAAAGGGACCGATACAAATGCACTGGTAAAAACACATCACATAGGTCCTTGTACAACTTTCTTCGTCGGACTTGACTCAAGTATTCAAGTGAAAACCGCACTGACAGAAACCTACATGAAAGTACAACTTCGCGGAGAAAGCCATAAACACCACCAGGTACGCTGCAGGTTGATACAACCATGTTAGGCAAGTGTTGCCAAAGGCGAAGTTGACAGACAGTGCGAAGGAATGGGTTGTCGACGTCTCTAAAGAAACAAAATCGATTGACTACCTGTCTTAAA
Organism: Rhipicephalus microplus; assembly: GCF_043290135.1. Classification (NCBI taxonomy): domain Eukaryota; kingdom Metazoa; phylum Arthropoda; class Arachnida; order Ixodida; family Ixodidae; genus Rhipicephalus; species Rhipicephalus microplus. Next base: position 91,153,332 of record NC_134705.1, on the reverse strand, counting down.
AACAAATGCGGCAAGCCCAGTCCTCCATTTCGCACTCGAAGAAATAAATTGGTCCGACTCGATCTTTCCCAAGACGATTACCACACAAAGACAGCGAACACACGGTGAAATTTTTGGATGTTTACCCTTGAACAATGTAAGACTTGTAAGATATACCAAATTTTACTCACTAAGAATATGTTGCAAATTGTGGCTTTAGAAAACATAGACCAATTCCAGCAATTCCACTTGTTTACTCTTTCCCGCAGGTTATCCACTTGGCTCCTCCAGTACGAGTCGCTGTCTTTGTAGCATTCGAGGGGGGCACCCAAGTATATAACCGGTGTCGTAACAAACCTTATGCTGGCAAAACTGTCTAAGGTTTCTGCCCAGTCACCGTGCCAAAAGCGAAGGCATTTTCCCCAGTGCACAGCGCTGCCACTTGCAGCACAGAAGATAGTAACGCATTTGACAGCATCTGCTATGCTGTCAGAGTCCGCGAAAAAAAATGGCTATATCGTCCGCATTAGCAAACAGCCCGACTTCAACCTCGTGCAGCTTAAACCCACGGACACAGTCATTCTCTATGATACTCTAACAAAAGGACTCTGTGTACAAACAAAACAATAGTGGTGAGAGAGGACAACCCTTATGCACCGAACGCTTGACTGGAATGCGCTTCCCCACCACCTTGTTAACAATTAGCCGCGTTGAGCAGTCTCGGTACGATATGGCAACCCCCTCTTTGATTATTTTCCCTAAATTCACATAATCTAGGATGCACAGCAGATTTTCATGAGGCACCCTGTCAAGAGCCTTCTCGAGGTCGATTTGCAGCATTGCGACTCGCGCACCAACAGCGTCGCAACATTCGAGGATGCTCCGGGCTGCGTGTATATTAGTGAGGATAGTTCGACCTTTAATGCCGCACGTCTGATCCGGCCCCACGAGCTCCGTAATGACTGTTTGCAATTTTTTGGCTAAGATTTTCATAAATGTCTTGTAATCTCCATAATTGAGGCCGATTGGGCGATAAGAATTTACTCTGCGCAGTGCAACGGGGTCTTCCGATTTTGGTATAAGAACAGTGTGAGATGATGAAAAGGACGGGGGTAATATTTTCAGCTCGAATGCCTCATTATAAACGTCAGCTAAGACTGGTGTTACTTCTAACTTGAAACACTTAAAAAAGCCGGAAGTCAGACCATCACGGCCAGGCGATTTCCCTGGATGCATACTTTCAATAGCACTGTTAACTTCCTCTTCCGAAATGGGTTCCTCCAATATTTCTTTTGTATTATTGTCAAGCTTTGGCATCAGCGGTAAAAAATCTTTTTTAAAACGATCGACATCAACTGAGCTGGCGGCGAATAAACCATTGAAGTGCTCAAAGAAAGCACGCTCGATAACATCTGCGACATTGCTGACTTCACCCTCGTGTTCAATTTCTGTTATCTGATTACGTCGCGCATGACACTTTTCTGAGCCCAACGCCCTTTTTTGCGGTGCTTCTGCCGTTATCAGTCGCTCGGCTCTTGCCCGAACCATAGCAGCGCGGTATCTTTCGACATCGAACTGCTCAATTTTACATTTCAATGCGCGAATATCTTCAATAAACATGCCGGGCATTCTGCATTCTTCGAGGAGCAATTTTTCCAGGTTTCTGCGCATGAGCTTTTCTTCTGCTCCTTTTTCTGTGCTTATAGTGCTCGAGCGTTCCAAAGCCTTCAATTTAACGACCCGCTTGAAGTTCTCCCATTTTTCTCTAAACGTCTATTTACTGCGAACTTTCGTTTTTTCAACTTCCATCATTACTTCCTCCATAAATTTTTCCTCACTCAGCAGATTCGAATTCAATTTCCATAGTTGCCACTCGAAGGCCCTTTTCGTTTCTTTCGTGCTAGCTACTACAAAGCTAACCAAGCAGTGGTCACTAAATGAAACGGCATTAACACGGTATGCCTTGCAAAGCGGTACCAATTCAACACTCACGTACGCCCTATCTAGTCGGGCATGGCTGGTTGTCTGAAAGTGGGTGTACTGCATAGTGCGGCCACCACCGAGACATTCAGCCACATCCTCCAAACCATGTTCTCTTACTGTATCGCTTAAGACAGCCGTACTTACATCCCTGTAATGTCGTTCGCTAGTTTTGTCTTTTGCTGAAAGGACGCAGTTGAAATCGCCAATAATGATAAGGAGCCTATTACATTCGGTATACGTCTTTAGTTGTTCGAACACTATGCGTCTTTTGTCAGTGACAGTCGGTGCGTACAAGCATATTACGCGCCATTCCAAACTCGAAAACAAAAGATCACAAACATTGAGCCGACCAGACGGACATGACGTTGAGGCTTCTATTTTAGCACCCAGACTCTGTCTGACGAACAACACGCAGCCGGAAGAAGTCCATATGGCATGGCTATCTAGAGCAGAATACCGCGGAAAGAATTGGCGCACCATGCCCCCAGTTTCATCGTCGCCATGGACTTTAGTCTCTTGGACTGCCAGTATGTCAAGGTCGAGGTCACTTACTAGTTGATAAAGCTGACATTGTTTTCTCCGTGAGGCCAGGCCACGCACATTTAAAGTGGCCACACGGATTGAATTTTCTCTTTGCACCATTGTAAGGCTACGAAAAACCCAGGGGCATGGCGCTTACCTTACAACTGCAATTCCCTCCTGAACGCCTTGTCCCAGTGCAGTTCTTAAGAGGGCGAAGGCGGCGTTTCCGCCGTCTTGTGCTCCGACGAATTGTTGGGCCGTGGCCGGATGAGAGGCCGCCGAGCGGGAGTCGTTTTGGCGGGTGGTTCGTCCGGCGAGGCAGCAGTGGTGCCTTTGTCTTTTTTCCCTTCGTCACGGGGACGCTTCCCCGTCACAGTGCCACTGTCGCTTTCAATCCCAGTCATCGGTTCAGCCTCGGAGGGGGTCTCGTCTGCTGAGCCAAGACACGTGTCACCTGTGCTGCTTGCATCCACCTTTTCACTGCTTTCTCCTACGCCTTCGTACGGAAGCCCGGCGTCGGACTTACCTGGTGTTTCACACACGCCCTCTTCTTCACGGCATGACGACCCATCTTCCACAGCAGAGTTTGCGTTAACTCCTGCTGTTTCTTCCCAGTCTGCTTCGTCCATGAGGTGCTCCAGTGCGTCACTTTCCTGCGCTGGTCCGGTCACACTGGCATATGTCTTCGCGCAGTCGTCGTCTTCGTCGCCGAAGCGGCGACAACGACTGCAGCGGGGTACTCGGCAGTCGCGACGTATGTGACCGGTACTCTTGCACCGTAGGCACAACGGTGCACGGCCTGGAACGACAACGAGAGTCAGCTCTCCGGCAATCTTGAGCTGGTGCGGAATGTCATCCACCTTGACGTCGGAGTGCAGCTTTAGTCCCACAGACCGCGTCGTTGAGCCCTTTTCTGTGATGCCCGGTGCTCGCGACTTCTCCCGTTTCAATTCGAATACTTTCCCATAGGGGGTCAAGGCAACACCCACGTCTTCGTCGGTCACGCCGTGCAGCAACTAGTGAAGCTTCAAGCGAACCTCGCGGTTATTTGGGTCAATGAGCAAACATGGACGATCCTTTACCTTCACATCGATGGCGGAGAGCAACTTCCGAGCAGCCTCAGCCCTCGTCAGTGTCACAGCCCATACGTGGTTCATTTGATACGCCCCCAACGCCAAAACGTCGTCGAGCGCACCAAGCTTGGCCAAAGTGTCCCGGTAATCTTCGACGCGGTAAGGCGGGCTCTCGGATCACCATGCATGAAAACGGTGTTCGCAGCGATACGTCCGGAAGGCAGATTGGGCAGAATCACCTGATAATCGTCGGCGCTAGGCGCAAAACCCTGTTACCGCGGCCCGTTCGGGCTGCTGAAACCGCTCCGTCGGAGCCGAACATTCCGCGACCGTATCGCTCGAAAGCCGGAAGTGGAATCGCCACTAGACCACGCCAGAACGGAGACCGCCGTTTCTAAAAAAAAGTCTGTGCGGTTAGTTTAAATATTGGAATCGTATATATAAACGCTAAAGAGTAATAAAAAAAGGGAAGGTCTCACCGAGATTTGAACTCGGATTGCTGGATCCAGAGTCCAGAGTGCAAACGGTTACACCATAAGTCATTTTGTATTTTTTTAATTTAAAACCTGTTTATAGCGATACAGACATTATACAGCAAAGTTGGTATCGGCCCCAGTAAAAAAAATACTAAATGTGCGATGGGCGAGTGTATCTTGTTGACAGTTTAAATTAGTAATATTTGATCGCAGCCAATTGTTCAAAGACAGGTAACCACTCTGGTGGTTCAATAAGGGATTTGTACACTTCTATAATAAACAGAATAATTTCTATAAATTTTCACTGGCAGTCTTCATATGTACGTCTAGATTTTGTAAAGCCATTCGTGTTTTCCACACACTGTGCATGCAAAAAAGGATCACCATGTCGTAGGGCACACCTCGATCCTGTATCTTCGAATGTTAAAAACCGGATTCCGAATGGAGTTAATGGGAATTCCATTTTGAATGTCCTTTGCCGAATATCCCAAAGGGAGACAGAGTACGAGCAATCCAGGAAATTATGATCAATTGTTTCCGCTTTTTTGCAGATGTAGCAGTTTATGCCCCAAGGTAAAAATACTCCCTTGTCTTTTAGCCATGGTTTTACAAGAAGCGTGCCCGTGTGTAGCATGAATAAAAATGTTTTTGTGGTCGCTCTCATTGGCATTTGTTTAACTCTCTTTAAAACAATTTTTTGTTCCCTAGTACATATATTGCCCTGTATCTTGCAACAGGACACATAAAATCAACCAAATCTCTGTACAATTGCTTTTTTTGTGCTAGAAATCAAATATTCTTGCGAAAAATGCACTCTCTAGAAGTTGATAAGCACTCATTACTTCAAACCAAAACCCTTTCACTGACACTTTTGGGGCAGTGCATGACGTAACAATATAATCTGGAATTGCGTCACCCAACCTCGTCTGGATGACGCCTCGCAAAAAATCATTACTTTCATCACGCAGGAACGTGAATCGGGCAACTATTTGCTTCAAAAACAAATTCTTAATCCAAGCCCACCTTTCTTCACTGAATGAAACAAATTCAGGCGGCTCTCACGCTCCCACGATGACCCCCCCGCAAAAACAGCAAAAATTCTGTGCATTTTCTGCACACTCATCCGGGCAATACATAATACATGTAACATATAAAACACTTTAGCGACAAGAAACACATTACACAATGCCGACTTCGCAAATTGTGAGAGGCGTCTGCTTCCCCACGTGGCTGTTTGCACCTAAACCCGCTCAGCTTGTTCTGTCCACTGCTTCTTTGTATCTTGGTAGTATTTCAAAAGCACTCCAAGGTAACTGGTTGGGGTGTCAATGAACGATATGCCTTCGAAGACTGTCTACCTGCTACTCCACTGGCCGTGGAGTAGCAGGTAGACGATAGCAGGTAGACGGAGTAGCAGGTAGAGCGATTTCACACCCCACAAATTATATTTGTGCAAAGTTTACTGGAGCCTCTAAACGTACGTATATGCGACATCATGCCGAGTCGTGATAATCAAGCCCCGGTGGAAATTAAATTTGACGACACTTTTCCTAATAATGCCAAATTACTTCCCCATATTATTTTGGATGGTTCACTACAAGATCACCTGCGCAGAATTACGACGAACGTTATTATTGCTACAGACGCATCGCAATATGACAAAAAGTCAGGGGTTGGCATTTTCAGCCCGATTTTAGATCGGATTTATTTCCTTCGACTACCCGATTGCATACCCGTTTTTGTGGCTGAACTTCTGACAGTAGATCTCGCCTTACGCAAGTTAGATACAGCAATTACATCAGCTGTCAAAATAACAGATTCCCTATCTCTCTGTGCGGCACTTTCTGTTGGTGCTTATAATCAAGTAACAAAGGCGTTCCGTGCCCTAGTACCTGTGCATTTGAGAAAAGTACGATTAGTTTGGGTGCCTGGACATAAAGGTTTAATTCTAAATGAAATAGCCGATTCCTTAGCTAAGTCGTCAAGCCGCGAACCGATTTTACCGCACTGTCCATCATCCGCATAAGTGACTGCTGCTCGATTCCGCAGGCGTACGCTTAGGGAAGTCTTTAAAGGTTCAGCACTAACAAACTATACAGAATATTGCCATTTATTATATCCCTGGCGAAGAGACTTTTGCCGCACTCGTAAACAAGAAGTATCCATCACAAGGCTTCATTGCCGGGTACCAAATCTAAATTTGTATAAACACAGGTCTCCCCAGGCACTTTGGCCCCTGTGCGCGTTCTGTGATGAACTGGAAACAATAGATCATTTTTTTTGACCTGCAGGTGGTTTAACACATTACGAAAAACCCGTTTAGAAATACCTTTACGTGGTATTGGTATGGACTTATCTGTGCCTGTCATTTTGTCTTTTGGAGCTTCCATTTCTGGTTTCTCTAATGCGACAGTATGTGCGGCCATCCGGGACTATATTGATGAAACTAATACGTTGACAAATTCATCAGTTCTATTATGCTAACATTTCCACATAATTATATATGTATAAAATCAGAGTATCGCTGTGTTCGAAGGATAAATTCATATATGTAAATATTTGTATGCATTACATTAAGCACCACACCTTCCTAGGCTATCGGCAATCTTTCTATTATACCTCCATTATTCCAATTCAGAATAGTAATTTTTAAAACCACTCGATTCTTGGCCGATCCCCAATAGTGGGTATGCGCCACTATCAATAGGTGAACAACAACAACAACAACAACAACAACAACAACAACAACAACAACAACAACAACAACAACAACAACAACAACAACAACAACAACAACAACAACAACAACAACAACAACAACAACAACAACAACAACAAACAACAACAACAACAACAACAACAACAACAACAACAACAACTGCAACACAAGTCAGGGGCGTATCCAGATATCTTCAAGGGCAGTGGGAAGGGGGGTGGGGGCAGGGTGAGTGTTTGTGTTCAACCACCTTTTATGAATGTTCGTGCGTGTGCTTGTAATTATGAGCTTACTCATACACTCATACACATGCAGAACAGAAAAACTTCAGTGGGGTGGGTGGTTTGAACCCTCCATACACCCCGGGTAGGCCGATGGCTGGGAATGAAGTGATTAGTTACTAACAAGTGTATTCTTCGTTCATACAGGAAGTACCCATACAAAGGGGACAGTTTTAAGCGAACGCGACATACTTAACTGCACACGCCGTGATGTTACAGCAACAACTATCATTCAGATAGCAAGACGAGCTTTTATCTATTTTATACGGAACGCCTGCAGGCGGATGCAATTACAGCGACCGGTTCACGTCCTTTACATGCTTGAAGGACACCGGTCTACGCAGGGGGAGATCGCTATGCGCTCCAGTGTGGAATAGCTGCTACATGTCAGTCTCCTTGAACTGAGCAGAGTGGCGCAGTGGAAGCGTGCTGGGCCCATAACCCAGAGGTCCGTGGATCGAAACCACGCTCTGCTAGATTTTTTTTTGCTCGCTCACGATATTCTTACCTTTTATCAAGACGCCATAACTCCTCATCTGTTTCGAACATGCTCTTTGTTGCGTTGCTCTTGTGTTGAAAGCAATGGGTCTGGCCTTCTCTCTCTCGTTTTTTTTTCCCTTCAGTTTAAGAAAGAATTTGTCGCACTGGCAAACACGGTGTTTTTTTACATAAAATACATATTTTTATGACTATTCTCTTACCCCCTGGTATTCTGTTGTCAGACTACTGTCGTTCTCGCGTATTACCTCTATGCCAATCCCTTCCCTCTAAGAAATCACTTACCAGTTACACCAGTTCGTGCACAACTCTCACAAACTGCGTAAAATGCGCAACGTAGCAGGAACAACTCGGCAAAACACTTCATTAGTTACGATACCTTCCAAACCATACACCCGCAGCACATTTGAATAAAGAGTGTTAGATACCACACGAAAAAAAATCCAGCGCAGTCGACAGGATTCGAACCTGTGCGGGGAGACCACAATGGATTTCTAGTCCATCGCCTTAACCACTCGGCCACGACTGCACGCCAACCAAGCGCCACCTATTTTTAAAAGGCTCCTTATTAATACGCATGACAACCTCGTTCAGTTTCTTATTCTCATTTCAATCAATGCAAAAGCGGCACTGGTGGAGAGAATGTTGAGCTTCTGCCCCCCTTTTCGCCGTCATACATTGATTGATTGATATGTGGGGTTAAACGTCCCGAAACCACCTTATGATTATGAGAGACGCCGTAGAGGAAAGCTCCGGAAATTTCTACAACCTGGGGTTCTTTGACTTGCAACCAAATCCGAGCACCCGGGCCTACATTTCCACCTCCATCGGAAATGCAGCTGCCGCAGCCGGGATTCGATCCCGCGACCTGCGGGTCAGCAGCCGAGTACCTTAGCCACTAGACTCGTCACACTTTGGAAACCCCTTTACATAGGTACGCCACGTTTCTTTCTCTCAGTCGGTGTGTTTTATTCAAGGTTGCCTTGAACGGTTCATCGTAATGAATGAGCATCAGACAAATTTAAGAGCGAGTGTATTTTATTCTGAAAAACCCCAAAGATGCTTTAACGGGAAGCGTTAAGAGCTTGCAAGCATGCAGTTACACAACTCGTTGATGTTTTAGTATATGGAATCCCAGTGGAACCACGCTATAAAAGCTTGGAGGTTTTGTGGCGGCAAATGCATAAAACCCGTCTTAAGCTGATAATTTGATATGTCACACTGACATGACCTTGATTGAAGAAACAGCGCTAGAAAAGGACAGAAATGAGAAGATACAAACAGGACACTGACTAAAAACATTGTATTATTGCGTTTGCACATCGATATATACAAGAAAATACAATCAGTGAGCGCTTCGAGGAACACGTTATTAATGAAACATGTGGACTCAAACTTTCGAGAGGTTCTTCATTTTATTTTTCTCGAAGCGATAGCAAAGCGACGCTCACCCAACGATCTCCGCTTTCCTGGATGCATATGACCTCAACAATTTCCCGTTGGCGTTGCTCAGCGTAATTGCACAGAATATCGCTATCCTTGAAGACTGCTTCACAATCACAATTTTCGCAGTGGTCTGCAAGGTGGCTACGCACAGACCCTCTTAGCGATTTTGGATTTTCACGTAACCTTTATTTGTGCAGCGGCTCCATTAGCCGATGTCACAACTTCCGTAAGTGGGGGAATATTTCACACAACGTTCCCTTGACATTTAGGAAATGTTGCAAGCGCTTCTTTTTGCAACAAGTTTCTGCCTGATCACCGTCAGTCTTCTTCAAGAGGCCACATAGCTTGTGACGTGTGCTGGAAACGTCTTTGACACCAGATTTTTGTGACACTTTCTTTAGATCATTGCGCGTCACTTTATAAACATATGGAAAGACCGGGATGCCTTTGTTAAAGAGATCTTTTTTTATTTTTTTATTTTAGCTCTTTGAGCGGATACTTTGAGCGGACAGGGTCTTCAGTTATATGCTTTTGTTTACCTGTCACATTGACGAAAAAGCGACATGGTGTTATGTAAATAAGCAAATGCGTTGTTATTACCCACTGGACTCTGGAGTCAGGACGCTACCAGGTACACTTCAAAGGAGCAGAGTAAAAAAAAGTATTTTCCAAGGCACCGGTGAAATTCGAACTCACGATCTCCTGTTTACTAGACAGGCGCTTTAACCAACTAAGCCACGGCGCCCATGCCTTTAGCTGCAGGCGGAACCCACTGTTGAAGCAGAGAGAGTTTGGAGGATGACCTACTTCAGGCGCGTGATCCGAATGAAAAAACAGGGTGGTAGATATATTGACACCTAAATGCATTATGTGGATCACGCATGATATGCGCTGCGTGTGTCCACCAGGCAGTTAGAAATTTGATTTCACTTTTTCCGTGACGCACATGTGACCCCTTCCTTTTTTTTTCTGTATTACCTGTATTTGGTTCATAACACATAGCCCAAACAAAACTGATGTTAAAACCACCCCATGTACTACGTACATACGGTGACATTTTTATTAGGTCAACTGGTATGATGCCGGTATCGTCGGAATAAAATTCGGGTAATGTTACCAGTGGCTCTACTCTTGAAAGCCAGTCAGGTGGTTCCGGTGCCGCTTTGTGAATTTCAACAAAGCGATAAATGCTCTCTCTGAAATAGTCTCGGGCAGGTCACGCATTTTTTCCAGAATGATAGCCTGCCAGTGGCGTACCAACTCTAATATCGCGAGGTGGGGGGAGGGGGGCAACCTACTTCATTTGTGAGCCGGAGATATATATATATATATATATATATATATATATATATATATATATATATATATATATATATATATATATATAACAACTTCATTTTTTTGTAAGAAGGTGATTTAGTGATTAGAGTGACTATTCTCGAAGGGGGCGGGTGGTTGGACCGCTCAAATTTTCTTAATGGGGGGGGGGGCTCGCGCTTTCCTTACCTCTCACCCCCCCCCCCCCCAGCTGACACGCCTATGTAGCCTGTCATTCTTGAACGCCACGTTGAGTGGAGGCCCATGTGTCAAATGGCAGACCACCTTCATTTTCTACACTCAAGAACCGACTCGCGTATGGGTCCAACGGGACTTCTTTAGTAAAAGCGCTCTGCAGCACTTCCCACAATAAACCCTTTCCAACAATGTAAAAACACAAGATCTATGGTTTCTGGGATCATGCGTGTCCCAAGGCAAATAACATCCTTTACCTTCCAAAATTTTTTCAACCTGCAATGTACCAGAGCGCAACTAAATAAAAAAAAGTTTTTGTTCCAGGTTACGCATACAGTTTCACTCTCTTCACAACGTTGCTGCCTAGGCCTCCACTGTACAATGACTTGTGCAACGGCACAATGAAGACAATGTCGCATAAAGCGAAATATAGTTCTTTTCGTTTAACGTTCTAAAGGTATTCTCTTGAAAACCGTATGATCGTATACTAGACATATTTCTTTGTGTTATCCTTCTATTCCTCCTACACTTTATTCATTTGAGACAACATACACTTCGACATGAGTCTGCCCAGTCGTAATTAAAATAGCGTGCGCATGAAGGGATAATTGACATCTCGAAAAAAGAAAAACCGGTTAAATAGCTGCCGCATAGATAGGTGAACTAGTCCAAGCCTTCCGTATTTTACTCGTCGTAACGAGTGTGTACGGCGGTAGCATTCCAACCCTGAAACCCACACAAAATCGGTTAATATTCCGTGGAACCCTTGCACATTCGTCCTTGAGCAATTCAGCACCTTCATAGTACCAGAGCTAGCTGGTAAAGAAGATATTGAGGACGTTGGAACTGGCAAAGATCGTGAACGCGTCTCCTTTCCACTCTTTCACTTTCGGCTGTGTGTCCTCAATTTCACCTTTCTAAAACTGGTCGCTTGCACCATATAGATCAAGCGAAACACCTCAGTACTTGCCAGGGGTTGTTGCCCAGGGCAAGTTAGCGAAGTGGTCAGGTTTCGTTAACCACGATCCATGCCAGAGCCCCAACACTTACACCACTTATCACCGCTCCCAGTCCCAGTAGCTTGGCTAAAAGCACGCATATATATATATATATATATATATATATATATATATATATATATATATATATATATATATATATATATATATATATATATATATAATGAGGAAAAGCATTATTCGAGGTGAGCTCGAGCTGGCACATACTGATGATCATATCTACAGATGAGGAAATTATACAATTGATGATGACACGTCCAATTGGTAAAGAAGAGTCGGTGACTGTGCTCACACTAATTCCCCGTCACGCTGGAAGTCGCGCGAGATTTTATAAATTGCGTCGGGTATACAGTTTCAGCCAAGAAACGGGAACAATTTCTGTCCCACAGCAACGGTGGTCGGAGGGAGCGTGAAGTGGAGAGATATGGTAATTAACGGACGACGTTTGTTCAATCACCGTATAAGGCCCTATAAAACGACTGAGGAATTTTTCACATAAGCCGGGCACAAGCACGGGAGTCCACAGAAGAACTTCGTCTTCTGGGGAAAAGGTGACAGCATGGTGAGTTGAGTCGTAGCGAGACTTTCGAGCTTCCTGAGAGATGTCGGGGTTGATTCGGGCCAGATGACGGCAGTGCTCGAGGCGAGACAAAAATTGTGTGGATAAAGGGCCTGCTGAGGTAGCAGGAGCCGAAAGGAAGGAGACGTCCAGAGTTACACTTGGAGAGCGGCCATGGGCCAGAAAATAGGGAGAAAAGCCGGTAGTGCGTTGCGTAGCTGTATTGTAGGCGAACATTACGAATGGCAAAATGGCGTCCCAGTTCATTTGGTCAGGGTTAACGTACACGGCAATCATGTCCGAGAGGGTACGATGAAAGCGTTCCGTCAAGCCATTTGTTTGAGGATGATAAGTAGAAGTTGTTTTGTGGATGGTGTTGGCGGCGCGTAGAACCTCAGCAACAATAAAGAAAAGAAAGACCTTGCCGCGGTCGCTGAGCAGAACACGTGGAGCTCCGTGGCGTAAAAATATGTTACGCAGAAAAAAATCAGCTACTTAAGTGGCTGTACCAGCGTGCAGTGCATGAGGTGGTTTCCGCGTAACGAGTGAGGTGGTCAACAGCTGTTACAATTCAACGATTTCCATTAGAGGTCACGGGAAGGGGCCATACAAGTCTATCCCGATGACTTCGAATGGCAAGCGGGACAAGGAAGAGGTTGGAGAAAGCCAGAAAGAGCAGTAGTGGGTCGTTTTCGCCGTTGACATAAGGCACACGAAGAAACATATTTGGCAATCGCGGATGAGAGGCCAGGCCAGGTGAACCGTCTGCGTGTTTTGTCGTACGTTTTGTGATAGCCGACATACCCAGCAGCAGGATCATCGTGGAATGTCTCAAGAACCTGAAGTTGTAGACAACGTGGTGTAACGGGGACCGATTTGTTTCCTTCAACGTGGTAAAAATAGCGATGTAAAACACCATCGTGAAGCTTGAATTGTTTCAGTTGTCGGCGATGTCGGGCGTTCGGAGTAGTGAATGTGCCTTCTAAGCGTGCTATGCGACACAAGGGTAAAAGGGCGGCCGGATCTTAGCCAAATGAGACCTGCGATGGGTAATGGTGCGGTGGAAATTGGTGACGTTGGGCTATTACGGTTGGATAGAGGGCAGCGAGAGAGAGCATCAGCATCTTGGTGCTTCTTACCAGACCTGTAGATGACATCAAAGTTGTGCTCTCATAAACGAAGCTCACAGCGGCCAAGACGACCCGGTAAGTTCTTTAGCGACGAAAGCCAGCACAATGCGTTGTGGTCGGTGACGACTGTGAAGTGGCGGCCGTGCAGGTATGAACGAAATATTTGTACCACCCATACAACAGCAAGGCACTCTTGTTCGGTTATTGTGTAATTTTTCTCGGCAGCAGTCAAAGCACGACTGGCGTAAGCGATGACGCATTCGCGTGCGGTGTGTTCACGCTGAAGTAAAACGGCACCGAGACCATGACCACTGGCGTCAGTGTGAAGAATTGTGGGTGCACCTGAATTGAAGTGACATAGTACCGGGTCGGATGTCAGGGCTTGCTTCAACACCAGGAAAGCCTTTTCACAGTCCTCGGCCCAGGCGAATGCCGTGTTACTTGCGAGCAGTTGATGGAGCGGAGAGGCAAGCCTTGCGAAATCACGTATGAAACGCCGAAGGTAGGATGCTAAGCCGAGAAATCTGCGCAGGTCTTTTTGACGCAACGGACGGGGAAACTCGAGGATGGCGGCAAGCTTTTCAGGATCTGGTCGAATACCGTCTTTGCTGACTAAGTGCCCTAGAACCTTGATCGTCTTGCTTGCGATCGTGCATTTTTTCTTATTTAGCTGTAAACCAGCTTTTGCAAGGAAGCCTAGGACTTCTTCGAGACGTTGCAGATGTTGCGAAAAGGCAGACAAAAACACTACGATGTCGTCTAGGTAGCATAAGCAGGTTTTCCACTTCAGGCCACGCAGTACGCTGTCCATCATACGTTCGAAGGTAGCAGGCGCGTTACAGATTTCGAAAGGGATTACGGTAAATTCATATAGCCCATCTGGGGTGGTAAAATTCGTCCTCTCTTTGTCAGACTCGGACACTGGTGTTTGCCAGTAGCCCGATCGCAGGTCAAGGCTGGAAAAATACTCTGCGCCATGGAACGAATCTAGTGCGTCATGAATTCGTTCGAGAAGGTAAACATCTTTGCGCGTTATGTTGTTCAGTTCCCGGTAATCAACGCAAAAACGTACTGTTCCGTCTTTCTTTCACACCAACACAACTGGCGAAGACCATGGACTCGAGGAAGGGCGTATGATATTCCGTCGAAGCATGTCTGAGACGTTTTCCTCGATTATCTTCCTTTCTGCGAGAGACATGCGGTATGGGCGCCGGTGAATTATTCGGGAGCCGTCAGTCTGAATTCGGTGAGTCGCAGAAGTTGTCATACCAAGGACAGCAGAATGAGCGTCAAGCAAAGGGCAATGTCTGTTCAATAAATTCAGCAATTCTTGACTCTGGGCTGCTGTCAGATCAGGGCTTATCGTCACCGATAGAGAAGTGGGAGAGTTGAGTGGCGGCGTGCTTGGCTCTGGTAGGTCTTCTTGAGTTGGAAGGGCAACAATTGCAACGAGATGCGGGTCAATAGCGCATGTGACTGTTGATCCACAGAACAACAATAAGGGTTCGGGGGTCTGATTTAACGCAGTAATAAAAGCAGACCCTTCAGAAAAACGAACAAGGCCTGGAATGATCAGAATGCCTCGATGTACCGTGTGGCCATAAGGTAGTAGAAGCACGTCGCCATCCACAATGTTGCTGCAATCAACGCTAATTACTTCTTCTCGGGATGGCCAAAGAACATAATCTGAAGTGGTGACGAGACGAATGCGCTGTTCGGATTCCGATACAGAAGAACCGGTGGGATTGAGGTGGATGAGGCGCTGACGACAAGATATAGAAGCGCGTGCAGACGACAGAAAATCCCACCCCAAAATGAGTTCGTGGGTGCACTCATGGAGAACTGCAGCAGCAGTATGATGACGAATACCGTCTATGAAAACACGAACTGTACACTGGGCGAGTGGGCGACAAATGGCGTTCGTCGCAGCACGGAGAGACGGGCCCGATTAATGTGTTGTTACTTTGCGGAGACGGGAGCAAAGGTCAGAGTGGATAATGGAAATAGCAGCGCCAGTACCCACTTGAGCTTCGACGCATATACCTTCTACTAACACTGTTAACAAGTTCGATGGTCTGTCTGGAGGAATTGCTGGCTGTCCGGTGGACGCAGTTTCCCCTCCTAAAACTGCATTGGGGAGTTTTTCGAGTGGGCATTCAGAACATTGGAGTTGGGTCGCAGAGGTAACACGGAACGGCGATTGGGAGATGGTGAGCGGCGGCGATACTCACGGGAGTTCACAGGCAGACCAATACCGTAAGGTGGAGAGGGCGAACGCTGAAAAGAAGACCGGTAAGGCGTGCGCTGATAGTTCGTGAGTGGACTGAAGAGTCCGCGTTCCCCTGGAGCGTAGCCACGTTGCTCGTCCTGTTGACGCCTTCGGCAAAACCGAGATATATGACCCCTATAGCCGCAATAATAATAGATTGGGCGTTGAGGACGCGGCATGGCGTAAAACGCCTGTGGGCGCATTGGTGGTGACACTGACGCCACAGGTACAAGACCACCTGATGTAGCCGCTGGGATAGTGGTGGGTGCTGGGAGCGCCGCGACTTCTGCGTACGTTGGTACCTGTCGAGGTCTGGATTCAGCGGAACAAGGTGAATGTGATGCAGATGCAATCTCTTGCCTAATGATGTCCCGCAAGTTGGTTGGAGCTGAGGCTAAAGTAGATGGTGGGGCGCAGGAAGAGCAGCGCCCATGAAGCTCCCCACGAACGATGTCGTGGACCAGGGCACGGATGTCGAGGGCCGCAGGAAGACGAATGTCCGAGGAATCATTGCAAAGACGATTAGACTGAAATTCTTCTAGTCTGTGGCAATCGGTGACAACATCTTGAGTCGTGGTAGGGTTTTGCGACGCAAGGCGTTGAATGCGACGGTATTTATGCCTTTGATAATATGGCGTAGTTGATCGCTTTGAGGCATAGCTTGCACAAAGCAAGAACATCCTCAATGTACGAGATGTATGATTTACCTGCCAGCTGAATGCGTTCAGCAAGCTTCTTCGTTGCTGCTTCAGCGCGAACACTGGGGGAACCAAAAATCTCACAGAGCTGAAGTGCGAACGTGTCCCAGTCGGGAAGATCTTGGAGGTGGTTCCAAAACCAGGTTTTGGCAACATCAGTTAGGTAGAAAGGGACCGTACGCAACTTGTGTAGAGTATCCCACCTGTTCAAATCGCTGACGAAGTCGTAGGTGTGTAGCCATTCTTCAACGTCACCCTCTTTAAGACCCGAGAATAGTGGCGGATCACGCTGGTGGCTGTAGATGGCCAGGGTCGACGGTGGAGGCTGCACTGGGCTGGCGGTGTTGGAGGGACCAGGATTGTCTTGCACTGCCACGGCAGGTGGTAGTAGACGACGACCTGAGCGGAGCTCCAGTGGTAACGTGCGAGAGGACTTGGGGATCGAGAAGCACCGTCCTCCACTTATGAGGAAGAGCTTTATTCGAGGCGAGCTCGAGCTGGCACACACTCATGATCATATCTACAGATATATATATATATATATATATATATATATATATACAAATAAACAAAGGGCTGAGGGGGCAATCCTGAGGAACCGAACAATACACGTTAATGGGTGCACTCAGATTCTTATTTACAATCAACGTCGTCGTGCAGTCTCACTACGCCAGGGCACTCCTTCGCAAATAACACAACCGACGTTAACATGATTTACCTCTGCGAACAAAATTTAGTTTTCAACACAATCAAGGGCTTTTTTTTCTATATGAAGCCCCGCCACGGTGGTCTAGTGGCTAAGGTACTCGGCTGCTGACCCGCAGGGCGCGGGTTCGAATCCCAGCTGCGGCGGCTGCATTTCCGATGGAGGCGGAAATGTAGGCCCGTGTGCTCAGATTTGCGTGCACGTTAAAGAACCCCAGGTGGTCTAAATTTCCGGAGCCCTCCACTACGGCTTCTCTCATAATCATATGGTGGTTTTGGGACGTTAAACCCCACATATCAATCAATCAATTTTTCTATATCAATCTTTAATATGGCAACTTATTCATCGGAATCATGAGAGAAATCTAGAACGCTACGGGCTTTATGAATATTTAAGGCGCTGGAGCGCCTGTTGATGGCGCACGTTTGTCGAGGCCCCATGATGTCTTGTATCACTCCCTGTAATCTTCTAGCTAATACCTTCATGTAAGTTTTACAGTCTACATTGGTTAGGGCTAACGGACGATACGCTGAGACAGATTTCAGTTTATGTATACAAGCTGTGTTTTCGGTATGAGAACCGTGAGGGATATTCTGTATTATAGCGGCAAAGTATTTATTATATAGGCCTCATTAAATATTCCTGTGAAAATAGGGCTGATTTCATGCTTAAACTACTTATAAAAGGCGGCTGTTAAACCGACCAGCCTGGGCGACTTGCCTGGGTTTAACTTGTCTATGGCGTCTTCTACTTCGGCCACAGTTATTACACGCTCCAAGCTTTCTTTCGTCATCCAGACGGGGTGTAAATAGCATGAAGTCATTCTTGAAGCTTTCAAAATTTACGTCGTGCAATGCAAACAACTCGCGATACTGGTCCGTGAAAGCTCTTGTGATGCCTTCAGTATAAGTTAATACGCTGCTGCCCCGCTCTATCTCGCGTACGCAGTTTCTCTCACCGCGGGCGTTTTACAAGCCTCGAGCGCATTTCGACGGCATTTCATCTGCCGCGGTGTCATCCGCCTTTGCCCTCACCGGAACACCTCGATAACGCTCTTCATCCAACAGCTCTAACTTTTGTTTTACTTTTCTAATATCTTCACTCCACTTTGCCGGGGCTCGGCATTCCTGCTTGATTAACTTGTCAAGTAGCACCCTCAACTCAGTCTCCTTTTTTACATCGTACCGAATGCCCGTATCCTTGCTTGTTGCTTTAATTTTTAGCTTTTCTTTGGAAAGTTCCCACTGTTACCAAAGGTGAATCTTTTCGCTGAGGCTTGTTTTGCTAATTTCTTCTTTTACTGCTTGATTACAAATATTGTGCTGCAGAAAGTTATTATTTAGTTTCCACAATTCCCATTAGAATCACTTATGTCGCTTCGAAATTCCGACAGAGCAGTTGACTAGGCAGTGATCGGAAAAAGATACAGGTGTGACAACATAACTGGTGAATTCCGGTAGGATGTCGACGCATACGTAAATGCGGTCAAGCCTTGGATGATTAGGGCCTTCAAATCGCGTGTACTTGACCGCACTTGTACCTGTGACACACTCCGCTACAATTTCGACGTCCAATTTTGCGACAACACTAGCCAAGAGATTGGTACTCTTATCTTTGTAACCCCGAGTACTGGTTTTGTCGTGTGTGCTCAGTCGCCCAGCATTACTAATTTATTTCCTGCACAGAGCTATTGTTCAAGGCCGAGAAAAACAGCGCCCTTTCTTCTACCTTGTTGAACGCGTACACGCACACGACCCGCCACTCGGTGTTATTCAGGGCGAAGTCTACAACGGCCTGCTTTGAACGAAAAATGGGCGTTCCCCTTAAGCCAGGCAACTTTTTAACAAAAGGTACTATCGGCGTCAAATGAAAAACGAACAGCGGAGCGCGTGTTTCAAGCATTAGAAACAGTGTAGTGTTGACCGTCCAGTCATCACCATTGACAGACGTGCACATCCGGTTTTGCAGCACTGCGCAATCCCCCTACAGTGCGTTATTTCCGTTTTTGCTCCAGTTTTCGTAGGGTGGGAATGGTGGCCATAGTGGACGTGCCAAGAACTTTTGATCGTATCACTCGCAATTTCTTGCTTTTACTTCAGCGTCACAGTGCAATCGGTGACTTGGCACAATCAAAAAAATTAATCGGTTTGCATTTGATTTTCAAACGATCGTCGCGTCTCGTTCGCCAGCGCTGCTTCACCTGCACCCTTCTTTAAGAGACCGACCCGAAAACGCGTCTTTTTACCTAGAAATGCTTATCGTTTTTTTTGGAACAGAGAGCGCGAATTGTTTCGCTTTACCCGCGCAAAGTGAAATAGTGTGAAATTGTCAGCATTATGAACCGAATTTTGTCTACTATAAATAGAATTAGCCAGCAATTTCAAGATGATGACTCCGTGATGACTAACCGTGCTACAATATTTGCGTTCGGCTGCAGTACTTCAACCTCTGTTTTTTTATTTTGTTCCATTCAAATAGCATACCTGGAACACAAGCAGAAATATCGCATTATAGCGGGATCGCGCAGTACTGCCACACCGGTTGTGCGGGCTTGTCTGTGCCAATGAATAGTCGACAGCCCGCACTATGCCATTGATAAGGCTTGTGCCACGCGCTCCGCTGTTCGTGTTTCATTTGATGCCGATGGTACGCAGCCAGCCGATGTGCCCACCATGTAGCTAACTACAACAAAATACCTTGAAGCAAAAAGTTGCACCACGTTGCCAGTCTCTGCATCGCCATCGACTTTGGTTTCCCGTACCGCTAGCACGTCAATGTCACGCTCTGTTACAAGACGGTAAAGCTGGCTTTGTTTTCTTTTACCTGCCAGTCCTGTGACGTTAAGGTTGATGACATTCAACGGCAATGCAGGGGCCATTTTGACGATAAGAAGGGAGACAAGCAGTATTGCCGTCACCCTTCGCGTCTAGCCCATTGCTAGACTGGACCATCGCCGGTGGTGCCGTCCGGTGGAGTTGTTGACTGCCCGACTGGCTCGACGTTGCCGCCGGGATTATCGGCTGGAAAGTTCGGACGCGGTGCAATATACGGCCGCAGTCCTTCCAAAATCTTTGCTGGCGGTTCCTCGGGGCAAGGCGTGGTCGTTTCAATACTCTCATTACTGGCCAGGGGGTGGGGACGTTTGGAAGCCGCGGCGACGTTGGTCGGTGCTTGACCGCCACTCTTCTCCAGCGGTGGCCCGTTGGAATCCTTGGCTCTCCGACCTTGAGTTCTGGTGAGGGGGCTTTCACCGTCACCTCGGGTGACGGGGATGTGTCGCCTGCCGCTTCTGGGAGGGTTGGTGTGTCACCCTTATCGGTGCCGACTCCTAAAGCCGCAGGCAGAACCTGTGCCGCCGGTTGGTTGACAGACCCTGCCGAGTCGCCTTGAGCTTCTTGGTCCGCCAGGGCGTTCCTTTCCGGGGCTTCACCGTAGGAAGGCGCCGACGAGTCTCGAGGTCCGGCCTGGTTTGTAGCCTCGTCGGTGCCCCGAGCCACCTCCTCTGCCTCGGCAACATCTATCGTTTCCTCATGGTGGTCCGGCTTTGTCTGCCCTGTCGCCGACGCGTCGGTGCGTACGCAGTCTGCGCCCGCATGCCCGTAACGAGGGCACTTGGAGCACTGGGGCACCTAGCAGTTCTAGCGGATGTGTCCCGTGCCATGACATTGTAGGCACTGCGCGGCAACACGGACCTGGTGCAACACGGACCTGGTGCAACACGGTCCCTGCAACACGGACCTGGTGGGGAAGGTTGTCCACTTTGTATCCGGGCTTCGATTTCCGCAGGACGGTTGTTGTGGTTGAATTCTTTTCCTTCCTACTTTGAACCCGCCAACGCCCTCGAGTCCCCTCGGTGACGTTGCCAAAGGCCGCAAAGGCTGTCCAAATATGTTCGTCTCGGACGCCGTGAAGCATTCAGTGGAGGCGAAGCTTCACCTGCTGGCCCTCTGGGTCAAAGATGATACACCGGCAGCTTTCCACATTAAGTACCTTTACCACGGCTATTTTCTTGGCGGCTTCCCTGGTCTTTAAGGTCACCGCCCACGCATGGCTCTTTGGTATGCGCCTAACGCCACGACGTAAGGAAGCACACCAAACTGATGTGAGGGCGTCCCGGTAATCGTCGACTCTGTAAGGCCTCTCACGCACGTCGCCGTGCAAAAACAACCTGTTCAGTACAACACGACCGGTAGGCAACGTAGGCAGTACGATCTCGTAGTCCTTATCATCTTCACCATCGATCCTGTATCCGCGGCCGGTGCTGGCTGCTATCGTCGCTCCGTCGGAGCTCATGATTTCGCGACCGTCTGCTTGCGCTGCCGGTAGAAAAAATCCTAGCCACTAGACCACGCCGGAACGGAGGTCACAGTCTCTAAAAAGATGTCCTTTCCTCACGGCTACTTGAATCATTCGAATCGTATATAAAAACTCTATTGAGTAATAAAATAAAGGATTGCCTCACCGAGATTTGAACTCAGATTGCTGGATCCAGAGTCCAGAGTGCTAACCGTTGCACCATGAGACTGCAACCAAACTTTCCGACGCTGGGAATCGAACTCGTGCCTCCTGGATGAGAGCCAGGTATCCTAACCACTAGACTACGCTGGAACGGAGGTCACCGTCTCTAAAAAGAAGTCCTTTCCAGGCGGCTAGTTGAATTATTCGAATCATATATATAAACGCTATTGAGTAATAAAATAAAGGAATGTCTCAGCGAGATTTGAACTTGTATTGCTGAATCCAGAGTGCTAACCATTACACCATGCGACCGCAAGCAAACGTTCTGACGCTGGGAACCGAACCCGGGCCTCTTGGATGAGGGCCAGATATCCTAGCCACTAGACTACGTTTTTTTCCTTATTGCCTGTCTTTGGCGCACATAAACAATAGACATATTAACAGATGATTACACAACACAATCCGAAACATTGTAAAAACCGTGGCTCAAATGTTGTGGCCACGCATCTGTTAAAATGTTTTTATCGTCGATAGTAATTCGACGCGCAGCAACCACTCCGGGGTGAAATCCTGCAACTTTTGTTCATCCACAAAATTTCTTATATATCCTTCGAAGTACTGGGTGGGCGCTCGTGTATCTACATCAAAGTGCATGGCTGCCATCCTGGATTTCCAAATGCTATGAAGAACCATAAGCATTGTCATATTATAAGGGGTACCGTCATCACTTTGTATTTGCAAATAGCGGATGCCATGTGCATCGAGGGGGCTATCTTTTTTGATCGTGCGCTGGAGCACGTCCAAAAGAAAGACAGCATCCCAGCAGTCAAGGAATACATGCTCAATTGTCTCCTCCTTTCTGCATATTATGCAATGCGTTCCCCAAGGAACCTAAAACCCCTTTGCAGCCATCCAGGTATTGACGGTCAGCGTACCGGTATGTAATTTGAAAAAGAAATTCTTAGCACCTGGCGGTATTTTCATCGCCTTGACGCGCTTTAGTACATTGTGGCCATGGCATACATTGTAAAGAGACCGATACAAAGGTACTGGTAAAAAGACATCACATAAGTCCTTGTACAACTTTTTTACGTCGGACTTGACTCAAGTATTCAAGTGAAAACCGCACTGACAGAAACCTACAAGAAAGCATAACTTCGCGGAGAAAGCCATAAACGCCACCAAGTACGCTGCAGGTTGATACAACCATGTTAGGCAAGTGTTGCCCCAGGCGAAGTTGACAGACAGTGCGAAGGAATGGGTTGTCAACGTCTCTAAAGAAACAAAATCGATTGAATACCCGTCTGAAAAACAAATGCGGCAAGCCCAATCCTCCATTTTGTACTCGAAGGAATAAATTGGTCCGACTCGATCTTTCCCAAGACGATTCCAACACAAAGACAGCGAACACACGGTGAAATTTTTGGATGTTTATCCTTGAACAACGTAAGACTTGTAAGATATACCAAATTTTACTCCCTAAGAATATGTTGCAAACTGTGGCTTTAGAAAACAGAGACCAATTCCAGCCATTCCACTTTTTGACTCTTTCCCGCAGGTTATCCACTTGGCTCCTGCAGTACGAATCGCTGTCTTTGTGGCATTCGAGGGGGGCACCCAAGTATTTCACCAGTGTCGTAACAAACCTTATGCTCGCAAGACTGTCTGGGGTTTCTGCCCAGTCACCGTATCAAAAGCCAAGGCATTTTCCCCAGTTTACAGCGCTGCCACTTGCAGCACAGAAGTTAGTAACCCATTTGACAGCATCTGCTATGCTGTCAGAGTCCGCGCAAAAAATGGCAATATCGTCCGCATAAGCCAACAGCCGGACTTCAATCTCGTGCAGCTCAAATCCACGGACACAGTCATTCTCTATGCCCTCAAACGAAAGGAATCTAAGTACAAACAAAACAATAGTGGTGAGAGAGGACAACCCTGACGGACCGTACGCTTCACTGGGATGCGCTTCCCCACCACCTTGTTAACGATTAGCCGCGTTGATCAGTCTCGGTACGCCATGGCAACCCCCTCTTTGATTATTTTCCCTAAATTCACATAATCTCGGATGCACAGCAGAATTTCATGAGGCAGCCTGTCAAAAGCCTTCTCGAGATCGATTTGCAGCATTGCCACTCTTGCACCAATAGCGTCGCAACATTCGAGGATGCTCCGTGCTGCGTGTATATTAGTGAGGATAGTTCGACCTTTAATGCCGCATGTCTGATGCGGCCCCACGAGCTCCGTAATGACTGTTTGCAACCTTTTAGCTAGGATATTCATGAATATCTTGTGATCTCCATTATTGAGGCAGATTGGGCGGTAAGAAGTTATTCTGCGCAGTGCAACGGGGTCTTCCGATTTTGGTATAAGAACATAGTGAGATGACGAAAAGGACGAGGGTAATATTTTCAGCTCGAATGCCTCATTATAAACGTTGGCTAAGACTGGTGTTATTTCTCACTTGAAACACTTATAAAAGGCGGAAGTCATACCATTAGGGCCAGGCGATTTCCCCGGATGCATACTTTCAATAGCACTGTTAACTTCCTCTTCTGAAATGGGTTCCTCCAATATATCTTTTGTATTATTGTCAAGCTTTGGCATCAGCGATAAAAAATCTTTTTTAAAGCGATCGACATCAACTGAGCTGGCGGCGAATAAATCATTGAAGTGCTCAAAAAAAGCACGCTTTATAACACCTGCGACATCGCTGACTTCACCCTCGTGTTCGATTTCTGTTATCTGATTACGTCACGCTTGCCACTTCTCTGAGCCCAGCGCCCTTTTTGACGGCGCTTCTGCCATTATCAGTCGCTCGGATCTTGCCCGAACCATAGCACCGTGGTATCTTTCGACATCGAACCGCTCAATTTTACATTTCAATGCGCGAATATCTTCAATAAACGTGCCGAGCATTCTACAATCTTCGAGTAGCAATTTTTCCAGGTTTCTGCGCATGTGCTTTTGTTCTGCTCCTTCTTCTTTGCTTATAGCGCTCGAGCCCTCCAAAGCCTTCTATATAACGACCTGCTCGAAGTTCTCCCATTTTTCTCTAAAAGTATTTTTACTGCGAACTTTCATTTCTTCAACTTCGGTCATTACTTCCTCCATAAATTTTTCATCACTCAGCAGAATTGAATTCAATTTCCATAGTTGCCACTCGAGGGCCCTTTTCGTTTCTTTCGTGCTAGCTACTACAAAGCTAACCAAGCAGTGGTCACTAAATGAAACGGCGTTAACACGGTATGCCTTGCAAAGCGGTACCAATTCTACACTCACGTACGCCCTATCTAGGCGGGCCTGGCTCGCTGCCTGAAAGTGGGTGCACTGCATAGTCCGGCCACCACCGAGACATTCAGCCACATCCTCCAAACCATGTTCTCTTACTATATCGCTTAAGACAGCCGTACTTGCATCCCTGTAATGTCGTTCGCTAGTTTTGTCTTTGGCTGAAAGGACGCAGTTGAAATCGCCAATAATGATTAGGAGCCTATTACAATTGGTATACCGCTTTAGTTGTTCGAAAAATATGCGTCTTTCGTCAGTGACAGTCGGTGCGTACAAGCATATTACGCGCCATTCAAATCCCGAAAACAAAAGATCACAAACAATGAGCCGACCAGACGGACATGACGTTGAGGCTTCTACTTTAGCACCCAGACTCTGTCTGACGAACAAAACGCAACCGGAAGAAGTCCCTATGGCATGGCTAACTATAACAGAATACCGCGGCAAGAATTGGCGCACCATGCCCCCAGTTTCATCGTCGCCATGGACTTTAGTCTCTTGGACTGCCAGTATGTCAAGGTCGAGGTCGCTTACTAACCGATAAAGTTGACATTGTTTTCTCCGTGAGGCCAGGCCACGCACATTTAAAGTGGCCACACGGAGTGAATTTTCTATTTGCACCATTGTAAGGCTGCGAAAACCCAGGGGCATGGCGCCTACCTTACAACTGCAATTCCTTCCTGAACGCCTTGTCCCAGTACAGTCCTTAAGGTGGCGAAGGCGGCGTTTCCACCGTCTTGCGCTCCGTCGAAATATTTGGTCGTGGCCGAATGAGAGGCCGCCGAGCGGGAGTCGTTTTGGCGGGTGGTTCGTCCGGCGAGGCAGCAGTGGTGCCCTTGTCTTTTTTCCCTTCGTCACGGGGACGCTTCCCCGTCACAGTGACACTGTCGCTTTTAATCCCAGTCATCGGTTCAGCCTCCGAGGGGGTCTCGTCTACTGAGCCAAGACACGTGTCGCCGGTGCTGCTTGCATCCACCTTTTCACTACTTTCGCCTACGCCTTCATATGGAAGCCCGGTGTCGGGCTTACCTGGTGCTTCACACACTCCCTCTTCTTGGCGGCATGACGACCCATCTTCCACAGCAGAGCTCGGGTTAACTCCTGCTGTTTCTTCCGAGTCTGCTTCGTCCATGAGGTGCTCCAGTGCATCACTTTCCTGCGCTGGCCCAGTCACACTGGCATATGTCTTCGCGCAGTCGGCGTCTTCGTGGCCGAAGCGGCGACAACGACTGCAGCGGGGTACTCGGCAGTCGCGACGTATGTGACCGGTACTCTTGCACCGTAGGCACAACGGTGCACGGCCCGGAACGACAACGAGAGTCAGCTCTCCGGCAATCTTGAGCTGGTGCGGAATGTCATCCACCTTGACGTCGGAGTGCAGCTTTAGTCCCACAGACCGCGTCGTTGAGCCCTTTTCTGTGATGCCCGGTGCTCGCGACTTCTCCCGTTTCAATTCGAATACTTTCCCATAGGGGGTCAAGGCAACACCCACGTCTTCGTCGGTCACGCCGTGCAGCAACTAGTGAAGCTTCAAGCGAACCTCGCGGTTATTTGGGTCAATGAGCAAACATGGACGATCCTTTACCTTCACATCGATGGCGGAGAGCAACTTCCGAGCAGCCTCAGCCCTCGTCAGTGTCACAGCCCATACGTGGTTCATTTGATACGCCCCCAACGCCAAAACGTCGTCGAGCGCACCAAGCTTGCCCAAAGTGTCCCTGTAGTCTTCGACGCGGTAAGGCCGGGCTCTCGGATCACCATGCATGAAAACGGTATTCGCAGCGATGCGTCCGGAAGGCAGATTGGGCAAAATCACCTGATAATCGTCGGCGCTAGGCGCAAAAACCCTGTCACCGCGGCCCGGTCGGGCCGCTGATACCGCTCCGTCGGAGTCGAACATTCCGCGACTGTATCGCTCGAAAGCTGGAAGTGGAATGACTGCGCCACTCTGCTGCACTCTAGTTACGGGGGGAAATGTGCAGTAAGCAAGTGCGCACTAATACAAAAGAAAATAAAAATAGCAGTGCGTAGATTAGATTCACGGACCTCTGGGTTATGGGCCCAGCACGCTCCCACTGCGCCACACTGCTGTCCGCTAGCTACGTGAGATATGTGCAGCAAGAAAGTGGGCACTAATACAAAAGAAAATAAAAATAGCAGAGCATGGTTTCGATCCACGGACCTCTGAGTTATGGGCCCAGCACGCTCCCACTGCGCCACTCTGCTGCACTGTAGTTACGGGGGGGGGGGGGGGGGGAAATGTGCAGTAAGGAAGTGCATACTAATACAAAGGAAAATAAAATTAGCAGAGCGTGGATTCGATCTACGGACCTTTGGATTATGGGCCCAGCACGCTCCGACTGCGCCACTCTGCTGCACTCTAGTTACGGGGGCAAATGTGCAGTAAGGAAGTGCGTACTAATACAAAGAAAAATAAAATTAGCAGAGCGTGGATTCGATCTACGGACCTTTGGATTATGGGCCCAGCACGCTCCCACTGCGCCACTCTGGTTACGGGGGTAAATGTTCAGTAAGGAAGTGCGTACTAATACAAAAGAAAATGAAATTAGCAGAGCGTGGTTTCGATCCACGGACCTATGGGTTATGGGCCCAGCACGCTCCCACTGCGCCACTCTGCTGCACTCTAGTTGCGGGGGGGGGGGGGGGGGGGGGAAATGTGCAGTAAGGAAGTGCGTAGTAATACAAAAGAAAATAAAATTAGCAGAGCATGGTTTCGATCCACGGACCTCTGAGTTATGGGCCCAGCACGCTCCCACTGCGCCACTCTGCTGCACTGTAGTTACGGGGGGGGAAATGTGCAGTAAGGAAGTGCATACTAATACAAAGGAAAATAAAATTAGCAGAGCGTGGATTCGATCTACGGACCTTTGGATTATGGGCCCAGCACGCTCCCACTGCGCCACTCTGCTGCACTCTAGTTGCGGGGGGAAATGTGCAGTAAGGAAGTGCGTAGTAATACAAAAGAAAATAAAATTAGCAGAGCATGGTTTCGATCCACGGACCTCTGGGTTATGGGCCTAGCACGCTTCCACTGCGCCACTCTGCTGCACTCTAGTTGCGGGGGGAAATGTGCAGTAAGGAAGTGCGTAGTAATACAAAAGAAAATAAAATTAGCAGAGCATGGTTTCGATCCACGGACCTCTGGGTTATGGGCCTAGCACGCTTCCACTGCGCCACTCTGGTTACGGGGGGAAATGTGCAGTAAGGAAGTGCGTACTAATACAAAAGAAAATGAAATTAGCAGACAGTGGATTCGATCTACGGACCTCTGGGTTATGGGCCCAGCACGCTCCCACTGCGCCACTCTGCTGCACTCTAGTTGCGGGGGGAAATGTGCAGTAAGGAAGTGCGTAGTAATACAAAAGAAAATAAAATTAGCAGAGCATGGTTTCGATCCACGGACCTCTGGGTTATGGGCCTAGCACGCTTCCACTGCGCCACTCTGGTTACGGGGGGAAATGTGCAGTAAGGAAGTGCGTACTAATACAAAAGAAAATGAAATTAGCAGACAGTGGATTCGATCTACGGACCTCTGGGTTATGGGCCCAGCACGCTCCCACTGCGCCACTCTGCTGCACTCTAGTTTCGGGGGGGGGGGGGGGGGGGGGAATGTGCAGTAAGGAAGTGCGTAGTAATACAAAAGAAAATAAAATTAGCAGAGCATGGTTTCGATCCACGGACCTCTGGGTTATGGGCCCAGCACGCTCCCACTGCGCCACTCTGGTTACGGGGGGAAATGTGCAGTAAGGAAGTGCGTACTAATACAAAAGAAAATGAAATTAGCAGAGCGTGGATTCGATCTACGGACCTTTGGATTATGGGCCCAGCACGCTCCCACTGCGCCACTCTGCTGCACTGTAACTACGGGGGGAAATGTGCAGTAAGGAAGTGCGTACTAATACAAAAGAAAATGAAATTAGCAGAGCGTGGATTCGATCTACGGACCTTTGGATTATGGGCCCAGCACGCTCCCACTGCGCCACTCTGCTGCACTCTAGTTACGGGGGGAAATGTGCAGTAAGGAAGTGCGTACTAATACAAAAGAAAAAAAAATTAGCAGAGCGTGATTTCGATCCACGGACCTTTGGGTTATGGGCCCAGCACGCTTCCACTGCGCACTCTGCTGAATGTATGCAATTAGCCGAACATACAAGGAGCTCAACATTGCAGTTATAACAAAAAAAGAAGAAGAAAAAGAAAGAATAAATAGAGGCGAAACACAATCATGAAGTGGAAGCGTGCTGGACCCATAACCTAGACGATCATGCTTTGTAACGGTATAGTTTGCTTGATTTTTCCTTAATTTGCTCTTGATGATCCATTCGCATTTAGTGGCTGGTGTGTTCCTCTATGCACTAAAACGGCGCCCTCACAAGCATGTTTTGGGCATTGGACGACCAAATCTTTACACAGTTCGCAATGGGTGACGCCTGGATGTTGTTTTCCTGTTTTAAAACGCTTTGTTACTCATACAAACGCAATTTATTTAACGACATCAAGCCTGCGTAAGGCAAGTTTGGAACCGGGAGTTTCAAGCCCCGGCGTGACACTGTGCTAGAATACTATAGCCTAGGATGTAGCGGAACCGTGTTGAAATCCCGTGGTGTCCTTGGTGTTTTCAAGTACTAAGATTTTTTGTCTTCTTATTTCATGGGATAGTGGTTGCGGACACCGGCGGTAGTAGACAACTACGGTGCACGCGAACGTTGTTGTGATCTTTGTACGGCTATCACTATACTACTGCTGGAGTTTATTTTGTTTTACTTTGTGTTTTACCTCGTAATGTCATTTATTTAGGGAATCAGCACGTATTTCTTTCATCGTGGAGCCCTACGCTTCATGTGCTTGTGAAAACGACTCCTTGTCATCCCATCCGATAACCGAGGACTGACCTTGACCATTGACAGTATGCGTATACCTTTGGTGCTACGGGTCTGGGCTTCAGCCATAGAAACGCGTTTGATGCCGTTCGCAGTTATCTCCATGAAACAAAACGAATGCGCCCCTAAATTGTTATTTGTATATAAATTATATCACAGTATTATTCAGCGAATTCACAACATAAATTCTAAGCACGTTCTATGTCACTCTAGCTTACATTCAAGATAAAGACTATACTGTCTGGTTCGAATGTCAAAAAGTAAATATCGCACCCTTTCCGTTTTTAAGTACATTCTTTCCTTTTGATCTTAGGATTGTCGATTACTTGAAAGGACTAAAAGCTCCTATAACCAATTTTTGACCAGTCCTCCTGAATGGGTATGAGCCACAGTTGAGGCATCACCACCATCCTCGTTCTCATTACATTTTCCTGTCTAAAACTGCAACACAAGTCAGGGGCGTAGCCAGATATCTTCTTGGGCAGTGGGAAGAGAGGCAGGGTGAGTGTCTGTGTTCAACCACCTTTTATGAATGTTCGTGCATGTGCTTGCAATTATGAGTTTACTCATATACTCATACACATGCATTACAGAAAAAAACTTCAGTGGGGTGGGTGGTTTGAACCCTCCCTACACCCCGGGTGGGCTGGTGGCTGCGAATGAAGTGACTAGTTACTAACAAGTGTATTCTTCGTTCATACAGGATGCACCCATATAAAGGGGACAGTTTTAGTGAACGCGACATACTTAACAGCATACGCCGTGATGTTACAGCAACAACTATCATGCAGATGGCGCGACGAGCTTTTAAATATTTCATACGGAACGCCTGCAGGCGGATGCAATTACAGCGACCGGTTCACATCCTTTATATGCGTGAAAGACACCGGTCTACGCAGGGCGAGATCGCTATGCGCTCCAGTGTGAAATAGCTGCTACATGTCAGGCTCCTTGTACTGAGCAGAGTGGCGCAGTGGAAGCGTGCTGGGCCCATAACCCAGAGGTCCGTGGATCGAAACCACGCTGTGCTAGATTTTTTTTATGCTCGCACACGATATTTTTATCTTTTATAGAGACGCCATAACTGCACATCTGTTTCGAACATGCTCTTTGATGTGTTGTTCTTGTGTTGAAAGCAATGGCTCTGGCCTTCTCTCTCTCGCTTTTTTTCTTCAGTTTAAGAAAGAATTCGTCGCACTGGTAAACACGGTGTGCTTTTTAACACAAAATGCATATTTTTTCGTAGGTATTCTGTTACCCCCTGGTATTCTGTTGTCAGACTCTTGTCGTTTTCGCATGTTACTTATATGCCACTCCCTTCCCTCTTAGAAATCAGTTACCAGCTACACCAGTTCGTGCACAACTTCTACAAACTGCATAAAATGCACAACGTAGCAGGAACAACTCGGCGAAACACTTTATTAGTTACGATACCTTCCAAACCATACACCCGCATCACATTTGAATAAAGAGTGTTAGATACCACATGAAAAAAAAAATACAGCGCAGTCGACAGGATTCGAACCTGTGCGGGGAGACCCCAATGGATTTCTAGTCCATCGCCTTAACCACTCGGCCACGACTTCACGCCAACGAAGCGGCACCTATTTTTAAAAGGCTCCTTATTGAATACGCATGGCAAGCTCGTTCAGTTTCTTATTCTCATTGCAATCAATGCAGAAGCGGCACCGGTGGAAAGAAGGTGGAGCTTCTGCCCCCGTTTCTCCCGTCATACATTGATTGATTGATATGTCGGGTTTAACGTCCCAAAACTACCATATGATTGTGAGACACGCCGTAGTGGAGGGCTTCGGAATTTTCGACAACCTGGGGTTCTATAACGTGCATCCAAATTTGAGCACACCGGCCTACAACATTTCCGCCTCCATCGGAAATGCAGCCGCCGCCGCCGGGATTCAATCCCGTGACCTGCGGGTCAGCAGCCGAGTACCTCAGCCACTAGACCCGTCATGCTTTGAAACCCCGTTTACATAAGTACGCCGCGTTTCTTTCTCTCAGTCGATATGTTTTATTCAAGGTCACCTTGAATGGTTCATCGTAATGAATGAGCGTCAAACAAATTTAAGAGCGAGTGTCATTTTATTCTAAAAAAACGCTAAGAATGCTTTAACGCGAAAGGTTAGGAGCTTGCAAGCATGCAGTTACACAACTCGCCGATGCTTTAGTGAAGGGAATCCCAGTAGAACCACACTATAAAAGCTTGGAGGTTTTGCAGTGGCAAATGCATAAAACCCGGCTTAAGCTGATAATTTGATATGTCACACTGACATGACCTTGATTGAAGAAACAGCGCTAGAAAAGGACATAAATGAGAAGATACAAACAGGACGCTGACTAAAAACATTGTATTATTGCGTTTGCACGTCGATATATACAAGAAAATACAATCAGTGAGCGCTTCGAGGAACACGTTATTAATGAAACATGCGGACTCAAACTCTCGAGAGGTTCTTCGTTTTATTTTTCTCGAAGCGATAGCAAAGCTATACGCTGACACAATGATCTCCGCTTTCCTGGATGCATATGACCTCAACGATTTCCCGTTGGCGTTGCTCAGCGTAATTGCATAGAATATCGCTATCCTTGATGACTGCGTCACAATCACAATTTGCGCAGTGGTCTGCAAGGTGGCTACGCACAGACCCTCTTAGCGATTTGGGATGTTCACGTAACCTTTATTTGTGCAGCGGCTTCATTAGCCGATGTCACAACTTCCGTAAGTGGGGGAATATTTCACACAACGTTCCCTTGACATTTAAGGAAATGTTGCAAGCGCTTCTTTTTGCAACAAGTTTCTTCCTGATCACCGTCAGTCTTCTTGAAGAGGCCACATAGCTTGTTACGTGCGCTGGAAACGTCTCCGTCACCGGATTTTTGTGACACTTTCTTTAGATCATTGTGCGTCACATTATGAACATATGAAAAAACCCGGATGCCATTGTTAAAGAGATCTTTTTTATTTTTTTATTTTAGCTCTTTGAGCGGATATTTTGAGCGGACAGGGTGTTCGGTTATATGCTTTTTTTTTAACTGTCACATTGACAAAAAAGCGACATGGTGTATTGTAAATAAGAAAATTAGTTATTATTATACACTGGACTCTGGAGTCAGGATGCTACGAGGTACACTTCAAAGGAGCAGAGTAAAAAAAAGGTATTTCCCAAGGCACCGGTGAGATTTGAACTCACGATCTCCTGTTCACTAGACAGGCGCTTTAACCAACCAAGCCACGGCGCCTTTTTTTTTTTTTTTTTTTTTTTTTTTTTTTCTTTATTGCCGGCTTCGCACAAAAGAAATACAATTTACGATCACATTTAAACAAGTTTAAAAAAAAAAACACCAGCCTGGCTGTGACTGGTTTCATTTAAAACTGCTTCATTGTAGCCAACACATTCAACAACGACACCCATTCGGGTCTTTCTTCTCTGGAAGATAACACGTCTCTTATGTATACAATACTTTCCGTGAAGTATTCATGCGCACATCGGGCATCTTTATCTACGTGTCTTACTGCCATTCTAGTTCGCCACACGCTGTGAAGCACAAGCAACATAAACATATCATAAGGCACACCATCCTCATTTTCTACAGCCAAGAATCTAATACCGTGTGGTGTGATAGGCAAGTCCTTTTTCAAAGTACGCTGCAGAATGTCCCACAGAAAAACAGCATCCCAGCAATCAAGAAAAATGTGGTTGACAGTCTCGGGTTTCTTACAGATAAGGCAGTCCATCGACCACGGAACAAAGAAACCCTTTTCTTGTAACCATGGTTTTACGGGCAATGTTCCGCTGTGCAGCTGAAAAAAAAATGTCTTTGCACTTGCGCGTACGGTCATCATTTTCACTCTCTTCAATACGTCACGTTCAGCACCAACCTGGTATACTGATCTGTAGATAGGCTGAGGCAGCATTACGTCACGTAAATCTCTGTAAAGACGTTTTCTCTTTACAACAGATAAATATTCCATTGAAAATCTCACTTTCAGTATTTCATATGCCATTATAACTTCTCTTAAATATCCGCGTAGGTTACATTTCACAGGCATACTTGATACCACATAATCAGGAATCTTATTAGAAAGTACAATTTGTAGAAATGTTCTCACAAACGGATTACATTGGTCGCGTAAAAAAAATATATCTAGACACAATTTGCTTGAGGAAGAGGTGAGCCAATCCTAAACCACCATTTCTTAGTGAATGAAATAAGTTTGTTCGACTCGTACGCTCCCAAACCGACCCCCAAACAAACACAGCTAAGACTCGATGCAATTTCTGCACATTTGCTCTTGACATAAATAGGAACTGCAGAACATACCATACTTTGCAAACAATGAACCAATTGCATGCAGTCGCTCTAGATAACATAGAAAGTTCCCTACCACCCCAGTTTCTTGTCTTCTCACGAGTGCTCTCACATATCTCTTTCCAGTAATCATCCGTGTTTTTATAATGCTGGAGGGGTACTCCGAGATACTTC
Source organism: Rhipicephalus microplus (assembly GCF_043290135.1). Taxonomy (NCBI): domain Eukaryota; kingdom Metazoa; phylum Arthropoda; class Arachnida; order Ixodida; family Ixodidae; genus Rhipicephalus; species Rhipicephalus microplus. Next base: position 91,119,315 of record NC_134705.1, on the reverse strand, counting down.
GTCGGTGCAAGTGACCAGTTCATATTTGCAAAGTTTTGTGGGGTGGTCTCCCAAGAACCATGCCACAAGCCTAGGCATTTGTCCCAGTTTACTGCACTGCCTGTCATCTTGCAAAAATAGGCCACATGACGTATCACTTCACTGACACTTTCCTTATCGCTACAAAACACGGCGATATCGTCAGCATATGTTAGCATTTTAACTTCACTGTTCATTAGCTGATACCCTTTTATTGTTTCATTGCTAATAATCTTCATGCAGAAAGGTTCCATATATATTGCAAATAATAAAGCCGAAATGGGATCACCTTGCCGCACACCGTTTGTCACTTGAAAGCTTTCAGTAAGTCGCCCATTAATTACAATACTCGTAAAGCACTCTCTATAGGCCATTTTTACCCCTTCCAAAATGACAGACCCTACATTAACATATTCTAATATCAAAAAAAGGATATCATGATTTACACGGTCAAAGGCTTTTTCCAGATCTAATTGCAACATTGCAACCTTGCCACCAAACACATCGCAGCTCTCCAGCACGCTTCTCGCTACATGTACATTTGTATTTATTGTGCGTCCTTTTATACCACAAGTCTGGTGTGGTCCAACTAGTATTTTCATCATCCTTTGCAACCTGCCTGCAAGAACCTTCATAAACACTTTATAGTCTGTGTTGGCTAAACTGATTGGTCGGTACGACTTGACGGACAATAATTTTTTGGGGTCGTCAGTTTTCGGTATGAGTATTACGTGCGTCTTTTTAAATGAGCCGGGCAGAACCTTTAATCTTATAGCCTCCGTGAAGACACGATGTAAGGCAACAGAAATAACACCTTTAAAAGTCTTGTACAATGCGGCACCAAATCCATCAGGTCCCGGTGCTTTGCCAGCCGCTAGGTCATCAATAGCCTTTTCTATTTCGGACACTTCAATCGCTATCTCCAGCTGCTCTCTCTCGTTATCAGAGAGCTTTGGTATCAAATGCAGAAACTGAGCCTCAAACCCTTCCTCTGCCTTCACTTTTCGGCCAAGTATGCCTCGGAAATATTCGACAAATACTTGCTCAATTGCTGTCGCTTCACGTACAATACCGCTATCAGTTGCAATCGCTTTGATTTCATTTCGCTTGGCGTATCTTTTTTCATCCCCAAGTGCACGCTTTGTTGGTGTTTCGCCGAGAGATAATTTTTCTGCACGTGCCCTTATCACCGCCCCTCTATATTTTTCAATGTCAATTGCCTCCAATTGGTTTTTTAACTGCCTTATTTCTTTTGTGTACTTTCCTGGCATTTTACTTTCTAGACTCAATGCGAAGTCTAACTGACATTGCAAATCTTTTTCTTTTTCCTTTTTGGCTCTATGTAACACACCGGATCTTTCTATGGCTTTCATCTTTGTCACCTCCTTAAAACGCTCCCAGGCTTCAATCACGTTCGCTTGAGGCTCAGCTAACATTTTGTTAATGGAATCCTGCACAGCTTCAACGAACAATTCATCTTTTAATAATAAGTCGTTTAATTTCCACACATCCCAGTTAAAGCGTGTCTTCTTCTGTTTATACCCTATAGTGAACATTACTAAACTGTGGTCACTGAAAGACACACTTTTTACTTCATAATTCGAACATACTCGCATTAACTCTACTGACACATAGGCTCTGTCTAGCCTCGCATGGCTTTCGTTCTGAAAGTGTGTGAAGTGCTCTTCTGCAGAGAGCACATCACCAACATCTTCGAGATGACAATCTTGTACAATAGTGCAGAGTAGCGTTGCACTTTGGTCTTTTATGGCTGCTTTTTTTGCTCTGTCCTGAGGGTTGCAAACACAATTAAAGTCGCCGAGCATAATGACAATCCTGCCACAGCTAAGAAAAGTCTGTAAATTCTCAAACAATAATTTACGTTCAACTTCTTTGTTCGGTGCGTAAACACAGACAACTCGCCATTTTTTATTATTATATGTAAAATCGCAAACTATGAATCTCCCAGTACTAGACACAGTTACAGTCTCCTCAACTATACCAATAGAATTTTTAAGGAACAGTGCACAACCCGCCGACATTCCAACGGCATGAGACACACACACATCGTACCGGGCTCTAAAAGGGGACACCATTCGGTCAGTCTGATCTTGCCCTTCAACTTTTGTTTCCTGAATGGCAATAACATCGAGATCACGTTCCAGCATCAAACGACTTAATTGATACTGCCTTCGTCGAGCGGCAAGCCCCCTGACATTGAGAGTCGCAACTCTCAATTCTGCTTCGACGCTCATAGCCATTAGGACGTGAATGGCCGTCCCGGCCACATGGTTCTCACCTCTGATACTCCTTTATCACCATCAGGTCCAAGGTTCGATATGGTCTGATAGGTCCCCTTTCTTTTGATCACAAAAGTAGAGCGCCGCGCACGTTTCACGCAGCACATTATGCACACTTCACCACTGCGCTCCATTTGTTGGTGCTTCCGCCGGGTCAATACTTGTGTCACTTAATCCAGACCCCCACCTTACGGGGGCTTTTGATCTGAAGGGGGCCCCGCTGAAGGCCCCTTCTGTTGTTGATCTGTCAGTCGCTGATGCAATGCCTGCTGATTCGGCACTGGTTGCTGCTGCGGCAGTTGTGTCTGTTGCACCTGGGCTGGTGGGAGGTTCTCGGCTATTCGACGTTCGCTGAGGATGTTAGGTGCCGGTCTACGGCGCACGTTCATCGCCTTGGCCGGTGGTTCCTCCACTTCTTTCGTTGTAGCAGCCTTCTTGCCTTCCGCCTCTTCCCTAGGCCTTTTACATGTATTTGACGTGTCCATGTTTTCCGACATTTCTTCCTGTGCTGCAAGCGCCTTTATATCTTGTGTGTTCCTCGTGGATTGCACGTCTTTTGTAGAACCCTTGTCTTTGTTAGACGTCGTCTCAGCACCTGTGGGGCGTGGCGTAAGGGGCGTCAACTTGGGTTTCGGTTCCTCCCGACGCGCCCCTATCAGCTCTTCTGCTTCAGCCTCGTCCATGTGATGCTCGGAAAGTTCTTCGCCTCCCGCGGGCCCTGCTACACTTGCATATGTTCTCATACAGCCGCTCTCATTATGCCCAAAACGCCGACACACTGTACAACGTGGGGCTCGGCAATCCCTCCTAATATGACCTGTTCCGCGGCAACGCAGGCATAACGGTGCTCTTCCCGCGACGACAACTAGTGTGAGGTCTCCGGCAATCCGCAACTGATGTGGGAGGTCATCCACCGTGAGGCCAGCTTTGAGCCTGATGCTCACCACTCGCGTCGAAGAGCCTTTGTCGGTGCATCCGTACACGCGCCAGCGCTCTCGCACTATTTCGTTCACCTTGCCATAAGGAGCCAACGCTGCCCTCACCTCGTCGTCAGGAACGTTAAACAGTAGCCAGTGTATCTTCAGCTTCGTATCCTGGTGGTTAGGGTCGATAGTGATACAGCGCTGGTTCTTCACCACAATGTCCCCAGCAGCGAGTATTCTCTTCTTGCCCTCCTCGTCCTTGAAAGTGATGGCCCAAACATGATTCATTTGGTACGCCCCCAAGGCAGCAACCTCGGGAAGCAAAGCCAAACGAATAAGAGCGTCCCTGAAATCCTCAACGCGATACGGCCGCGCCTTGATATCAGCGTGCAAAAAGACAGTATGCAGCGTTGAATCATTTGATGGCAGTCGGGGCAAAATAATCTGATAATCCTGTGACGATTCGTCCATGTTCCTGGTACCACGACCGAGCTGGGCCGTTGATGCCGCTCCGATATCGCCGGAGCTCATGCCGCCACGTCCGTACACTACGGTGGCCGGAAGTGGAATCTACCAAGCCACGGCGCCCATGCCTTTAGCTGCATGTGGAACCCAGTGTTGAAGCAGAGAGAGTTTGGAGGATGACCTACTTCAGGCGCGTGATCCGAATGAAAAAGCAGGACCGTAGCTATATTGACACCTAAATGCATTATGTGGATCACGCATGATATGCGCTGCGTGTGTCCACCAGGCATTTAGTAATTTGATTTCACTTTTTGCATGACGCATATGTGACCCCTTCCTTTTTTTTTCTGTTTTACCTGTCTTTGGTTCATAACAATTAGCCCAAACTACACTGATGTTAAAACCACCACGTACATACGGTGACGTTTTTATTAAGTCAACTGGTATGGTGCCGGTATCGCCGGATTAAAATTCGGGTAATGTTACCAGTGGCTATACCCTTGAAAGCCAGTCGGGTGCTTCCGGTGCCGCTTTCTGAATTTCAGCAAAGCGATAAATGCTCTCTCTGAAATAGTCTCGGGCAGGTCTCGCATTTTTACCAGAATGATAGCCTGCCAGGGGCGTACCAACTCTATGATCGCGAGGGGGGGGGGGGTAGGGGGCAACCTACTTCATTTGTCAGCCGGGGATATATATATATATATATATATATATATATATATATATATATATATATATATATATATATATATATATATATATCCCCGGCTGACAAATGAAGTAGGTATATATATATATATATATATATATATATATATATATATATATATATATATATATATATATATATATATATATATATATATATATATATATATGTATATATATATGTATATATATATATATATATATATATATATATATATATATATATATATATATATATATATATACATTGAAGTACCACGGGTTCAGCTGACGCTTTATTCAAGCAGCAGCGAAATGGCGCCGATGAACAAGATGAACGGGCGAAGACTGATGATGGTTATTGACAGATGAGGATGACGTCCAATGAATTGAATTCCAATGAATTCTTACACTGATTTCCCCCGCCGACGGAAGCGGCCAGCCTGGCCGCGAATTACGCTGGGGAACGCATACGATAGGGCTTGAGACGCGAAACGTGAACAGTCTCTGTCCCGTGGCAGCATTGGTCAGTGGGGACATGAACAGGTGTGACAAGGTAGTTCACCGGTGAGGTCTGTTCGATAACTTTGTAGGGGCCAAGATAGCGTGACTCAAGCTTCTCGCATAAGCCAGGCGTTCGCGCAGGAGTCCACAGAAGTACATCGTCGCCAGGGCGGTAGAGAACGACACGGTGAGTGGCATCGTAACGATTTTTGCGATCTTCTTGGCTAGCTTCGGTGTTTACACGGTGTTATGACCGCCATCGGTAGGCGCCATGCTGTCGCTGAAAAGCGTAGCCGGGCCGCGTTTCCACGCTGGTTCCAAGAAAACCTGGGTTCCAGGCGTGGAAACGCGGCCCGGCTACGCTTTTCAGCGACAGCATGGCGCCTACCGATGGCGGTCATAACAACGGGCAAGACGACGGCATCAAGCAACATGGGACAGAAACTGGTCGCAAACGAATGGTGAAGAGTTGACGGGGCCAGAAACGAATGAAACGTCGAGTGGTGATGTCGGTTGGCGTCCGTATACTAGGAAGAATGGAGAATAGCCTGTGGTTCGTTGAACTGACGTATTATATGCATACGTGACAAAGGGAAGTATGGCATCCCAATTGCGATGGTCCGGTCGGATATACATGAACAGCATGTCACACAGCGTGCGATGAAATCTTTCCGTTAAGCCATTGGTTTGCGGGTGATAGCTAGATGTTGTTTTATGAACTGTTTTTGATGCTTGAAGAACTTCGCTGAGCGTGCTTGAAAGAAGTGCCTCGCCCCGGTTGCTCAAAAGAACACGAGGGGCTCCGTGACGTAGGTAAATCGAATGCAAGAAGAAAGTTGCTACTTCCGAAGCAGTTCCTGAAGTGATCGAGGCCGTCTCAGCGTACCGGGTCAAGTGATTAACCGCGGTGACGATCCATCTCTTGCCGTGTGATGTAGTTGAGAGGGGCCCGAAGAGGTCAATTCCGACGAGAGAGAACGGCTCTGATGGACTAGGAAGTGGTTGTAGGGTCCCGACTGGAGCAGTAGTGGGCCGCTTACGGTGTAGGCAAAGTGCACACGAGGCAATATATTTAGCTACCTTCGTGGAAAGCACCGGCCAGAAGAATCGACTGCGGATGCGCTCGTATGTTTTGTAGTAACCCAAGGGTCCTGACGTCGGGTCGTCGTGGGAAGCGCGCAGAACTTCAGTGCGTAGTGCGCGTGGTACGACGGGAACCCATCGGTGGCCTTCCGGGTGGAAAATGTATCGATGTAGCACGTCCTCCAACTTGAATAGTCGAAGTAGTTTCCGGAGTCTGGCATTTGGGGAAGATGAAGCGCCGGTAAGCCAACTGATGATGCCAGTGCAATAAGAATCGGCTCGCTGGTGAGTGGTAAGTACTGACGGACGGGTGGATGAAGGTAGAGAAGAAATAGATGATATCGACGAGCCGTCCTCCGTATAGCCGATTTGACAAGGGGATGTGACGTGCGCCGAAGACTGCGGCAAGGGGCATCGTGACAAAGCGTCGGCACCTTGGTGTTGTCTTCCAGTCTTGTAGATGACGTCGAAGTCATACGATTGTAACCGGAGAATCCAGCGGCCAAGTCGTCCCGACAAGTTTTTGATTGCGGACAACCAGCATAGAGCATGGTGGTCTGTCACAACAGTAAAATGTCGAACATGTAGATACGGACGAAATTTTTGGATGGACCAGACAACAGCCAAGCACTCTTGTTCGGTTATCGAGTACCTCTTCTCTGCAGAGGTCAGAGTGCGGCTTGCATACGCGACAACTTTCTCGCGAAAGGCATGGTCGGGCTGGAGGAGTACGGCGCCGATTCCTTGTCCACTAGCGTCAGTGTGTAATATCGTAGGTGCCTTGTCATCGAAATAACAAAGCACCGGTGGGGATGTGAGTGCCTGCTTGAGCTCTTGAAACGAGGCTTCGCATTGATCATTCCAATCGAAGGAACCGGTACTCGCAAGGAGCTTGTGGAGAGGAGTGGCAATAGTGGCAAAGTTGCGAATGAAGCGGCGAAAGTGCGATGCGAGTCCAAAGAAACTGCGTAGTTCTTTGGAACGAAAGGGTCGCGGAAAGTTGAGGACTGCGGAAATTTTGTCCAGATCGGGCTGGATGCCATCTTTACTAACGACATGTCCTAGAACTCTTATAGCTGTGTTGGCGAAATGGCACTTTTTTGTGTTTATTTGAAGTCCAGCATTAGAGAGACATGTGAGCACTTGATCTAGGCGTTGCAGATGATCAGCAAAAGTGGAAGAAAACACGACAATATCATCGAGGTAGCATAGACAAGTTTTCCACTTGAGGCCACGAAGAACAGTGTTGATCATCCTTTCAAATGTGGCGGGAGCATTACATAGGCCGAATGGCATTACGTTAAACTCGTAAAGACCGTCCGGCGTAGAAAAGGCGGTCTTTTCTTTGTCTGCTTCGTTCGTTAGTATTTGCCAATACCCGGACCGAAGGTCAAGGGTGGAGAAGTATCGGGCGCCTTGCAATGAGTCAAGTGCATCATCTATACGGGGCTTCGGATATACATCCTTTCGGGTAATCTTGTTGAGCGCGCGGTAATCAACACAAAAACGTACCGATCCATCCTTCTTTTGTACCAAGACAACGGGTGATGACCAAGAACTGGTAGAGGGTCGTATGATGTTTTTGTTTAGCATATCGGTCACGTTCTCGTCGATGATTTTGCGCTCGGCCAAGGAGACTCGGTAGGGACGACGGCGTACAACAGTCTGACCTCCAGTGTCGATGCGATTATGCGCAACTGTGGTCTGTCCTAGTGCCGAAGCCTTGGCGTCAAAGGAGGCCTGGTGTTTTGTTAACAAATTTAGCAACGCCTCACGTTGAGAAGGCGAAAGGTCAGGATTTATACCGGGAGCAAAGAAGAAGGAATTAACAGACCGGGCCTGTTGTGGCTGAGCTGTCAAGGCGTCAAGAGAGACCAAAGATACTGGTTTGGTATCCACATAACACGACAATGCAGAACCTTGAGGTAGGAGGACAGGCTCCGGGGTAGGGTTCAGGCCAAGGATTATCGCAGCACTGTCTTTGAACCGCACCAGGCTGGAGGGGACTACAACGCCGCGAGCTAGACAGTGGCTGGAAGGGGTGATAAGGACGTCACCATTGGCAATATTCGGAGAAGTGAAGGCGATGAGTTGCTCCTGACCCGGGAGCAGTATGGTATCGGAAGCTGTGAAAAAACGCAATGGTTTCTCGTCGACAGGTTCGCTGTAGTGATCGGTCTCGGTCATCTCGACTACACGTTGACGGCAAGAAATTAATGCAGATGCTGATGAGAGAAAGTCCCAACCTAAAATTAGTTCATGAGCACATGAAATTAAGACAGCGAAGGTGATGTGGTGACGAATACCATCAATGAAGACACGCGCTGTACATCGGGCCGATGGTCCAATTATTGCTCCATTGGCCCCAATCAAAGATGATCCAAGGTAGGGTGTCTTCACTTTCCGCAATCGAGAACACAAGTCGGCACGCATAACTGAAATAGTTGCTCCCGTGTCTACCAAAGCCAACACCCGTACACCTTGCACAGTTACCAATAACATGTTTGATGCTCGTTCAGGAGGACTTGTGACATTTCGCCGCGATGCAGTTTTCCCTCCAAAAACTGCACTGTTTAATTTTCCGATCGCTGGGCCGCCAGTTGAGAGACAGGTCGAAGGGCTGAAACAGAGCGTCGGCGTGGCGAAAGGAGCGTGGTCGGGAGGCACGTGTATTGTTGGTCGTGTTGGAAATGCGCATAGGAGACGGGGATCGGTGGTTGGCAGGACTGTCGCCATGACGGTGGTGACCTCGTGCACATGTGTCGTCTCGTTCAAAAGCGGCATAACCACGACGTTCATCTTGCTGCCGACGTCGACAGACCCGGGAAATGTGTCCTTGAATTCCGCAGTAGTAGCAAATAGGCCGTGGGGCCCGCCAGGAAGAATGGTAGCTAGGGTTCGGTGGACGGGTGACTAGAAGTGCGAGATGTTCGTGATCAGGCACAGGTGGTGGTACTTAAGACGGTGAGGGTCGCATTGAAGTGATCTGTGCATACGAAGTGGGTTGGGTGCATGGTGGAGCACGGCGGGTGCTTTGAAACGCTGACATTTCTTCCCTAATAATGCCACGCAGATCACTAGAAGCGGGTTGAGCGGGAACGTTGTGAGAAGGAGGTAAACAGTAGGCTTGCAGTTCCTCACGAATTATGGTTCGAATGATGGATCGGAGCTCCATACTGTTTGCCAGGGGGTTCTCAGAGAAGTCGGGTCGCAGGCGGATTGACTGCAAGGTATCAAGCCGCTGGCATACAGAGACGACGTCGGAAACCGTCGAAGGGTTGTGCGCGACGAGGGTGTTGAAAGCGGTAGGTCCGATACCCTTCAAAAGGTGCCAGACACGATCACCTTCTGGCATCGTGTCGTCGACACGGCGGCAAAGTGAGAGCACATCCTCAATATAGGAAGCGTAGGACTCACCGCAATGTTGAACACGTTCTGCCAATTTCTTCCGAGCAACTTCTGGATGGACGGTCGGTGTGCCGAAAATGCATCGTAGCTGGTCTTTGAAGGAAGACCAATCGCGCAAGTCGCTCTCAAGATTTAGGAACCATGTCTTGGCAACCTGAGAGACGTAAAACTGGACGCGTGCTAATTTCGATGCCTCGGTCCAGTTGTTGTAAGCACCTACGCGGTAATAGTTGTCGAGCCAGTGTTCGACATCTTCGCCAGGCAGACCGGAGAAGATTGGAGGCTCCCGAGGGGGGTTGTTGACCGGGCTAGGGTTGGCGGTGGGTGGTTGAACCAGCGGGTAGTTCGGTTGGGCTTGCTCTTGCGCTATGGTGCTCTGCTGGCGTAAGCGACGTCCCGAACGGAGCTCCAGGAGGTGGCTTTGGATGGAGAGAGGTCGAAGAGATCGGGAAGCACCTTCCACCACTTGAAATACCACGGGTTCAGCTGACGCTTTATTCAAGCAACAGCGAAATGGCGCCGATGATCAAGAGGCACGGGTGAAGACTGATGATGGTTATTGACAGATGAGGATGACGACCAATGAATTCTTACAATATATATATATATATATATATATATATATATATATATATATATATATATATATATATATATATATATATATATATATATATATATATATATATATATATATATATATATACGAGAAAAAAAGTGTATACCGAAGGGCTCGTTTTTCCGTGTTTTAACACAATATAATGAGATCTAACAGACAAAAGAAAAAAAAGTGGATGAAACATATATCAATAAATATCTATATATATATATATATATATATATATATATATATATATATATATATATATATATATATATATATATATATAAATATATATATATATATATATATATATATATATATATATATATATATATATATATATATATATATATGTATGTATATATATATATATATATATATATATGGTCATTACTTATTTTCCAGCACAACGTTTCTATATATATACAAATAAACAAAAAGCTGAGGGGGCAATCCTGAGGAACCGAACGATACGCGTTAATGGGTGCACTCAGATTCTTATTTACAATCCAGCTCATCGTCGACGTAACATTACCACAGCGAACAAAATTTAGTGTTCAACACAATCAAGGGCTTTTTCTATATCAATCTGTAATATGGTGACGTCTTCTTCGGAATCATCAGAGAAATCTAGAACGCTGCGCGCTTTATGAATATTTAAGGCGATGGAGCGCCTGTTGATGCCGCACGTTTGCCCAGGCCCCACGATGTCCTGTGTCACTGCCTGTAATCTTCGAGCTAATACCTTCATGTAAATTTTACGGTATACGTTGAATAGGGCTACAGGACGATACGCTGAGACAGATTTATGTTTATGTATACACGCTCTGTTTTCGGTATGAGAACCGTGTGGGATATCCCGTATTATGGTGGCAAAGTATTTTATTAATAGGCTTCATTGAATATTCCTGTCAAAATAGGGCTGATTTCATGCTTAAACTACTTATAAACGGCGGCTGTGAAACCATCTGGACCGGGCGACTTGCCTGGGTTTAACTTGTCTATGGCGTCTTCTACTTCGGCCACAGTTATTACACGCTCCGAGCTTTCTTGCTTCATCCAGACGGGGTAAAAGTAGCATGAAGTCATTATGAAAGCTTTCAAAATTTGCGTCGTGCAATGGAAACAAATCGCGATAATGGTCCGTGAAAGCTCTTGTGATGGCTTCAGTATCAGTTCATAGGTGCCGCCCCCCTCTATCTCGCGTACGCAGTTTCTTTCACCGCGGTCTTTTTCCAAGCCTAGAGCGCATTTCGACGACATTTCACGTGCCGCGGTGTCATCCGCCCTTGCCCTCACCAGCACACCTCGATAACGCTCTTCATCCAACAGCTTTACCTTTTGTTTTACTTTGCTGACATCTTCACTCCACTTTGCCGGGGCTCGGCATTCCTGCTTGAGTAACTTGTCAAGTAAGACCCTCAACTCAGTCTCCTTTTTTACATCGTACCGAATGCCCGTAGCCCTGCTTGTTGCTTTAATTTTTAGCTTTTCTTTGGAAAGTTCCCACTATTACCAAAGGTGAATCTTTTCGCTGAGGCTTATTTTGCTGATTTATTCTTTCACTGCCGGATTACAAATATCGTCCTGCAGAAAGTTATTATATAATTTCCACAGTTCCCAATAGAAGGACTTATTTCACTTCGAAATTCCGACCGAGCAGAGGACTAGGCAGTGATCGGAAAAAGACACAGGGGTGACATTATAAATGGTGCATTCCGGTAGGATGTCGACGCAGACGTAAATGCGGTCAAGTCTTGGATAGTTAGGGCCTTGAAATCGCGTGTACTTGACCGCACATGTACCTGTGACACACTCCGCTACATTTCCGACATCCGATTTTGCGACAATACTAGCCAAGAGGTTGGTACTCTTATCTTTGTAACCCCGAGTACTGGTTTTGTCGTGTGCGCTAAGTCGCCCAGCATTTTACTAATTTATTTCCTGCACGGAGCTGTTGTTCAAGGCCGAGAAAAAACAGTGCCCTTTCTTCTACCTTGTTGAACGCGTACACGCACACGACCCGCCACTAGGTGTTATTCAGGGCGAAGACTACATCGGCCTAGTTCGAACGAAAAATGGGTTTCACCTTAAGCCCAGGCAACTTTTTAACAAAAGGTACTATCGGCGTGAAATGCGACACGAACAGCGGAACGCGTGTTTCATGCATTAGAAACAGTATAGTGTTGACCGTCCAGTGATCACCATGGACAGGCGCGTACATCCGGTTTGGCAGCACTGCGCGATCCCCCTACAGTGCGTTATCTCCGATTCTGCTCCAGTTTTCGTATGGTGGTAATGGTGGCCATCGTGGGCGTGCCAAGCGCTTTTGATCGTATCACTCGCAATTCCATGCTTTTACTTCAGCGTCACAGTGCAATCGGTGACGTGGCACGATAAAAAAAATTAATTGCTTTGCAGTTGATTATCAAACGATCGTCGCGTCTCGTTCGCAAGCGCTGCTTACCTGCACCCTTCTTTCAAAGACCGACCCGAAAACGCGTCACTTCACCTGGAAATGCTGAGCGTTTCTTCGGAAAAGAGAGCGCAAAGTCTTTTGCTTTACCCGTGCGAAGTGAAATAGCGTGAAATTGTCAGCATTATGAACCGAAGTTTGTCTACTATAAATAGAATTAGCCAGGAATTTCAATATGATGGACTCCGTGATGACAAACCGTGCTAGAATACTCGCCTTCGGCTGCAGTAGTGTAACCTCTGTTTTTTTTAATTTGTTCCTTTCAAATACCATACCTGGAACACAAGCAGAAATATTGCACTATAGCGGGATCGCGCAGTGCTGCCGCACCGGATGTGCGGGCCTGTCTGTGCCAATGAATAGTTGACGGCACGCACTATGCCATTGATAAGGCTTGTGCCACGTGCTCCGCGGTTCGTGTTTCATTTGATGCCGATAGTACGCAGCCAGCCGATTTGCCCACCACGTGGCTAACTACAACCAAATAGCTTGACGCAAAATGTTGCACCCTGCTGCCGGTCTCTGCATCACCATCGACTTTGGTTTCCTGTATCGCTAGCACGTCAATGTCATGCTCCGTTACGAGATGGTAAAGCTGGCTTTGTTTTCTTTTACCTGCCAGTCCTGTGACGTTAAGATGGCGACATTCAACGGCAATGCAGGGGCCATTTTGACGACAAGAAAGGAGACCAGCACCATTGCGCTCACCCTTCGCGTCTAGACCATGGCTAGACCGGACCATCGCCGGCGGTGCTGCCTGGCGGAGTTGTTGACTGCTCGGCTGGCTCGAAGTTGCCGCCGGAATTATTGGCTGGAAAGTTGAAACGCAGTGAAATCGACGGCCGCAGTCCTTGCAAAGTCTTTGCCGGCAGTTCCTCGGGGTCAGGCGTGGTCCTTTCAATACTCTCATTACTGGATAGGGGGTGGGGACGTTTGGAAGCCGCGGCGACGTCGGTCGGGTCTTGAACGCCACTTTTCTCCAGCGGTGGCTTGTTGGAATCATTGTGCTCTCCGACGGGTGCTGGTGAGGGGGCTTTCACCATAACCATGAATGACGTGGATGTGTCGCCTGCCGCTTCTGGGAGGTAGGGTTGGTGTGTCACCCTTACCGGTGTCAACTTCTAAAGCCATAGGCAGAACCTTTGCCGCCAGTTGGTTCACAGACCCTGCTGAGTCACCTTGAGCTTCTTGGTCCACCAGGGCGTTCCTTTTCGTGGCTTCACCGCAGGAAGACGCCAACGAGTCTCGTGGTCCAGCCTGCTTTGTGGCCTCGTCGCTGCCCCGAGCCGCCTCCTCTGGCTCGGCAACATCCATTATTTTCTCACGGTGGTCAGGCTTTGTTTGCCCGGTTGCTGACGCGTCAGTGCGTACGCAGTCCGCGCCCGCATGCCCATAACGAGGGCCCTTGGAGCACCAGGGCACCTTGCAGTTCCGGCGTACGTGTCCCGTGCCATGATATTGTGGGCACTGCACGGCTCGCCCGGGCTCCACAACGAGGACAAACTCCCCTGCAACACGGACCTGATGGCGAAGGTTGTCCACGTTGTATCCGGGCTTCAATTTCGGCAGGACGGTTGTTGTGGTTGAAACCTTTTTCTTTCCACCTTGAACCCGCCAACGCCCTTGAGTCCCCTCGGTGACGTTGCCAAAGGCCGCAAAGGCTGTCCGAATATGTTCGTCTTGGACGCCGTGAAGCATCCAGTGGAGGCGAAGCTTCGCTGCTGGCCCTCTGGGTCAAAGATGACTCACCGGCAGTCTTTCACTTTAAGTACCTTTACCACAGCTAGTTCCTTGTCGGCTTCCCTGGTGTTCAAGGTCTCCGCCCACACATAGTTAATTTGGTATGCGCCTAACGCCACGACGTAAGGAAGCACACCAACCGATCCGAGGGCGTCCTGGAAATCCTCGACCCTGTAAGGCCTCTCACGCACGTCGCTGTGCAAAAACAACGTGTTCAGTACAAGGTGGCCGGTGGGCAATGTAGACAGAGCGATCTCGTAGTCCTTATCATCTTCACCATCGATCCTGTTTCCGCGGCCGGCACGGACCGCTATCGCCGTTCCGTTGGAGCTCATGATTCCGCGACCGTCCGCTTGCGGTGCCGGAAAAAGAATGACGAACTCGGGCCTCCTGGGTGAGAGCAAGGTATCTTAACCACTAGACTACGCCGAAACGGAGGTCATCGTCTCTAGAAGAAGTCGTTTCCAGGCGGGTAGTTGAATCATTCAAATCGTGTATATAAATGCTATTGAGTAATAAAATAAAGAAATGCCTCACCGAGATTTCAACTCATATAGCTGGATCCAGAGTCCGGAGTGCTAACCGTTGCACCATGAGACCGCAACGTAACTTTCCGATACCGGAAATCAAACCCGGCCCTCCTGGGTGAGAGCCAGGTATCCCAGCCACTAGACTACGCCGGAACGGAGGTCGCCATTTTTAAAGTCCCTTCCAGGCAGCTAGTGTCATTATTCTAATCGTATAAATAAACGCTATAGAGTAATGAAAGAAAGGAAAGGTCTGACCGAGATTTGAACTCGGATTACTGAATTCAGAGTCCAGAGTGCTATAGGTTACACCATGAGACCGCAACCTAACTTTCCAACGCTGGGAACCGAACCCAGACCTCCTGGGTGAGAGCCAGGTATCCTAGCTACTAGACTACGCCGGAACGAAGGTTGCCATTTCTAAAATGTCCCTTCCAGGTAGCTTGTTGAATTATTCTAATCGTATATATAAACGCTATAGAGTAATAGAAGAAAGGAAAGGTCTCACCTAGATTTGAACTCGGATTGCTGAATTCAGAGTCCACAGTGCTAACCGTTACACCATGAGACCGTAACCAAACTTTCCGACACTGGGAATCGAACCTGGGCGTCCTGGGTGAGCGCCGGTATCCTAGCCACTAGACTACGCCAGTTTTTTTTTCTTTTTGAGAATTAAGTACATCATGTACACATAATAATAAAAACACTTTCGCAACAAGTACAAAAACGCATTGAAAAACGCCAACCACACTTTGCTGGGTGTAGTATGATTAAATACGTTTAAGCGCGACAAACTGATTCAATACAGGTAGCCACTCTGGCTGCTCTTCGCCTGCAATAAATACATCTCTCATATAGGCTATGCTTTCAATGAAGTATTCTCTGGCAGAGCGTGCATTAACATCAAGATGAGAGAGATAAGAGATCTCTCTCATCATCAAGATGACATGCCAAGGATGCTTCCCAGATAGCGTGCATACTTAACCACATAAACATATAACATAAACATATAATACGGTATGCCAGTGTCACCATAAACAGGTGGAAAATGGATACCATAAGGTGTAAATGTAGTTCATTTTTAAATTTTGTTTCAGAGTGTCCCAAAAATGTCGCGTTTAAACAATCTAAAAATAGGTGATCAGTGCTCTCTGGCTTGTGACATGAAAGACAAATAATGGACCATAGAACAAGTAAACCCTTTTCCTGTAGCCATGGTTTTACCGGAAGCGTGTTGGTGTGAAGTTGAAAGAAAAAAGTCTTTGCTGATGATGGTCGCACCCCCCTTTTTCTAACCCTTTTCAGGACGTTTTTCCCAGGACCTTTTCCATACATCGTACGGTACATCGGCACAGGCAGCATTACGTCGGTAAGGTCCTATATAGTTGTCTTTTTGTCACCCCACTTAGATACTATAAAGAATACCCTACTTTTAGTATATTGAAGCAGACACCACTGCACGCAGATAACCATGAATGCCTATGCGCCCAGCACAACAGCATGATACAACAAATTCGGATAGGTAACAGCCTAATCTAATTTGAAGCATAGTGCGCAGGAAAGGATCACGCAAAAAATAAACCTTGAAACTATTTGCTTGAAAAATAAGGGGGCTAGTCCCAGCTCACCCGCCTTCACTGAGCGGGAAAGATTTTTACGGCTGTAGCATTCCCCCTTGGAGGCCCAAACAAAAGTGGCAAAAACTCTGGGTACCTTTTGTATGTTTGAGTGGTTCATGCACAGCACTTGAAGTACATACCAAATTTTGGCCGCTAGAAATATATTGCAGACCGTTGGCGTCGCGAATATCGAGAGGTTTTTCCCTCCCCGTTTTTTCACTTTCTCTCTTAAATTTTCCGTCTCTTCTTTCCCATATTCAGTGGGATAATTATAACTCTGCAATTGTACAGCAAGGTACTTCGTCGGCATGGAGCTCCACTTCACCTTTTCGAAGACGTCAGGCTTTTCGTCCCAGGTTCCATGCCAGAAACCTGCACCCTTATCCCAATGTAAAGCACTGCCTGACCACTTGGAGCACTTATCTGCTACGCTAACTGCTTCACTAATGCTTTCCCTGTCCTTGCAAAAAACAGCGATATCGTCTGCGTGTGACAATACTTTGACCTCAGTAGTCATTACCTGAAAGCCATGTATTTTATCATTGCAAGCTATGTCCAAACAAAAGGGCTCGATATACAAGCCCAAAAACAATGTGGAAATTGGGCATCCCTGACGAGTACTCCTAGCAGTTGGAGAGTTTTTCTTGACTTTCTTGTTGATAACAAGGCTAGCAAAGCTGTTCCTATACGACAATTTTACGCCATCTAATATAACACTTCCAACATTTACATGTTCCTTTATTGAAAATATTACTGCATGCACAACACGGTCAAAAGCCTCTTCCAGGTCTAGTTGCAACATCACTACTTGGCTGTCCCATACATCGCAGCACTCGAGAATGCTCCTCGCGGTGTGGATGTAGGTGCCAATTGTTCGACCCTTAAATCTACATGTTTGGTGTGGTCCTACTAATACCCATAAATCACACTTTGTAACCTCTTGACAAGCACCTTCATAAAAACCTTATAGTCTGTGTTAGTGAGGCTCATTGGGGCGATAAATGCTCACCGACAAGAGCTTTACCGGGTCATTACTCTTTGGGATAAGTACGATATAAGACCTTCAAAAGGACGGCGGCATTTCCTTTACTTCATAAGCTTCTGCAACGAGGCGAGAAAGTACCTCCGTCAGCGCATCTTTGAATGTTTTGTAAAATGTGGCACCTAGTCGTTCTGGGCCGAGCGTTTCACCTTCAGTCAATTCGTCAATGGCCTTTGCTATTTCTCCAACATAAATTGGCTGCTCCATGTTAAGTGTGGCCTAGAAATTCGTCTGGGCAGACGCCATTGTGCGTAAGCTGGTCCACCGGAGAGGCTCTCAATCCCTTCGGCACCCAGCCGGCCAGACGCTGTCGAAGATTTAAGTCATTACCCAGACAATGCAGCAAGCAACGGCGAGTTCCCGTCTTTCAAATGCGGACCCTTTTGTCGTCTCTTTGAGCAGAAGCGGTCACTGATGCCCTCAGCGACTCATCGGGTGACAGGGAAGCTGGCGTGACTGGCGCCAGAGCTGAAAGGGGAGCGGCGCTTTTATAATCCTCAGTCAAGTAGCCGACCGGCCGACTGCCTATGCTCGTCAGGCATTGTCCGTGCTAGCCGCAGGATGAGACGTCGTGCCACCACGACATCGTAAACAGTTCCAGAGAGGACAACAAAGACAGCATCTTCCTGGAAGAGACTGCGGCGGCCACCGCAAATCACCCCGCTAATTAAGCGAACAAAATCGGCGGACCCTTTGATGTATGCTGCCCGGATCGTGGGACCTCTCGACTAGCGGCCCACACACGACGAGGAAGAGCCCTGCAGGCGCCACCTTGCAGTGCAGTGTTCACGACCCAATATTGGACGTTCTCGTGGACCGTGCATGCTTGTCCCCCTAACCTGTTGTGCGTGTGTGATTGGTGCTCCACGCGGAGAGGAGGAGCCCAACAGGGCTTAAAACGACGCCGCAGAGTGCTGGACGTCGCTCTGAACTATGTATCGTTCAACCACCACGCTCGTGGTTTGTGAAACCACTAACCCTTCTTTTCTGTAAATATGTGTAAATAGTGCCATAAACATGTTTTTTTTTCGTATCCTCCAGCGAACGGCCTTTCTTTCGACATAACAACTGGTGGCAGCGGTGGGATGCCATCATCTGCAAATTCCTCCTTCTCATCCATAAGAACTGGTGGCAGCGGTGGGTACGATCAGCGACCTTCTTCCTTCCGAACCCCAACAACTGGTTGGCAGCGGTGAGATGAACTTCGCGACATGGTGCTGTGATGTGGTGAGTGCTTGGTCTTTGCTATAACTTTCCAGGCTTCATTTTGTGAGTGTGAATTGATTAGAAGCCGGATTGTATGTGCGTTAGGGGATCACCTATTTGTGAGTTAGAGGGATCACCCAAGTATGTGTGAGATGCAGGACCAAAGTACAGCGGCAATCATTTCGTGGTAGGCAATGCTAAGAGATGAACTTTTGACTGTGAGTAAGTGTCTAGGCATTGAAGTAGAGGAAGGAATGGGCAGGACAGCGATTGTGAGGCTGATCTCGCAAAAAGCCAGTGAGGACGAGATTCAAAACGCAGTAGAGATTTTTGAAAAATAGGAAATGGAGGAACGGGAGTGAGAGGAACGCGAACGAGAGGAACGGAAAAGAGAGGAATGGGAAAGAAAAGAAAAGGAAAGCAGGAATAGAAAAGAAAGGGAAGACAAGGGAAAAAAGGAGAGAAAAGAAAAGAAGGGATAGGGAGGAAAGAGAAGAAACGAAAAGAATGGAACGAGAGCAGGAGAGAGAGCAGTTGGAGGAAAGTCTGAAATAAAAACAGGAAGAAAGAAAGCAACGGGAACCAAAACAAGAGGAACCGGAACGAGAGGAACGGAAACAAGAGGAACGCGAAAAAGAGGCATGGGAAATGGATAGAAAAGAGCGTGATCGAGCACGCGCCTTGGTGCTCGAACAATTGGAACAGAAAATCGAGGCGATGAGGCGGAAGTTTCAGCCATTAGCAAGTGTAGCGCACGAGAAGTGCGAGGTGCAGCCCATAGCTTTAGAGAAGGCTAGCACGTGTGAACATAGCAGATTCGAAGGCGTATCGAGTTTGAGTGCTGCGAATGATGCTGCGCTAAGTAGAAAGGCCGACGAAGGCCAGAGCAAGTGCGACGAGGTGCTGTGCCAGTTAACTGTTAGCGAAACAGCTAGAATAGCTGTAGACAATCTGGTGCAGACCTCAACTGTGTTTGTCGCAATGGTGGAACTTGCAAACAATGTGGAAGTGATCAAGAACACCTGTGAAAGCTCAGAAGCAGCGAATGTAGAGAGTGACGGTAACAGTGCAGTTGCCGATAGCTCCCAGGAGCGCGAGCAGTTCAACAACAAGGTCTTTGTGTCGTGCAGTAAGGCACAAGCGGCGAAATGGTAGTGTACAGCGCGAGTCCTCCCGACGGAATGCGCGATGGAGATTTAGAGCTTTTCATGGAAAAGAGTGTCGTCATGGTCCTAGAAGAAAGGCCACAATAGCTAAATACCGCTCGGGAGCTAGACCAAGGAGGACACCGTCACTTATTCCCTTGCATTGCTCGGGTTCCCTACGCCAGATTGACAGAAGTTGGCCGAAATCGCAAATGAGGCGTAACGCTGCAGTTCAGCTTGTTGCTCGTGCACGTTGTTGTCTCGTGCGTTTTCAGAATCGAAGACCACGACCGCCGCGTGCACGACTGAAGAAGGAGCGACAGCTGTAGGCTGGAGAGTCAGACACAGGAGTTTTTTTTTTTGGAAACATATTTGTTTGATTATATTTGGTTTTAAAGTGGTATTCCTGTGGCATCTCCAAGGCTAGTTTGTTTGGATAGTTTTTCCCTTCTAGATATTTTTTTAAAAAGCATTGCAAGTGTTTTGAGTTGAGTTATAGGGAAATGGCCTATGGTTAGATCTGTGATTGGTGTGCTACCGTCCTTTGAATGAAAGTATGATGTCGTGCTAGGGCGCACAGCATAGCCCTGTGCGTTCTTTAAAAACATGGGCTGACATGAAACTACATCCAGCAAATGAGCGTATTAGTACGCAAGGTTTACTTCATTTTTGTTGTTTTAGTGATGGCTTATAAGGATCGTATGATCACTTGAAGTAAGAGCGTGGCGTTCACCAAATTGTGAGGCTAGACACATTTCTAGCATTGATAAGACTTGTTAGACTGATATATTGGTAAGATTTGTTGTGAGAGTTTTTCATTAGCTTCCGTGTGTTATACGAGTAGATACTCTCGACTATACACCTTGAAAGTATGTCATGAGAGAAATGAAGAATGTGCACAGATACCTTGTGTATAGGGTCTGGCAGCATTCGTGTGAAAACCATGTAGTTGCCTATTATTAAGTTAGTGTTGAGTTATCAGATTAGTTACAACATTGTAGGGCAGATGGCAGAAGAAAGTAAGTTTTTAAAGAGTGTAATTATGGTTATTTGGGGCCAAATTATATTTGCCCTTGTGTGCTTTTCTCACACGGCAATATGTTACATCTTTGGTGAGCATCTCCACATCCATGATTGTAACTTTGGCGGCACCAAATTGTGTCAAAATTTCAGAGTAGAATTTTTTTGTGTTTCTTGAGAAGCCTGGAGAGATTTAAGCGGTTCCAGTGTGCTTGACTTCAGCATGGTATTGTGTTGTGTGGTTCGCCTTGCTGTTGTCGATCATTGTGAGCTGGTTTGGGAGTTGGTTTCGAGTTCGCAGATGGAGGGAGAAAGCCAGGCCATCGTCCTCGTCACCAACCATTCTCTTCGTGCCCAGCGGTTGGGAGCGCTGGCCAGCCGAGATTTTCCGGGCGGCGGAGGAGCTGTTAAGTTTGGCCTGGAAATTCGTCTGGGCAGACGCCATTGTGCGTAGGCTGGTCCAACGGGGAGGCTCTCAATCCCTTCGGCACCCAGTCGGCCAGACGCTGTTGAAGATTCGAGTAATTACCCAGACAATGCAGCAAGCCAAGGAGAGTTCCCGTCTTTGAAATGCGGACCCTTTTGTCGTCTCTTCGAGCAGAAGCGGTGACTGATGCCCTGAGCGACTCATCGGGCGACGGGGAAGCTGGCGTGACCGGCGCCAGAGCTGAAGGGGGAGCGGCGCTCTTTTAATCCTCAGTCAAGTAGCCGACCGGCCGACTGCCTATGCTCGTCAGGCATTGTCCGTGCTAGCTGGAGGATGAGACGTCGTGTCGCCACGACATCGTAAACAGTTCCAGAGAGGACAACAAAGACAGCATCTTCCTGGAAGAGACCGCGGCGGCCACCGCAAATCACCCCGCTAATTAAGTGAACAAAATTGACTCTTTGATGTATGCTGTCCGGATCGTGGGACCTCTCGACTAGCGGCACACACACGACGAGGAAGAGCCCTGCTGGCGCCACCTTTCAGTGCAGTGTTCACGACCCAATATTAGACGTTCACGTGGACCGTGCATGCTTGTCCCCCTCACCTGTTGTGCGTGTGTGATTGGTGCTCCACTCGGAGAGGAGGAGCCCGACAGGGCTTAAAACGACGCCGCAGAGTGCTGGACGTCGGTCTGAACTATGTAACGTTTAACCACCACGCTCGTGGTTTGTGAAACCACTAACCCTTCTTTTCTGTAAAAATGTGTAAATAGTGCCATGAACATGTTTTGTTTTCATATCCTCCAGCGAACTTCCTTTCTTTCGACATAACAACTGGTGGCAGCGGTGGGATGCCTTCATCTGCAAATTCCTCCTTCCCATGCCTAACAACTTGTTGGGGTTCGGAAGGAAGAAGGTCGCTGATGGCATCCCACCGCTGCCACCAGTTGTTAAGGTCGAAGAAAGGTCGCTGGAGGATACGAAAACACAAAACATGTTTATGGCACTATTTACACATATTTACAGAAAAGAAGGGTTAGTGGTTTCACAAACCACGAGCGTGGTGGTTGAACGTTACATAGTTCAGAGCGACGTCCAGCACTCTGCGGCGTCGTTTTAAGCCCTGTCGGGCTCCTCCTCTCCGAGTGGAGCACCAATCACACACGCACAACAGGTGAGGGGGACAAGCATGCACAGTCCACGTGAACGTCCAATATTGGGTCGTGAACACTGCACTGCAATTTGGCGCCAGCAGGGCTCTTCCTCGTCGTGTGTGTGCCGCTAGTCGAGAGGTCCCACGATCCGGACAGCATACATCAAAGGGTCCGCCGATTTTGTTCGCTTAATTAGCAGGGTGATTTGCGGTGGCCGCCGCGGTCTTTTCCAGGAAGATGCTGTCTTTTTTGTCCTCTCTGGAACTGTTTACGATGTCGTGGCGACACGACATCTCATCCTCCGGCTAGCATGGACAATGCCTGACGAGCATAGGCAGTCGGCCGGTCGGCTACTTGACTGAGGATTAAAAAAGCGCCGCTCCCCCTTCAGCTCTGGCGCCAGTCACACCAGCTTCCCCGTCGCCCGATGAGTCGCTGAGAGCATCAGTCACCGCTTCTGCTCGACGAGACGACAAAAGGGTCCGCATTTGAAAGACGGGAACTCGCCTTCGCTTGCTGCATTGTCTGGCTAATTACTCAAATCTTCGACAACGTCTGGCCGACTGGGTGCCGAAGGGATTAAGAGCCTCCCCGGTGGATCAGCTTACGCACAATGGCGTCTGGCCAGATGAATTTCCAGGCTAAACTAAACATCCGGGCGTTCGGTAGTCTTATTATCCAGTATATAGGCAATATTGACAAAACCTCGCCGTCCAAGGCTTTTTATCTTTTACCGCTGCCTCCCAGCTATTCTTTGTAATAATCGACAAACGCTTGTTTTATCATTTGTTTGTTCATGCTGGTCACCTCCCCATATTTTATGCGTTTGATTTCATTACGGGACACGCAGCGCTTTTTTTTTCACACAGTGAGCGTTTCGTCGGTGTTTCGCCCATCTGAAAGTGCTCTGCGCGTGCCGTATAACTGCTCCTCTGTATTTTTCTATGTCCGCTTTTTCGAGCTGTTTTTAAGGGCGAAGCTCCCTATAGCGGCATTTGTTCGTCTCTCGTAGTCGTAGTAGTAGTGTGTAACCAGTTTTACATTTTGACCTCCAAGGTGTTGCCGGTGGGAGATTTCTTGTTTGGGTTGTTGAACAATAAAAAATTCGCAGCGTGCGCGTTAACTAAAACCCGAATTGTCCTGTCTGTCATTCCCCCTTAGCAGCCATTGGCATGCACATTGAGCACTATCTGACAAGAAAGAGTTGCTACGTTATACTCGCTGGGCGTAACCTCCTTGGTTTTAGAAATGTTTAGCGAGCATTGAGCCGCAGTGCCATGAATACAGTGAACTATTATATACCATGAACTCGAAATGGTTAAAGGTGGGAAGTAGACACGAAGCGCAAGCCATAAGAAAGTGTGCGTGTGACACCTCTCGTTTAGTCCTTGGAATACCCGCTGAACAACAGTGCTTCTATATGCGGAATATATGACGAAAAGATGCGAGATGGTGGTACTTGGAGTGTTGACTATAGATGGACGAACGCACAGACAGACAGACAGATGCATGGACGGACGCACGGATGGCTGCACGGACAGATGAACACATGGACGGACGCAGGGACGGATGCATGGAAGAACGCAGGGATGGATGCACGAACAGACGCATGCATGCACAGACGGGCAGATGAACGCACGGGCGGTCGCACAGTCGAACGCATGGACGGACGGAAGCAAGAACGAATGGACGGACGGATGCTTTGCCCCACTCTCCATCATTCACCCCGTGGATATGCTGCCCTCTTTTTTTCCTTGTAACGCACCGTGCATGATCTTTCGCTTGCAGCAATTTTAACTTCTTTCTTGAACTCTTCCCAGGCCGCGACCGATCGCCCCGACTCAGTCAAGAGTATTTTATCGATAAGCATTTTAACCTTGTCTACGAAGACTTCATCGCTTAACAATTTATTATTCAGTTTCCACAACTTCCACGAAAAGATTGGCTTTTCGTTTTTCACACCTATCGTAAATATTACGGCGCTATGGTCACTGAAGGCTACAGGTTTATGCTTATAACTGGTACATAGCGGCACAAGTGCTTCTGATACGTACGCTATGTCTAATCGGGCACAGCAATCGTGCTGGAAATGCGTGTACCTAAGGCGATTTCCATTTAGCACAACATTGCCTACATCTTCCAACCCCCTATCTTGCATAAGTTCTGACAACAATTTAGGTGCTTTGACCATGTGTGGTTAGTCTTTTGCTCCTATGTTATCTGAAAGACACGCAGTTGAAATCGCCCAGAATTATCACATTTCTTTCACACTTTAAATAGTCTTCGACACATGCAAAGAAGAGTAACTGCTCAGTTTCGCTGTTTGGTGCATATACACAAGTAATACGCTATTTCACACAAAACTCCACAAAATCACACGAGACTAGACGGCCATCATAGGTAATACGAACACATTTATCAACTAACCCAAAGCAATTGCACAAGAAGAGGGTGCACCCACCCCCCTACCCCCGAAGTACCGACAGAGTGACAAATACAAACAAGATTACGGGGCCTAAAAGGTTCGACCATAAATTCCGCTTGTTCTTGGCTTTAGACCTTCGTTACCTGTACCGCTACGATATCGAGGTCGTTCTCGAGAAAGAGGTGACTAACCTGATACTGCTTTTGTCTAGAGCGTAGGCCACGCACATATAAAGTAGCCACACGTAACTCTGTTTCATGTTGTGAAGGCCGCGCGTACGCTAGTGCCGACTACATGGTTTTTACCTCGCCACGTAATACAACCCTGGCTTTAACGGTTGAATTTGTTGTTATACACGAACAAGTTGTGCCTCATCCACACGCTTTACATAATGATGAAGCCATCTTTGTCACATTTTTTGCCACCGACTGATTTTGGTTCTTCGTTGATAGTCTGTCTCCCGTGGCTACAAGGGTGGCTTGGGCGGTAGACGCGCGCGCGCCGCGACGTTCGGCTTGAACTCGGACCCGAGTCACCTGTGTGCAAATGTTTTGGCTGCCGGCTCACTTCCAATGGTTTTCTGTTGTCCTGCGTCCTCTTTAGTACTCTTCTCGCGCGAACGCCTTGCGCATGACCCTCTCCCCCCTACTAGAGGCGTCCATCACTTTAGGCTGTTCGGCCAACGTCGTGGTACTTACGTCCTTCTTGTCGCGCTTTTTGTCTGACAGTACGATGCTAAGGTCTTTGCTGTGTTAACTTATACGACCGTTTTGCTCCTCCTGAGCTGCTTCGCATCCGTCGTCCTTCGGGCCCTTAGAGAGGGGCGTGAACACCGGACCCTTAATCTTGCTGCCGCCGACGTCTTATGCATCAACTTCGTCCATTAGATATTCCGCGACGCGATTACCAGGCACAGGCCCGAACACGCTGGCGTAGGTCTGGACACATTCACTGTCTTCCTGCCCGTAACGTTCGCACCGGCCGCAGCAAGGTACGCGACAGTCCAGGCGTATATGGCCCGTTCGTTGGCACCGTAAGCAAAGTGGAATCCATCCTGGCACAACTAAAAGCGTGTTTATGCCACCCACTCGGAGCTGGTGTGGCAAGTCTTCGATGGTCACGGCGTTTTTCAGCAGCAGGTTTATTATCCTGGTCGAGGATCCTTTGTCAGCAATTCCATGGACGAGTCATCGTTCTTTTGTTACTTCGGTCACTTTTCCGTAGTTTACTAACGCGGTGCACACGTCTTCGTCTGGTAGATTATGTCATCATTATCATCATCATCCTGACTACGTCCACTGCAGGACAAAGGCCTCTCCCATGTTCCGCCAGTTAACCCGGTCCTGTGCTTGCTGCTGCCAATTTATACCCGCAAACTTCTTAATCTCATCTTCCCACCTAATTTTCTGTCTCCCCCTAACCCGCTTGCCTTCTGTTGGAATTCAGTTAATTCCCCTAATGACCAGCGGTTATCCTGTCTACGTGCTACATGCCCGGCCCATGTCCAATTCCTCTTCTTGATTTCAGCTATGATATCCTTAAACCGCGTTTGTTCCCTAATCCGCTCTGCTCTTTTCTTGTCTCTTAAGGTTACACCTACCATTTTTCTTTCCATTGCTCGCTGCGTCGTCCTCAATTTAAGCTGAACCCTCTTTGTAAGTCTCTAGGTTTCTGCTCCGTAGCTAAGTACCGGTACGATACAGCTGTTATATACCTTTATCTTGAGGGATAGTGGCAATCTACCTTTCATAATTTGAGAGTGCTTGCCAAATGTGCTCCAGCCCATTCTTATTCTTCTAGTTACTTCAATCTCGTGGTTCGGCTCCGCGGTTATTACCTGCCCTAAGTAGACATAGTCTTTTACAACTTGAAGAGCACTATTACATATCTCGAAGCGCTGATCTTTTGCGAGGTTGTTGTACATTACTTTCGTTTTCTGCAGATTAATTTTAAGACCTACCTTTCTGCTCTCCTTGTCTAACTCCGTAATCATGAGTTGCAATTCGTCGCCTGAGGTACTCAGCAATGCAATGTCATTGGCGAAGCGCAGGTTACTAAGGTACTCTCATTCACTCTTATCCCTTACTGTTCCCATTCTAGGCTTCTGAAAACCTCCTGTAAGCACGCGGTAAATAGCATTGGGGAGATTGTGTCCCCCTGCCTTACACCCTTCTTGATTGGTATTCTGTTGCTTTCTTTATGAAGCACTATGGTAGCAGTTGATCCCCTGTAGATTTCTTCCAGGATGTTTATATATACTTCATCGACGCCCTGATTCCGCAGTGTCTGTATGACGGCTGATATTTCTGCTGAATCAAACGCCTTCTCGTAATCTATGAAGGCTATGTAGAGTGGTTGGTTATAATCTGAGCATTTCTCCATTACCTGATTGATAGTATGAATGTGGTCGATTGTTGAGTAGCCTGTGCGAAATCCTGCTTGTTCCCTTGGTTGACTTAATTCTATTGTTTTCTTCACTCTGTAAGCAATTGCTTTTGTATATAGCTTGTATACTACAGAGAGCAAGCTAATCGGCCTGTGATTCTTCAAGTCCTTGTCATCTCCTTTATTATGTATTATAACGATGTTAGCGTTCTTCCACGACTCTGGTACTCTTCCCATCAGGAGACACCTCGTAAACAAGGTGGCTAGTTTTTCTAACATAATATGTCCTCAATCTTTCAGCAGATCTACTGTTACCTGATCCTCACCAGCAGCTTTGCCTCTTTGCATGCTCTCCAAAGCTTTTTTGACTTCTATCATTACTGGTGGGGTGTCATCTGGGTTACTGCTAGTTCTTATAGTAGTAAAGTCGTGGTTGTCCCAGCTACTGTACAGATCTCTGTAAAACTCCTCAGCTATTTTAACTATCCTATCCATATTGGTAGTTATTTTGCCTTCTTTGTCCCTTAGTGCATTCATCCGTTTTTTACCTATCCCAAGTTTCCTCTTCACTGATTTGACGCTTCCTCCGTTTTTCAGAGCGTGTTCAATTCTCTCCATGTTATACCTTCTTACGTCGGATACCTTACGCCTATTAATCAACTTCGAAAGCTCTGTCAGTTCTATTTTGTCTGTTGTACTTGAAACTTTCATGATTTGACGCTTCTTAATGAGATTCTTTGTTTCCTGGAAAAGCTTGCCAGTGTCCTGTCTAACTACTCTGCCTCCAACTTCCACTGCACACTCCGTAATGATACTCGTCAGATTATCATTCATTGTATCTATGGTAAGGTTAATTTCCTCACTAAGAGCCGAGTACCTGTTCAGAAGCGAGGCTCTGAATTCCTGTACTTTCCCTCTCAGTGCTAGCTCATTGATTGGCTTTTTGCGTATCACTTTCTGTCGTTCTTTTCTCAAGTCTAGGCGAATGCGAGCCCGTACCGTTCTATGGTCACTGCATCGTACCTTGCCAACCACTTCCACATCCTGCACGATGCCTTGGTGTGCGCTCATTATAAAGCCTATTTCTTTCTTATTTTCGCCATTAGGGCTCCTCCATGTCCACTTGCGGTTTCATCGTTTTCGGTAGAAGGTACTAAAAATCCGTAAATTATTGCGTTCTGTTAATTTTACTAGTAGCTCTCCTCTGTTGTTCCTAGTACCGATACCATAATTTTCTACTGCCTGGTCTCCAGCCTGCTTCTTCCTTATCTTTGCATTAAAGTCTCCCATCAGTATTGTATACTGAGTTTTTACCTTACTCATTGCCGATTCCACGTCTTCATAAAAGCTTTCAACTGAAGTGCCATCATAGATGGATGTAGGCGCGTAAGCCTGTACCACCTTCATCGTGTAGCTCTTATTCAGTTTAATTGCGATACCTACCACCCTTTCATTATTGATATAGTATTCCTCTATGTTGCCAGCTATGTTTCTGTGAATTATAAACCCCACTCCCAGTTCTCTTCTGTCAGCCAAGCCCCGATAGCAAAGGACGTGCCCATTTTGTAGCACCGTATAGGCCTCATCTGTCCTCCTAACCTCACTGAGCCGTATTATATCCCGTTTAACACCCTCTAGCTCCTCGAACAGTACAGTCAGACTTCCCTCACTAGATAAGGTTCTAGCGCTAAACGTTGCCAAGTTCAGGTTCCAATGGCAGCCTGTCCAGATCCAGAGATTCTTAGCACCCTCTGCTGCGTTGCAGATCTCACCGCCGCCGTGGTCAGTTGCTTCGCAGCTGCTGGGGACTGGGGGCCGTGAAGAATTAGGGGACCCTAAAGGTTCGCCTTTAGGAGTTGAACTAGATAGCGACCTGCTGTTCCTAGTGCGTATGTCAAACACTTAGTGCATGAAAGCTTTTCGAATTTGCTATGCACCGACTATACGTGGCCTTAAGGATACAGGCGCAGTTGCGTATGTGCCTTTTGTAGTGCGGTGGTGGCAGCATATCCACGGAGTGAATGATGGAGAGTGGGGCGAAGCATTCGTCCTTCCATTAGTTCTTGCTTCCGTCCATCCGCCCGTCGGTGCGTGCGTCTGTTCGTGCGTCCGTCCCTAAGTTCGTCCATGCATTCGCCCCTGCTTCCGCTCATGCGTCTATCGAATCATCTGTCTGTGTGTTCGTTCGTCCACCTATTCAACACTCCGAGTACCGCCATCTCGCATCTTTTCATCATATATTCCCCATATAGAAGCACCGCCATTCGGCGGACATTCCAATGACTAAACGTGAGGTGGCACACGCACAATTTCTTACTGCGTGCGCTTCGGGTCTACTTCCCACATTTAACCACCTCGAGTTCATTGTATATACTAGTTCACTGTATTCATGGCACTGTGGCCCAACGCTTACTAAACTTTTCTAATACAAGGAGGTTACGCCCAGCGAGTATAACGTTGCAACCTTTTCCTGTCAGATAGTGCTCAATGTACATGCCAATGGCTGCTAATGGGAAATGAGAGACAGGAGAATTCGGCTTATAATTTCTTTCGGCTTGCGCTTCGTATATACTTCCCACCTTTAACCACCTCGAGTTCATTCATGGTATATACGAGTTCATTGTATTCATGGCACTAAGGCTCAACGCTCGCTTAACTTTTCTAAAACTAAGGAGGTTACTCCCAGCGAGTATAACGTAGCAACCCTTTCTTGTCAGATAGTGATCAATGCACATGCCAATGGCTGCTAATGGGGATCGCAGCGTGCGCGTTAACTATAAGCCGAATGCCCCTGTCTCCCATTCCCCATTAGCAGCCATTGACATGCACATTGAGCACTATTTTTTATTGTTCAACAACGCACAGAAGAAATCTCTCACTGGCACCACCTTGGAGGTGAAAATGTTATACCTGTTACATACTACAACGGCTGCGAGAAACAAACGGGTGCCGTTTTAAGGAGCTTCGTTTCTAAAGCGCCAGAGAGCGCAGACTCGAATGCGCAAATGCCGCGCGCCAGGTAGTGGTTGCGCCCTTTGGAGGCTGTATAGTAAAATCTCTCAGCTTTGCCGCCTCGTTCGCTACACTAGGAAAAAGTTTCTAGCCACTATAAAATATCCAACCCGCATAGAAAAGTCGTCCACTACTGATTCGTTCCGGCTTCCCGAAGAGAGCTGTCCCGTACTATCAGCGCCCCCACAGAAAAAAAGCGGCAGCAACTGTTAACTTTCCCCAACCAAGTGGCCTTGAAAAGAGGAAAAAGGAAGAAAAAAGCGCAGTCCCGTTACTGCCTCTCTTAATCGAGGGCACCGCCACAGTTATGCGCAGGGAAGGGGGGAATGGGAATTAAAGAGACACAAGAGAAGAGGTAGGAGAAGGGTAGTGAAAAGCATTCGTACCGCATCACATAGCGTGCGTCCAAAACCGCTGGGATGATCCGCAACCATCAGGAAAAGCCGCCGGGAAGGCCGGAGACTTAATTCATCGAAAAAGAAGAGGATGAGCCTAAGAGGCGCATAAAATGATGGGCGAACACACTCGCGTGACCATAAAGCGCAAGCACGAGAGAGGAATAAAAAAAGCCGAATGATTTTGGTTCAACGAGGAAAAAAAAAAACAGTTGAACGCACTGATGGGACATATGCGCGTGGGCACGTAGTTCCGGGACGAAAGAGGAAAAAAAAACATTGTTCCAGTTCAACAAGAAGAAAAAAAATTCCGCCATATCCACGAAGTGAATGATGATGAGTGGGCGAAGCTCCGGAGGTAAACCTGGTAAACCATGAATCCTCTGTACATTTTGCCCACTCGATTTTATTACATCGCTCCCCCTAGCGTACGTCGCCGCACTGAATCGAACGATTGCCTTCAACCAATGACACGCGCCATGTGTGACATCATTCCTATTTTATAGGATCTCGCGTCTTTCATCAACTACAAGTACCGCTTTCTAGTTTATAACATCTTGCATCTTTTCATCATCAGCTACAAGTACCACCATCTAGTCAACACTACAAGAACTAAACGAGAGGTGGCTACATGGATGGATGGATGGATGCTATGAGCGTCCCCTTTATAACGGGGTGGTGACAAGTATGCCACCAGGCTCGACAAAAAAAAAACCCTTTTTTGCTTTTTTTTTTATGTTGGCCTAATACCTCTACTTCGATAAATTCTATCTTAATGGAAAAAAAGGTAAATTTTCAGCTTAAGTTCTCTGCCATTTACGGCACACTGTCCATATTTTATTTTTCCAATATTTATTTTTGTCCTTTCTCTCTAATTTTCTGCCACCAATACTCTAACCGTCTCTTACTTATTTCAATCGCGGGTGTCTTCAGCTTTCCATTGTTGTCCCTAAAACCCAAGGCTTCCTGTAGGCTCGTGCCCAAACGTACACCTGGGTGGATATCTCCACATTCAATCAGAACATGCTCCGCCGTTTCCTTATCTTTCCCGCAGCATGTGCATTGTTCTTCTTCTTTACTGAATCTTGCTTTATAACTACGCGTTCTAAGGCAACCCGATCTCGCTTCAAACAGTAAAGCGCTTCCCCTTGAATTATCGTAAAATGCCTCCCTCCTTATTTCATTTTTGCCCTTTCGGTAGTTACTCAGAGCCGGTTTTTTCTCCATAGCTGCCATCCAGTAAATCCTCTCCGCCTCCCTGACTTTTCCCTTAACGCTCTTTGTTGACATATGGCTCACAATACCAGCCGTATATTTACTAGTGAGTCTTCTAGTTCTTTTTCTCCACTGTGTGTCCACGCTCTTCCTATACAAATAACGGAACACCTTCTCTGCCCATCTACTCTCCTTCATATTTCTTAGCCTTTCTTCGAACCTTATTTTGCTCTGCGCTTCCCTCGCCTCAAAACCTGCCCACCCCATATCGCCCTTTACAGCCTCGTTTGTCGTCTTCCCGTGAGCACCCAACGCGAGGCATCCCACAGTCCTTTGATTTACATCCATTCCCGATTGCACCTCTGCCCTCATGCACACCACTGAGTTCCCAAAAGTAAGCCCTGGAACCATTACACCCTTCCACAGACCTCGAAGCACCTCATACCTATTGTATCCCCACAACGCTCTGTGCTTCATTATTGCCGCATTCCTCTTTCCTTTTGCTGCCGAGGCTTTTTCCTGTACCTCCATGTATCTATCACTCTCATTTACCCATACTCCAAGGTATTTGTATTCACTTACCCTCGGTATTTCTTGGCCTTGTATGGACACCGTCTGATCACAGGGATCATTGAATACCATCAATCCACACTTCGTTACACTGAATCCTAGTCCTAGAGCTTGACCTTCCCTTCCGCATATATTCGCCAGCTGCTGTATATCATCTCGACTGTCCGCAAATAAGACGATATCGTCCGCATAAAATAAACCTGGAAGCTTCTGCTCAATCATCATGCCGCCCTGTTTGTGTGACAGATTAAAACCAATGTTGCTACCTTCTAGCGCTTTTTCCATACTCACCAT
This sequence comes from Rhipicephalus microplus, assembly GCF_043290135.1. Lineage (NCBI taxonomy): Eukaryota > Metazoa > Arthropoda > Arachnida > Ixodida > Ixodidae > Rhipicephalus > Rhipicephalus microplus. The sequence goes on along the minus strand of NC_134705.1, from coordinate 91,086,669 downwards.
GTACAGCATGAATAACAGTGGGGACAAAGGACATCCCTGTCTCAGACCCCTGCTAACCTCAACGTTCTCTTTGCTACGCATTCCTTCCCACTCTATGCAAACTGTATTTTCTCGGTATATCTCCCTCAAAAGCTGTATACAGTCGTCGCCCATGCCCATTCCTTTCAATATATCCCACAAAATTTCCTGATTAACGTTGTCGTATGCCCCAGTGATGTCTAGAAAAGCCACGTACAAGGGCCTATTCTCTATTTTAGATATTTCTATACTCTGATTGAGAACAAACAGGTTATCGTCTAACCGCCTGTCGACTCGAAATCCATTCTGAAGTTCTCCCAAAATATCGTTATGTTCGGCCCATGTTTCTATTTTCATTTTTACTGCTTGCATCGCCAACCTGTATAGTACCGATGTAATGGTTAGTGGTCTATACGAGCGAATCTTGTCCTTTTCTCTCTTGCCTTTATAGATTAAGTTCATTCTACTTTGTCGCCAACTGTCCGGTATTTGTCCGTCCTTTAAGCTTTTTTCTACTGCTTTTAACAATGCTTCTTTAGTGTTATGTCCTAGTTCGTTAATGAGGCTAACGGGAATCCCATCTAAACCCGCGGCAGTGCGCTTTGGAATTTTTCCTTCGGCCTTTTTCCAGTTGAAATTATCAAGTACAAGCTCTTCCTCTGTTGCTTTCTCCGCCACACTTTTACTCACCGGGGAGATCCCCTGGACGCTCTTTTGAAACGAATCGGCTGTTACCTTTTGGATGTAACCTAGCGTTTCGTACTCTTCCAATTGATTTCCTCCTTCATCTAGAATATGCTGTTGCGTTGTGACAGACTTCCTACCTAGCGCCTTTATGTGGCTCCAAAAAATCCTAGGCACGGCCTCCTTTTTTTCGTGTATCTCTGTCATCCAGCGTTCACTTTCACCTTTAATTTTTGCCTCTACCAATTTCTGTACAAGGGATTTTTTCTCCAAATATATTTCCCATATTTTTTTGACTTCGTCCTGCGACCGCTTCTCCTTTTTTGCCTTTCTATGCTCCCGTGATGCTTCGCGTCGCTTCTCGATCGCCTCCCGGATTTTCTTGTTCCACCAACTTTTTGGCTTCCTTTTTCCTTTCCAGCAAACAGTTTTCTTCTCTTTCCCTATCTCCTTCGTCATTAGATGTAACAGCTCACTATACTCCCAGTTCTTTCCTGGTATTTCGCCTACTTCTTCCTCGACTCTTGCGGCTATATTTATTATTTGTTTGTCATTTAAATACGAGCTGCCAGACTTTGATTCCATGCTCATATTTTTAGTTTCGTATCCCATTTGTAATGTTATTCGTTTATGATCACTACCCAAGCTGTTAATGCCTTCCTCGTCTATCCTCATTTCTGTCAGTTTGTGGTAAAATCCTTCAGTAATGAGACAATAATCAATACTTGATTGCTTGTTTCCGACTTCCCATGTGATCTGGCCGTCACATTTAGGCCCCGTGTTAACTATCTCCAGACTATGTTGCTCGCAAAGATCTAGTAATAACTTCCCATTGGTGTCTGAATATCCGTCAAGGTCCTGTATGTGGGCATTCATGTCCCCTAGAAGGATGATTTCGGCCCCATTACCAAATTCCTTAATATCCGCACTCATGCAATCCACTATCTCCTGACTCTTTTCTCTGCAGTTATTCCCCGTTGTGATGGTTAAGGACGTTCGTCACTGTGTTTGTTGATAGCGGACGAAAAAGGATTAACATCAACAATGGATGCGAACAAAAGAAGCGTTATATTATACACTAGAGAACGAAGTGGCAGGTGAAAATAAAACTATATGTCCAACCCTACACGCCACGCGTCACGCAACATGTACGAGAGTCAGACCTCTAGCATGCGGAGAGCTCGCGGCTACGCTTACTCCGAGTCCAGCGCGTAGAGTTCTCAGTTCGCAAGAGAAAAAACGCTGCCTCACAGTTTGGGTCCCCGTCGTCCCGACATGATGCGATCGTCGACGTGCGCGAGGGCAAAGGTGGCACGGCTGGAGCGGCTGGAACGGCTGACGGCACACGGATGCGCTACCGTGTGCAGCGCCGTTTAGTCAGACGTCGCGGCCAGCAGTCAGGGTCGCAACTCCAGAGGTTCATGGTCAGGCCCCGGCTCACGAGGTGCGCACCCGAGGGTACCTGGCTGTGCCCTGGCCAAGGCGACGAACGCCGGTGAGTGAGCTGCCGCACCGCAGCTGTAGCGAGCAGCATTTCAGCACGGCACAGACGGTGCTGTGCTGGCCAGAACCCGCACGTGGAACCGCTACGCCCGGAAGGTGATCAAAAGCTTGGAAACGAGGTCCGAGGTCGCGCTGGTCAAGGCATCTCCGCCACTGCAGCTCGAGAGTTGAGGCCACGAAGGCAGACGAAACGGTGCGCCGCTCGAGAGGACGAGTTCCTGGCAGCGTTCCTGAGCCGGACGTGAGACCCGTACGTGTCGGCCAGGTCGAGCTCCGGTGTGTCTGTTCAAGTTCCAAGGCCGAGACCTGCCGAACGGCTCCTGCCTGGGTGCAGTGGCCGGGAGCAGGTTCGTGGGCGAGGCCTACCGGGCGTGGTCCTCGGGAGCCGTGGACTGATCCTGGACCTCCGGAGTTGCGACCCTGGCTGCTGGGTTGGCCGCGACGTCCGACTCAACGGCGCTGCACACGGTAGCGTATCCGTGCGTCGTCAGCCGTTCCACCCATGCCATGAAATAAAAAGTTCATGTTAATGCTTTCTCGTCCGCTATCAACAAGCATGGTGACGAACGTCCGTTAACCATCACAATAAATGGCGAGCCTGCCAGGATCAAGCTCTCGCGTTACCTCTGAGAGCCTCACGTTGTTTGTGTGTGGCGGACGAGAATGGACGACAAGAGAAAGCTAGTTGAGCTAGGGAAGGAGATGGAACTGAGTGGAGAGGCTTTGCTGGCATGGGTGAGCGCTGAGAAAAAAAAGAAATGAGGAACCAGATAGCGAAAGATCGAGAGGAGGCACGTCTAGCAGCACAGGCGGAGCATGAGCGTGAAGTAGCTCGCATGGAGGCTGAAAGGCTCCTCCTCGAAGAGCGACGTCTGTTCATTGTTGTGTGAGAAAAGTTGTTTTCCCCCTAAACAACTTTCTTGAGCAGGGGGATATTGTAAGGAAAGGACTTAAAGACGCCGACGAGCATCAAACCAGAACTGAAGAAGACGAGCGGAGAGCAGGTGGCACGAAGGCGACAACAAGAAATGAAGAAGAGAAGAAGGCACGTGCGATTACGAGGCAACTGTGCGCCAATCAGCTGATGACCAGTGATGGCCCATAGAGGTGGCGGGCCACGATTGGGCCACGGGCGACCATCACGTGGCAGTGGGCTTTGTGGCTGGGGACGAGCCGAAGCAGCGGCAGACGGGAGACAGCGGGCCGAAGCGTCGGACGCAGGTGATCCAGGTTCCGGCCAGGGAACGCGGCCGTCCACGCTGCTGCCGTCCAACTACCAGCTGGGGCGGCATTGCCGGCACGAGTACTGCATCTCGGGGCACGGCCTGGCCTGCTGTTCTCTTCTTTGCCGAGGGCATCGCGGATCTCGGCGAGGCGTCTCCACGGTCAGCTGTTCGACACAGCGATGAACGTGGCCTGGCTAATGGTCACGGATGCGTCGAGCATCGCGTCTCGGCGCACGCTCTTCGCTGGACGGGCTGGCCATGCCCCGCATGGAGCATCGCATCTCCGATGCGGGTTGACTGCTCCGTGGCCGCACCCATGCCATCAAGCGCCAGTGTCACCAGAGCGTCGCACTTCGGCAAGGGACGAGCGAGATGTACTGCCGGGCGAGACGCGGGCGTGTGTACGGAGGACCATGGAGCCGGGCGAGGTTCAGGGTGGCCGAGGATTCAGATGCCAGGGGAGTTGCTGCCTGAATCGAGGATTGCCGAGTGGTGCCGAGCCGTACCGAGCGACGCGCCAGCCTCGGAAGTGGGCCGCGAGCTCACGAGGTGCGCACCCGAGGGTACCTGGCTGTGCCCTGGCCAAGGCGACGAACGCCGGTGAGTGAGCGGCCGCACCGCAGCTGTAGCGAGCAGCATTTAAGCACGGCACAGACGGTGCTGTGCTGGTCAGAACCCGCACGTGGAACCGCTACGCCCGGAAGGTGATCAAAAGCTTGGAAACGAGGTCCGAGGTCGCGCTGGTCAAGGCATCTCCGCCACTGCAGCTCGAGAGTTGAGGCCACGAAGGCAGACGAAACGGTGCGCCGCTCGAGAGGACGAGTTCCTGGCAGCGTTCCTGAGCCGGACGTGAGACCCGTACGTGTCGGCCAGGTCGAGCTCTGGTGTCTCTGTTCAAGGTCCAAGGCCGAGACCTGCTGAACGGCTCCTGCCCGGGTGCAGTGGCCGGGAGCAGGTTCGTGGGCGAGGCCTACCGGGCGTGGTCCTCGGGAGCCGTGGACTGATCCTGGACCTCCGGAGTTGCGACCCTGACTGCTGGGTTGGCCGCGACGTCCGACTTAACGGCGCTGCACACGGTAGCGTATCCGTGCGTCGTCAGCCGTTCCACCCATGCCATGAAATAAAAAGTTCATGTTAATGCTTTCTCGTCCGCTACAAACAAGCATAGTGACGAACGTCCGTTAACCATCACACCCGTCCACAAGTAGGCTACCCCTAGCCTCGTTTCCTTTCCACCTACTGTGCCCAGAACCCAGAGGTGCTCTGAACACGTCTGTTTCACTCTAACCTATTTGGCTCCGCGGTGAATTAGCATTCCTACACCCCCACCTTTCCTTTCCGATATGGTCCTGTTACACCCTTCCCAAACATAATTTTTAATATGTGGTGGCTCTTCCAAGTCTCTAAGGTGTGTTTCTGTAACCGCATACACGCCTATCTGTTCTTTGTTTAACTGCTCCTCAATTTCTAACCATTTTGCCTTCTTTCTGCCACCCTGCATGTTTATGTAACTAATTGCAACACGCGCCTTTTTCCTTTTTCTTTTACCTTTTTACAGTAGACGGTACAGTAGACGGTACCGCCATCTAGTGAACACTGCAAGAACTAAACTAGAGGTGGCTACATACAGGGGACGGTACCGCCATCTAGTGAACATTGCAAGAACTAAACTAGAGGTGGCTACATACAGGCTACAGGGGACGCACAGCCCACGCCCTAAGGAGCTTCGCCCCTAAAAAAGCTGTCGAACTTACAGATTAGTGTCCTGTTGACCTTGGTGAAATAATCCAATGGGGGCACAGAACACTGGCAAGGGCGGATAGGCCGAACACGGGAGATAAGGAAAAAAAAGAGTTCAGTTCAACCAAAAAAAGATGGAAACAAAGAAAAGAAGAAAAGGAAATAATGTTTAGCCGAACACACAGATGAGAGTTCCGAGGAACTCGATGTATCAATCCCACCGCCCTAGTTCACCGGAATGATCGCCTCATGCGCAGCGATAGCTGCCACACACAGGTCACGAACCGGAGAATCAGCGGGCGGGAACACCATCACTGCGCGGATAGCCGCAACAAGTGCAGAGATCACCGCGTCCCTCGGGTCTGCCTCAGATTTGGGGCAGTCCAAAGGAGGGGGGAAGGGGCACCTGAGCTTGCAGCAGGAGAACTGGTAGGAGGGCGAGGAGCAGGCACCGACGGCGATCGAGAACCGCAGGCGACAGCGTCCCGAAAGGATCGGCCCTGGACGACTTCCACGCTACCTCGCTTGTCGATGGAGTTGACAGCGGTTCTGGCTTTCTCCGGCGCTTGGCGGCGCGTCACGGGGCCATCAGAAGAGGCGATGATGACGGCGGCCTTGCGCTGAATTTGCCAGGAAGGGCAGCACGGTTCGTAAGCCGGATGCGTGCCACTGCAGATAATGCAGCGAGGGCGCTCCGCAGGACAGGGCGCTTTGGCGTGGCTGCCGCCGCAGCGGAGGCAGCGTTGTTGCCGCGAACAGGTCGCGGTGGCGTGGCCGAAACGGCCGCAGCGGGCGCACTGGAGGGGCCACGGCGGTCGAGGGCGGACTGGCCGGCGGAGCTTGAAAAGGAACACCTCCGGTGGTGTGGCGGTCCCCTCAAACGTGACGGTGACGCACCCGCCTCGACGTGTACACGAGAGGACCGGAACGGCCGAATCGATGTTGACCGCGATGTCAGCAGGATCCAGGTCCTGGTCAATGCCATAGAGAGTCCAACACACGTGTTGTCCGTGAGTAACTTGGACTTGACGTTTAAGGAGCAGATCCGCCGAACATCGAGGAGCCCCGTGGGATCTGCTGCCGGTGGAATGTCGACGGCAACGAGGTTGCGTCGGAAGTTGACGCGGGCGCGCCGGGTCGCAGTGAAACCAGAAAGGAACGCTGCGATTGAGTCACGAGTCAAGGCGAGGAAGTTGGTTTGCTTCCCCATGGGTCTGTAAATGATGGTGCCGCCGCGATTTCCCACAAATGTGGAAGAGATGGGGGGGGGGCGACACACTCGGGCGCCTCCATCGTATTTACTTTGGCGGCTGGGAAGAGGTCGGAGGAAGGGCGGAGAAGCGCGGAGTAGAGACAATACTCGGCGCACCTGTCGTGTCTGTTGTTGCAGGCGATGAGGGAGGCATCGTATGCTCCCATGAGGAGCTAGAGATGGACGAGGTGCCGACTCGGCAGATTCCGCTTGAAGAGGGGTGCCCTGTGTGGAGCGCTCTTTTTGCGCGTGGGATGGGGTCAGGTTGGTGGAATCCCTAGAGCTTGTGATGAGGTGGTCTGTAGTGACCGGAGCCACCGATTCAGAAGACTCGGAGTGGGCTTGAAGTGGATTTTCCCCCGCTGTGAGTGTTGTCTGCTGCCTCTCTCTCTCTCTTTTTCTTCCTTATAGCACCAGCAATTTCGAGCTTCTGCCTGTGCAGGGCGAGAGCCTTATCTCTCTGCTGCCCAGAGCCTCGATCGAAGAACTTGCGCAGCTGGGAGCGGGTGCGGCAGGTTGCAACAGAGTGTGGGTCTTTGTCCGTGAGGATATCCCCTAGTGTCCGTTTAGTCACCATGGTGAGCCCTGAAAACGGCTGCACGCACGGAGACGCGAGACGGTGACGCAAACAGTAGAAAGACCAGTAAGCGCGAACAGAGAGACGTCCTTTGACGCTGACGCGTGTCGCCCTAACTCCCTGTTAACTTTCTTTTCCCAGCGGCGCCCGTACAAACTGGTTCGACGTAGCGGGCAGCACCCCGTGTGGTGCGTATATAGTCATCGGGCGGCCGTGCATACATACAGGGGACGACCAACCACGGCTGCGAGGCAGGTGGCTCACGATTACGCTGTCGCGTTCTGCTTATGAAGGTCAAGGACATGCGCTCTTTATTATTTTCATTAAAGAAATTGTGCCTGTGGCAACAGGCTTAACCGTGCTTAGTTTTTCAATAAGCATAATATTGTAGTTTTTTTATAACTGTGCTCAAAATGAACTCAGCACCTGGCGCAACCATGTAGGCTTTAAATCATCAGGTTGCTCAAAAAATAATGGTTGGATGAGCACACTATGTATCGCTTTTTCTCTGCGATGGTCTGGGACGGTTTTAAGCTCTCCCATAGTAGAGTACCCTGTACTCTAAATCGTTACCCTCTCTTCGTAACCCCCCCCCCACCTCTTTTGACTCCGGGACGGCTTTAAGCTCTCCCATAGTAGAGTACCCCGTACTCTAAATTGTTACTCAGTTTTTCTAAGCCCCCTACTCTGTTTTTGGAAGGACTTATTTGCGCCGAGACAGCCTACTGCTCTCCCTTTGAAGAGTACACCGTACTTTAAATCATCATGCAGTTATTCTAAACACATTATTTTATCTACCAGGCCCACGGGAAGGCGTCATGTTCTCCCATAGTAGAGTTGCTAGTATTCTAAATCGGTACCCACTGTTTCAAGAAAAATCAAGTGTGAGGCCCAGTCAAGGAGGTATGAAAAAATTTTTACAGTGGATCCTCCAGCAATGTTTAGCCAGCAGTAGTGAAGCCAGCGTTAGCCAAAGATCCCAAAAACATGCTATTTTCTCGTGGTGCCCACTTAGACATCAAGTGGCTTTGATTTGTTACTCTAAAGGCTGTGTTAAATATAAATTAAATGACAGTTGTTTTCGAAGAATAAATCAACCGAGACTGGAATAGCGGCGACCTAATATTCATTCCCTAATAAAATTTGCTTTGAATTCAAGGCTAACGAAACACAACTAGCAACACGCGGACGCACTTAAAGAAATATTTGTCTCGCATGGGTTGCCCCGTTAAACTCGTTGAGCTTGCGAGGAAAACGCTCTTTCACAATTGCCGAACGCCAACAGATTGTACCCCTAGTAAGATGGCTGCCGCAGCCACCATCCTACCATTTACACGGCTTCAGTCATGGGCACAATTATCCCCTCCAGCAATTTATTTTAAACCTCTTTGGGCCCAACGAACGTCCTTCAGCTCTCTCATAATAGAGTACCGAGTACTCTAAATCGCTCACCACGAGTACTCTAAATCGCTCACAACCTGAGAGTTTAGAACACACAGGTTGTAGTCCTTAAGACTGGCGCAGCCTAATGCACTCCCATAGGGAAGTACATTTAACGCCTCCTTTAGATAGATGCCTGCGACTTGAGCCGAAAAGCTGGTTCCCAGCCCTCTCCTGTTCTCTCCTCCTCCGCTTCCCCAAACGATGGATGGATGGATTGATATGGCTGTACTCTTTAGATCGGGTGGTGGCTAACGCCACCAAGCCGTAATGCTGAGTGAACCAAAAACTAGATTTATCTTTTTTTTCCTTTAAATAGTGAGGTTGAGGACTGGTACTTTGAGGTGAAGGGTTTAATTTTCACTCGTGCCTTGACCTTAGCCACCAATTAGATAACCTTCTTCTAGATATTTCTGCCCACTTAAAGTCTATTTTGCCCTTCCTGTCCCTAAACCCTAGTACTTTGAAAAACTCTGCGCCATCATCCTGAACTATAGGGTGCAGCCATTTAGAGAACATTATCAAGTGTTCGGCAGTTTCTTCTTCCTCTCCACACGCACTGCATACTGTGTCTACCCCTTCGTATTAGGCCCGATATGTCTTGCTTTGCAGTACTCCCGTCCTGGCCTCAAACAGTAGAGAACTACCCCGAGTATTATCATAGATCCTTTCCTTGCCGATTTCCTGCTTAAAAGTTCGATAGATCTCTAGTGCGGACTTCTTAATAATGCCAATTCTCCACATATCGGTCTCAGTTTCCTTCACCTGCCTCTTAACTGATAGTTCTTTTTGGTTTGGCCCCCTGGTATTTTCTAAGTATTTACCAGTCAGTTTTCTGTTTCGCTTCCTCCATTTTGTATCGAAATTATTCATGTACAAGTAGCTGAATACAATCCTAGCCGAACGCTCCTCCCCCATTTCTCTCAATCACTTCTCAAATTTTACCTTGCTGCTAGCTTCCCTGCCCTAAAATGATGTCCATCTTATATCACCTTGTACTCCCTGATTTGGTGTATTCTCTTACGGCAGGCCTGCCTATTCCACGTTGCTTAATTTCTAATCTTGCTTGAACTTCTGATGTCATTCCCAAGAAGACATTGCCAAATGTCAGATCAGGAACCATGACCCCTTTCCGTATTCATCTCACAACATTATACCTATTGTAATTCCGCAGTGCCCTGTTTTTCATCACTGCTGCATTCCTGTTACCCTCAGTCGTCACGTATATTTCGTGTTCCCTTAGGTACCCGGTCCCATTGCTTATCCATACGCCAAGATATTTGTATTTATCTTTTATCTCTAGCGTGACATCCTGCACTATAAGCTCACTACCTTCATTATCATTACAAATCATGACTGACCATTTTTCCTAACTGAATTTGAAATCTAACCTATCTCCCTCATTACCGCAGATGTCCATCAATTTCTGCAAATCTTCCTTGTTGTCGGTCATTAGCGGTATATCATCTGCGTGCATCAATGCTGGTAGTGCCTATTCAATGAGTTTTCCTTGTTTGACAAAAAAGAGGTTGAAGCCAAGTCCACTTTCCTCTAATTTAGCCTCTAATCCTTGTAGGCCCATCATGAATAACAAGTGTGACAGGGGACACCTCTGCCTAATCCCCCATTTTACCTCTGTGGGCTTGGATACCTGTTTTTTCAACTTTCTAACTACCTTGTTACCTTTATAGATATTCTTTAAAAGAACAGTGACTCGATCTTCCACACCGAGTGTGTCCAATATTCCACAAGAGTCCTCTTGAACCACACTATAGTACGCACCCTTGATATCCAAAAAAGCTAGCCACAGGGGCTTGTGTTCCTTTTCTGCTATTTCGATGCACTGCGTCAGTGAGAACAGATTGTCTTTCAACCTCCTGTCTTTCCAGATCCCATTCTGCAGTTCCACTAGCACCCCCTCATCCTCTATTCATGCCTGCAGCCTCTAATTTACAATCTGCATTGCCAGCCTGTAGACCACTGATGTCACTGTTATAGGACGGTAGTTGTTTATGTCAGCTTTGCCCCCCTTTCCTTTATACATCATGCTCATCCTGCTAAGTTTCCATCCATCGGGGCCTTCACCATCGATTATTATTTTGCTCACTGCGTCTCTCAAAATCTGCTTATATTTCAGACCCAATGTCTTTATCAGCATAATTTGAATGCCGACTAGGCATGTTGATGTTCTACTAGGAACCCTCTTCTCCACCCTTTCCCACTCTCATTGTGAAAATGAAGCCATTGCACCACTTGATTCATCCTTGTCTATTGTGGAGCATAAGGCACTTCTTTGTTGAAGTTTTTCTGTCCCCCTTGTTCTCATATATTCAATAGCATCGTCCCCTTCTAGCTTAGCACCTTGAGCTGTAGTTATAAACCTCTGCTCGAGGCTCGTCTCACTTCTTAGAGAGCCTAGATGGTTCTGAAATTTCGCAGCTGCCTTTCTATTCTTTTTATGAACTTCTGCGAGCCACTGAGCCTCCTTTCTTCTAATCTTTTCCTTGATCAGAAGGGATGCTTCCCTTCTACAGCTTAGAAAGATGTCCCATTTTCTTTCGACATCATCTCTCGGTTGACACCACTGCTTGGCATGTCTGTGTTCCCTAGAGGCTTCCTGGCGTTTCACTGGGGCTCTCTTTAATTCCTCATGCCACCAAACCTTGTGTTTGTGTCTTCTATTCCGTGGTGACTTGTCACGTGCCTTAGCAAGCTCTAGCTCAAACAGTTTAATTAAATTCGTGTATGTCCACACTGTTTTATTATCCTCAGTGATTACTTTCTCAATTAGTTTAGTAGCTATTTCTATTTGCCTTTTTGAATAAATATTTTGCTGTAGTTGCTCATCCTGTCTCCTTCCCACTTTCACTGCTCTTCCAAAACATAGTTTGATACGTTTGTGATCGCTACCCATATTTCTGGAGCCACATTCATCTATGTGCATTCCCCTGAGCCTATGATACATCCAATGTGACATCAGTGCGTAATCTATCGTCGACTGCAGCCTTCCTACCTCCCATATTATTTGCCCTTCACGCTTCTCAGTTCTGTTACAAATGATCAAATCGTGCCTTTCACACATATCCATGATTATTTTGCCTGTTGGGTTGGTATAACCATGTGTATCTTCTATGTGCGCCTTCATATCTTTTAGTATAGTTATCTCGCACTCTTCTCCAAATAATCAATGTCATTTGACATACACGCGACCATTGCCCGGTTTTCCTCTCTCGTCTTTGCTCCCGTCCACAAGTGCACCATACCAAGGAGCGTCCTTTGCCCTTCCACTTTCTCTTTTAGTCATAAATGTTCCTTGCACTCCTGCCTGACCCTTTGCCAGTCTGTACTTTCATGAATGAATGCCCCAATACCAAACCCCTTCCTGCTGCCTTCTGTTTTATTACAATATTCCCGCGCGAAGTCCGGATTGTTAGGAGGTTGTTCCATGTCCTTAAGATGTGTTTCTACAAAACCGTATGCCATCGGCCTCTCCTCCTTCAGCTGTTCTTCTATCTCTTCCCACTTCAGCCTGTTCCACCCTCCCTGCATGTTAATATACCCTATGTCTGAATTAGCTCGGCCCTCGTGGCTACGTCTAATTCATCCCCGCCCCGGACTCTGCCTGTCTTAAGTTTTGGTGCCACTTCGGAATCGTGTCTGTCCATACCATCTGTCAAAGAGTCTCCCTGGTTCTTTTCCTCGTTACTAGCTACCCTGCAACCCAAAGGATAGCACACGATGTCGGTTGGGAGCGCTCGCTGCGGCGGCCGCTTAAAACCATCTCGCATCTGAGAATAAAGCAATGTCTACTGCTGTCTCGGAGGCAACATGGTAGTGTCTTTGTGATGGCGTCACTTCTGAACTGAGCGAAAGTAGTTGTGTCGGCTGCGAGCGCTCTTTGCGGAGAAAGCACTGAACTACGAGGAACCTTCCATGGCCTCCCTCCGAGATTGCACGCGCGCGGCGTGGTTCTCCCCAGCCGTCCCCGGAGAGAACCACGCCGCGAGTGACCCATGTTCAACTGCGGTTCACATGAAACCCTTCTCCACTTCAGTCCTTAAGGTTCTCACTTGAGTATATTCTACTACCACCAAGATCTGCACCAGCGGCGGCTCCAGGTGGGCTCATGCCCGACACCTTCAACGCACGACGCTGCGGCCCTTCTACTTGTCGCGGCTTAGCACCCCCACATTTCGTGCTTCTCTGCCAGTGACGGCCGGGGATAGGCGCGAAGCTAGAGTGCCATCCATTTTCGGCGCTATATTTGCTTCGGCAGGTGAGTTGTTACACACTCCTTAGCGGATTCCGACTTCTATGGCGACGGGGGTCTATCGACAGACAGAGCGACAGATAGATAGATAGATAGATAGATAGATAGATAGATAGATAGATAGATAGATAGATAGATAGATAGATAGATAGATAGATAGATAGATAGATAGATAGATAGATAGACAGACAGATAGATAGATAGATAGATAGATAGATAGATAGATACATAGATAGATAGATAGATTGATAGATAGATAAATAGATAGATAGATAGATAGATAGATAGATAGATAGATAGATAGATAGATAGATAGATAGATAGATAGATAGATAGATAGATAGATAGATAGATAGATAGATAGATAGATAGATAGATAGATAGATAGATAGATAGATAGATAGATAGATAGATAGATAGATAGATAGATAGATAGATAGATAGATAGATAGATAGATAGATAGATAGATAGATAGATAGATAGGCATCTATCCGCCAACGGCTTTTCGCTCTCCTTGCCATTTGGATAATGACATTTAAACAAAAATTGGTATCCCATAACATGACTGTCAACATCATCTTATGCAAAGCTGAAAGGGTGCTAAGCATCTTTGGGTTCGGACAGGCCTTATCTTTATCCACAGAAATGTAGCTGGTAACATAGTGGAATACTCTGGCATTAATTGATGGGGTGGTAGGTATCGTAATTAAACTCAATAAGAGATACAAGATGACGCTGGTACAGACTTATGCGCCTACACCCATCCATGGTGACGCACTAGCTGAAAGCTTCAATGAGGTCATGAATGAGCGATGAGTAAGGTAAAAAAAACAATTGGCGGATCCCATGTACAGTCGCAATAGATTATTTGTGAAGCAGGAATGAGGAAGGTTGATATATCACTTTAAAATCAGCACAACGTTACGAGGCGGACGTAAATTATGCCGTACATGACTTCTATGTCATGATTGTCATGTTTGCGCCTGGCATTTGTGTTGGTCGTCCAGTCACGTCTTGTGATACCGAATTTGGTATATGTGGAGCTAGCAAAATGGCACTGATCGCGCTATGAGCGTAGCATGTACTCATGATTTACATGGCACGTACATCCTCATTAGTAGGTTTGGACGTGTCATTTACCTACTTCGTCCACTCATGTCCCGTATTACCAAATTTGATATATGTGGCGCCAGCGAAACGGCCGCGAGCACACTATGAGTGGGGCATGTAGTCTTGTTTCACATGACACACATACCATGATTATGATGTTTCCACCAGTCATATACCTTCCTCATCTATTGAAGTCATGTAACAACAAACTCTGTACATGGGGAGCTAGCAAAACGACCGCGAGCGCACTATGAGCGTAACATACATGTAGTCGTGTTTTACACGACACGCATGTCATCATTATCGTGTTTGGACGTGTTTTTACCTTCGTCGTCTATTAACGTCACTTAATACTATATATTTGGCATATGTGAAGTTAGCGAAATGGCCGCGAGCGCGTCACAAGCGTTGCATATAGTCGTGTCATCATACATGTGCCACTCCAGTTAAAGCTACTTCTCTCGCCAAGGTAACCTAACAGTAGCCTGTATCACTCCCGCCCTCATCCCCGCCCTCCTCCCCGGCTCTCCTTCTCTATGTGTGTACCCGACCACACTGGTTTCCATCCACCAGTAGTGTAGCCAGGGGGTGGCACACCAGGCCCGTGCCTCTGCCCTCCCAATATTTTCCTATGGTATATAGGGGCGCAGAAAATAACGGCCTACCACATCTACTTGCCTAGCTGGGACCCATTATGGTGGCGCCCCCTTCGAAAAAAATTTCTGGCAACGCCTCTGCCATCTACGACCTCAGCTCACAGGGTTCTTTGCTTATATATTACGTCGCTAGGATGAGCCCATAGCCACTGTCACTTTCTCTCAATGCTGTACTGATCTACAGGTGAAAATTTGGTAAGCTTCGAGAACTGATTTATCTTGCAGAGCTGCCGTGAAATATTGCACAGTTTGTGAATAAAGCTTAAAAAAAAACTGGCCACTCCTTATTTCATTGAAAGATCTGAGCCCTCCCCCCTTTTTTTGTCTTTAAGTTGCCTCGTTCCGGCCACGGTCCTGGCGATAGACATCTGCAGTACTGTCGCTAGGTCAACGGGTGCACGCCGTTTTTACTTTACCTGGTCGAGCGCGCCTTCAAGGGAGAGCCGAAGCGATACCTAACCACGCGGTAAAAAAAAACAAGATGGGAAGTTGAGAAGGGGATGTGTAGTGATAAGAAAATTTCTTGGCTTGGGATTCTAACCCGTGCGGGGAATCCTAAATAGACCACCTTTGCCATTTTACACCGGTGCTGTGCGGAAAAGCGTATTGAGATTTGAAAGGGGCTGTTATCTCTAGTCATGGGACACTGCACATAATGTTCACTTACTCATGCGTTTGTACGCTGCCTAATTATGAGTATCAGTGTAATCACTGATGTCTAAATATGCTACTGGAAATAATTTGGAGCAGTGTATAATATTTGTTCCCTAAAAAAGCAAACTTAATTGTGCACCAGTTTATTTTTTTTTAACCTCCTGTGCACTTCGGTTTCAGGAATCTCCCAAATTTCATGGTCGCAAGCTTGGCAGACCAATATTAAAATTCGCAGTCCGTCAAACAATTTTACAGGCACAGCGAATGCTAATATAGACTTTATTATTGTTGACTCAGTGGGTGGTTCAATATACCACTTTCATTGAAATAGCAGTGCTCATGTTTACATTGCACAGTTTAGGTGATGTCGAATGGTTTATCCATATTTTGTTTCTAAATGTAAGCCTTCTTTTTTATACTGCTCAAAATTTGATATCTTGTGATGAAAATTACATATTTTTTTCTGTAACCAGCTTGAAATTCACATTTTAGTGCTCCAAAACTAATAATTTGATGTTCCTGATAATGCTCCAAGTTGTATTTCGGCTGTTGCGCTGCTAATGTTGTTAAACAGTAGCTTTCAGTGACACTGTGTTCAATAAGAAAACAAGGTGTTATTCGGATATTCTTTTCGCAATTCTTCTGGTGCTTCCGTAATCTAACATGCACCTACCAGTCTGACCCATATAACTGTTGGCGCATGACTGAGGAATCTTGTACACTACTCCTGTAGCACAAGGAATGAAGGAGCTTCGGTGTTTCTGACCACATTCACCTTTATTTTTGGTTTTGCCTTTGGCCCCGAGCTTGAAAAGTGTGCAAGTGCTGCCCAGCTTCTTGAGAGCCATACATACCATTGCCGCATCATATCTGGATGTGACACTCCTAATTGTGCGCCATTTTGTGAACAAGTCTAACAAGTATTGTGTATTTTCATGTACCAATAAGAGCTTGTATCTATAAAGAACTTGAACGTAGAACAGCAGGCTAAAGCGGCTTTCATGATTTTTTTCACAGATTTCGCATTTGCTGAAATGTTTGATCCATCTCGCCACCTTTTCGCAGGATCTAGTGACCACATAATCTGGAAACCCTGCTGTTGGAAACCTCTGGATCTGAGCATAAGCACTGCTCGATACCTTGTGCAGACATGACTTGCACACAGCCTCCTGTACCAAAGATGCAGCCAATCCATCTTTGATCACTTTGGAATAAGCTAATGTGTAAGGCAAAAGAGGCTGTTGCGACCTGGGCCTGTACTGCCAACACACATGCATTGGTAAGGAGTGAGACAGCTGCTCACAATTCCTCTTGATCTTAGGATTGTCGATTACTTGAAAGGACTAAAAGCTCATATAACCAATTCTTGGCCAGTCCCCCTTAGTGGGTATGAGCCATAGTTGATGCACCACCATCATCCTCGTTGTAATTACATTTTCCTGTCTAAAACTGGAACACACGTCAGGGGCGTAGCCAGATATCTTCTTGGACAGTGGGAACGGTGGTGGGGGGGGGGGGGGGGGGGGCAGGGTGAGTGGCTGTGTTTAACCACCTTTTGTGAATGTTCGTGCGTGTGCTTGTAAATATGAGTTTACTCATATACTCATACACACGCAGAACAGAAAAACTTCAGTGGGGTGGGTGGTTTGAACCCTCCCTACACCCCGGGTAAGCCGGTGGCTGGGAATGAAGTGACTAGTTACTAACAAGTGTATTCTTCGTTCATACAGGAAGTATCCATATAAAGGAGACAGCTTTAAGTGAACGCGACATACTTAACTGCATACGCCTCGATGTTACGGCAACAACTATCATGCAGATGGCGCGACGAGCTTTTATCTATTTTATACGGAACGCCTGGAGGCGGATGCAATTACAGCGACCCGTTCACGTCCTTTATATGCGTGAAGGACACTGTCTACGCAGGGCGAGATTGCTATGCGCTCCAGTGTGAAATAGCTGTTACATGTCAGGCTCCTTGTACTGAGCAGAGTAGCGCAGTGGAAGCGTGCTGGGCCCATAACCCAGAGGTCCGTGGATCGAAACTACGCTCTGGTAGATTTTTGTTTTTTGCTTGCTCACCATATTTTTTCCTTTCATCAGGACGCCATATCTGCACATCTGTTTCCAACATGCTCTTTGATGCGTGATACAAGGGTCATTTCAAGAAGTAGGACGTTTCCGGATGAAGGAACATCGCCACAGACGCTCTCTGCGCCTGCGGTTACATAGACGACAACACTACGGAAAACGCCTAGAAAGACGCGGAAGCACTTCTTGCACGCCACCAGCACACAGGCAACTAGCCTTCACCATCTCTCAAGAAGCACGCATTCTAGATACAATGCGTCTGTCGCAGCCACGACGCGAAATCCGATGCATGATACACCCAACCTTCCAAAGCTACAAGGACTCCCAGCCTTGTTCGTTTTTCGCTACTATCCAGGCTGTGTCATCACCATTTTCCACGTCGAATGCATGGTTATGCCATCGAGGACGCAACAGCCAGCCTCGTCCACTCTAGTTCTCTTAGATATGGCCGGACTGCTTCCCTCTGCTGTAGTTCTGTGCGAGTTAAGGAACTCTCTTCTGAAATGGAACTATGGTGCATTATGGTAATTTTCGCTCGCTTTAACACCCGTTTTTGTTGTTTTGTTTAGTGTCTGACGCGACTTCTTCCGGGGGAGGAGGAATCCTGTAACGTAAGAAGGTAGCGATGGTTAGGAGTTAGAAGTAGATGAGGAAGAACCGACAGTAGAATAAACATGCACTCTAAGCCAAAACGGAGCAACAGGGGTATAGGGGTTGCTCCTTTCAGGGAGCAATTGCATTGCCGCTCCCATTACTCTCCTAAAAGGAGTAACTGCAGAGGGAGGAACCGTTGCTCTCCTTTCAGTTCCTTCTTCGGGGGATGAACAGTTACTCCCTCCAGTTCCTCCCTGCAGACCAACAGTTACTCCCACCAGTTGCTCCCTGCCGACCAACCATTACTCCCACCAGTTGCTCTTCTAAGAGCAACAGTTACTCTTTACCGTTCCTCCCACGTGTTCGCAGTTACTCTCTGAAAACCAACTGCACATGCTTCCAGTTACTTCTTGGGGAAATGAGTATTTATCTCGAGTATGCTTGTCACACGCTTAACACATGGCGAGAGCTCCTTGGAAGAGCACTGCTTGGGTGCTTCTAACACAAAAAGTGGACAATATTGAAAGGAAAATAAATGCTTTATTGTTCTTTTTATGAGGCGACGTGTGGCCACACGTAAAAGTAGACTTCGCCACACCACAGCCAGCACTAAACAAACACCATAATACATCAAAGGTTTTCTGCGTCATCCGTGGAAAAACAATCTTGAATTTCTAGCATAGGGCAGTCTGTGTCATCATTGGTGAGAGAAGGGCAACTTCTCCAATTCTGAAGAACTCAAGTTTTGCAGCTTGTGTTTCCATCAGGCTAGCGCAGCAGAACGTCACCGCAGGCATATGTGAAGCATCTCATTGCTGCAAGAAAAAAATAGAAGTGTGAGGTTAAACATGCCAGAATCAATTCATAACAATGAGTCACACACACTGCAGCAGCGCTTACATTCTAGGATGTCTACTGCAAAACGAAATGTGAAAAAAAGGAAGGTTCGGCCAAATGTTACTTGGCAAGCCATATAAATGCTGATGTGGCAGACGCTCTTCACATGATGTCTCAGACAGCAATATTCTGGAAGAAAATGTGCAGCACCTCAACAAGGCATATTTGTAGCAGTTAAAGATACCCTTAGGTTCAGTTAACTTGTTTCCTATACACAGCTGAGTGACATTTCTATGAGCCCATTCACCAATGGGCATTCTAAATGAGGTCATGTGTGTGGCAAATAACACGTACTGTCCGCTCATGTTAAAATACTTATTTAGCTCGTGCACATAGTTGCTCTCGATTCTACTGTTCTATCATACGCTGCTGCGTCTTGAATTGTGCAATACCTGTAGGCACAAGCCAAGCATGCAAAGCCTGCTTGAAAGCCACCATTTGCAGAGGCTACATGATAATCTTCAGTATATTTCTTTGTACCTGACGCAAACGGCTGGACAAAACTATAGACAAATAAATGTAGACTGTGCTACCTTCAAAAAATGCTTTAAATTTAGAAAACTAGGGTGCATTTGTTCACTCGGTTGACGAGTCACAGCCACGAGATATGTAAACGAAGCAATATATCTTAAGGCATGCACAGATATTCTGATTCTTTGTTTGACAGTGTCACAGATAGCTTGCCAATACATATATATTTGAGAGCAACAAGATGTGAAGCTTTTATTAGTTCAACGTCTTGTTGGTTTAGAGCCAAACAGGTTACTGCTTGTTAGACAAATTGGAATAAGCACACCATTGTTTAAAAAAAAAGCATTATTAGAAGTTAGCTCCCGGTGTGAATGTCTGCCTATTTATTTTGTACTGCCTTCTACATGTGCCACAAAGACATTTGTTGAGGATGTGCTACCAGTCAAGCCAAGATCGCATACTTGGTCAATGTGATGGAAATACAAACATTAGAAACACTGCCACCTCTAGTAAGAGCATAACACTTCAGTATCTTGGACTAGCAAAGAGGTGCACAAGAAAGTTAAGCCCACTCTTGCGGAACTTTGAACGCGAATATTTCAGAGTGGGAGAGGTCAACATGCTGTGGCACTTTTAAACCCACGAAACATCTGCAGAAAACAGGGTAAAGGCAAGTCAAGAAACGCTGTTATGAAGGCCTGCGCATGGACAGCTTTGTGAATCTAGGCCCAAGTGTTATGCTTTGTGCAAGCCAAAATCCATGTAAATAGGGAAAGCATACTTTTAGGAGTACCAGCGTAAATAAATCTTGGCAGTTGGCTTTTTAGTACAAACAGCAATCCCTGCAATGAAAACATAAACATTTTATCTTAACGGTAACAGTGTGAGCACACACACGGGCCAGCGGAGCCATGTCGAATTGTCAGTGCCAGTGTAACCATGTGGCATAATGAACTATTCTCTGGCCAACACATGCACAGTTTGCCCCTAAAAAGCGATGCTTTCATATACGTAGTACAAAAAGTCTGCACTTACCAAAATTCACTTGCTTTCTGTACTTTAGCATCGTTGGGAGCATCTTTATCTGCAGTATAACTAAATTTGTGTCAATCCCTGAAAAAAAAGTAAAAGACGCATCAAATATTGTTTCATTTGGTAGCAGTGAAGTCAGGTTAAGAACAGCCTAATTATGTGCATGCGGCAAATCCCAAACGGCGTTATTGAGGTTGTCGAAATTTTAGTCGTTTGGTATTAACGTCGATATGTGACTTCAACGACATGCCAAGTTTTCACAGCGCATAAAGATTTCATGATGCAGAATAATGACAGCGCTAACGAGAACATACAGCATTTATGATTGTCTTTTACAATATTCAGTTTTGCTAAGGTTTTGCATCACTAAAGAAATCTGAAAGATTTGGGTCATTCCTCCTCCAATTGTTCTGTCAATATGTAAACTGCTCGCTTGATGGTGCGCTTATAAAATAGTACGTTCAGCGCAGAGGTGAAGCAAGTGACGCAGTGATGTGGGCAGATTTTTTTTTTTTAGGCGTGCGGGGAGGGGGGGGGGGGGGTCCGCTTATCTGAATAGGCCGGGCAAGCGAATATGGTCGTCAATTTGGGCTCCCTACGCCCGGCCTAAAAAAATTCTGTGCGCAACCGCCTGGCTATGTCAGTGAAGTGATGCGACAATGATTTGTTCACTTACTGATTTACATACACTTTACATCTCTAAAAAATGCGGCCCAAGGCCCCAACACTCAGCCGTTAACATTACATAAAGCCAATGGTAGAAAAGTGCCAGTATGAATGCAGCTACAACCCCGCCCCAATGTTTTTTCAAGCGAGGTAGTGTTGCGGAAATGAACTTTTAACTGCAAAAGTACACTGGCACTGCAGTGGTGACAGGGGAAGCAAGAGGGTATGCAGGCGGTAATAGAGGTAATTTAGTCCGATACGGCTAGCAATGGATACGGTGAATAAGAGCAAATCATTTCTCTTTCAATAGCGCAACCACTCAACAATGTATTGTAAGAGCGTTAAATGTTGCTGGAAATGCCACTCACCTGCACGCTGATGCATGCACAGTCCTTTGTCCGACGAGCAAACAGGCTTGCAGATAGCTGAAGACGTGTTTACGATGTGTTTGTTCCACCCAGCAGCAAAATCCACAACTACTTCGCGCTCCATAAAGATAAATATACACTAACCTTCATCACGAATAAGTAGAAACGCAAATATGCGACACACACACACGGTCAAAGCATAGCTCACAAGCTCGCACGTCCATGTGCTCGCCAACCACAGACAATATGAAAATGAGTAAGTAGTGCGAACGCGAACTTAGTTGCGCCGAAAAAAAAAAAAAACGTCGAGCAGTGGCAGCACAGGCGTCAGCGCAATAATTTCAGTGTGTTCTCCTAATACAATTATAAAAAAAAACTGAGGTACACTAAAACTCATAAATAAATGTGAAAAGTTGAGTGTAATTTTTATTTAGTGCTAGTCAACATAAACACTGAATAAAAAATACTTTCTAGCTTACATCGTTTGCTACACTAGCGCCACACTTGTCGTGTGGGCGCAGATGGCGCAGATTTGTCATTCTGCCTTCAAACTACACGGTGAAGCGTGCTACTAAGTGTATGGCTGATGAGAAGCGCGTCTGGGTCCGCTTTTTTTTTTTTCTTCTCCGATATATCTGGGCGGGGGGGGGGGGGAGGGGGGGCTTTTTATGCACGTGTTTCGGTGCTTGATCGACTTTGACGCCCTTACTTCGCGGACGAACGGCGTGTCTAGGATTTTTTTTATCGTTGTTTTGCACGTGTTTCGGCGTTCGGTTCGCTTTGACGTGCCAACTCTCCACTCTGCTGCTGCGTGTGTTAGGTATTTGCCGTACTGTATTCTCAGGCCTTCTGTGTTCAGCCAGCGCTGCTATCTTATTATCTACGGATGCTAAAATAAATCACTGTTTTGGTTTGGTGAAGTTTGGCACACAGAACAAACAATAATCTGGCCCATGAATATCAACGTGGGCGGCATGCATATTTGTGTGCGGTGTCCTGCCGGGGAGTAACCGTTGCGTGACGAGAGCATTTACAGCGGTTCCTCCTTCCGTTGCTCCCTTACAAACTTAAGATGAATACAGTTGCTCCCCCATTCTCGAACAAGTCGGCCATCTTGTTCCGCTTGGTCTTTTCGGAGAGTAACAGTCGGTCTGAAGGAGTAAAAACAGCCGTTGCTCCCATTTTGGCCATTTTTGGCTTAGAGTGTGGCGTATGAGCCAGGCCACGTCACCCATTTATCATTACATCACACACACACACACACACACACACACACACACACACATTATATATATATATATATATATATATATATATATATATATATATATATATATATATATATATCCGCGGGTCCGGCCTTCATGAAGGCCGGACCCGCGGCCGGAACATCATTAAAATCACTTCGTACGTGCGTCTTTTTCCCTACGGATAATCTTACCCGGACCCAGCACCAACTTTGTTTTATATATGTATATATATATATCATGAGATCTAACAGACAATATTGCCAATGAAGGTATAGGGGAAGTTATTAGGCTGTCGTGGTACTCAGTGGTAGAGCATCGAACGCGTTATTCGAAGGTCGCAGGTTCGGATCCTGCCCACGGCAAGTTAACTTTTCACCCACTTTTCTTTCTTCTCATGTACATTACAATTGGTCTAATAACGTCCCCTATACCTTCCTTGGCATTATTGTCTGTTAGATCTCATTATTATTGTGTAAAACACGAAAAACGAGCCCTTAAGTATACACTTGTTTCCCTTATATATATATATATATATATATATATATATATATATATATATATATATATATATATATATATATATATATATATATATATATATATATATATATATATATATATATATAGGCAGGCATGGTGGTTGAGTGGCCGTAGCGTTGCATATAGTCTAGTATATCCCCCGTGAGTGGTCACACCCTGGTTTATTTCGACGTTTCGGCCTAGAGTCTGGCCTTCAGCAGGAATAAAGATACAGTTCGTCGGTGCTCAGCTTTATACAATCTCAAATCAGAGGGCAAGGAAAGAGGGGAAAAAAGGAAAGAAAAAAGAAAAGAAAAGGAATGAAAAAAAAGAAAAAAGAGAAAATAATATACGGTGGACGCCCCTCGGGTGCCCCCCTTCCACTTTTCCTTTTACTTCCCCCCTCATCTCTCTCCCCCCTCTCCCCTTCACCTTTCTGATGTCAGCGGTCTGTGTATGTTTCCGTTCACTAGCGCATTCCTCCCGATCAGACGGCACCTACTGGCACTGGTGGTTCGGTGTGGGGCAAAAAAGAGCTTTTCAGGAAGTCCTAAGCCTTTAACTACTCGGGGTCCCGTAAACAATTCGTCGCAGAAAGACGGGGCCCCAATCTTTCTACGACGAATTGTTCTCTTTACTTCCTATCTTCTCTTTACTTCCGTCGTCGCGCCGCTCGCTGTCCCTGCGCACCTCTCTCTCTCTCTCTCTCTCTCTCTCTCTCTCTCTATATATATATATATATATATATATATATATATATATATATATATATATATATATATATATATATATATATATATATATATATATATATATATATATATATATATATGTATTATAGCAAAGTCTCCGAACTCTGAAATGGGTCGAACTCTTGAGTACCTCCTGGAGGGGCTACCCAATAAGGACGCCGCTCGCGCTGAGAGCCCGTGCTTGGCCGTGACTGTCGCCATCGTATATTCTCGCTCGTTGCCGGCTAATAAACGCCTTAACAATTTGGTGGATGTGCTGGGTACGTGATCGTAGCTCCAAAGGCATAGACGGAGATTGCAGCACTCTCCAGCAAGAGCGGCAGAAGAGTATTCGTGATGGCTCCACCATTTCTGAGCCCACGTTCTTTCTTGGTGCACTTGTAGGGCTCTCGATCACTACCTCTGTAGCTGGCCTCTCTTTCAAGCTACTTCCCGAATACGAAGGCCCCTACCGTGTCATGGAGCGCACCTCACCCGTCAACTATCTGATCGAACCCGTTGAACAATCTTCGGACATGCGCCACCGTGGACAAGACATCGTCAACGTAGAGTGCCTGAAGGCTTATTAAGACCCGCTCATAGTAACAAGCTGTTAGGTCGCCAGGCGGCTCCCTCTTCGACCCCGAGGTAATTGTAGGGAAGTCTCCGAACTCTGAATTGGGTCGAACTCTTGAGTACCTTCTAGTGGGGCTACCCAAAAAGGACACCGCCCGCGCTGAGAGCCCGTGCTTGGCCGTGACTGTCGCCATTGTATATTCTCGCTCGTTGTCGGCTAATAAACGCCTTAACAATATATATATATATATATATATATATATATATATATATATATATATATGATTTACCATGATTTACCACATCGAACAAAACTTGGTGTTTAACACAATCAAGGGCTTTTTATATCAGTCTGTAATATGGCAATTTATTTATTCATCGGATTCATCAGATAAACCTAGAACGCTGCGCGCTATATGAATATTTAGGGCGATGGAGCGCCTGTTGATGCCGCACGTGTGCCGAGGCCCCACGATGTCCTGTATCACTGCCTGTAATCTTCGAGCTAATACCTTCATGTAAATTTTACGGTCTACATTGGTTAGGGCTACGAGACGATACGCTGGGACAGATTTCAGTTTATGTATACACGCTCTGTTTTCGGTATGAGAACGGTGTGAGATATCCTGTATTATGGTGGCAAAGTAATTATTTTTTATAGGCTTCATTAAATATTCCTGCCAAAATGGGGCTGATTTCATGCTTAAACCACTTATAAACGGTGGCTGTGAAACCGTCCGGACCGAACGACTTGCCTGGGTTTAACTTGTCTATGGCGTCTTCTACTTCGGCCACATGCAGTTGTTACACGCTCCAAGCTTTCTTTTCTCATCCTGACGGGGTCAAAATAGCCTGAAGTCATTCTGGAAGCTTTCAAAATTTGCGTCGTGCAATGCAAACAACTCGCGATAATGGTCCGTGAAAGCTCATGTGATGCCTTCAGTATCAGTTAATACGGTGCTGCCCCCCTCTATCTCGCGTACGCAGTTTCATTCACCGCGGGCTTTTTCCAAGCCTAGAGCGCATTTCGACAACATTTCACCTGCCGCGGTGTTATCCGCCCTTGGCCTCACCGAAACACCTCGATAGCGGTCTGCATTTAACTGCTCTAACTTTTGTTTTACTTTTCCAATATCTTCACTCCACTTTGCCAGGGCTCGGTATTCCTGCTTGAGTAACTTGTCAAGTAGCACCCTCAACTCAGTCTCCTTTTTTACATCGTACCGAATGCCCGTAGCCCTGCTTGTTGCTTTAATTTTTAGCTTTTCTTTGGAAAGTTCCCACTGTTACCAAAGGTGAATCTTTTCGCTGAGGCTTGTTTTACTAATTTCTTCTTTCACTGCCTCATTACAAATATCATGCTGCAGAAAGTTATTATTTAATTTCCACAGTTCCCAATACAATGACTTATTTCCCTTCGAAATTCTGACAGAGCCGAGGACTAGGCAGTGATCGGAAGAAGACACAGGGGTGACATTAAAACTGGTGCATTCCGGTAGGATGTCGATGCAGACGTAAATGCGGTCAAGTCTTGGATGGTTAGGGCCTTCAAATCGCGTGTACTTGACCGCACTTGTACCTGTGACACACTCCGCTGTATTTTCGACGTACAATTTTGCGACAACACTAGCCAAGAGGTTGGTACTCTAATCTTTGTAACCCCAAGTACTGGTTTTGTCATATGCACTCAGTCACCAGCATTACTAATTTATTTTCTGCACAGACCTGTTGTTCAAGACAGAAAAAAAAAACAGCGCCCTTTCTTCTACCTTGTTGAACGCGTACACGCACACGACCCGCCACTCGGTGTTGTTCAGGGTGAAGTCTACATCGGCCTGCTTCGAACGAAAAATGGGCTTCACCTTAAGCCCAGGCAACTTTTTAACAAAAGGTACTATCGGCGTCAAATGGAACCCGAACAGCGGAGCGCGTGTTTCAAGCATTAGAAACAGTATAGTGTTGACCGTCCAGTCATCACCATTGACAGGCGTGCACATCCGGTTTGGAAGCACTGCGTGATCCCCCTACAGTGCGTTATCTCCGTTTCTGCTCCAGTTTTCGTGTGGTGGTAATGATGGCCATCGTGGGCGTGCCGGGCGCTTTTGATCGTATCACTCGCAATTCCTTGCTTTTACTTCAGCGTCGCAGTGCAATCGGTGATTTGGCACGATAAAAAAAATAAATCGGTTTGCAGTTGATTTTCAAACGATCGTCGCGTCTCGTTCGCCAGCGCTGCTTCACCTGCATCCCTGTTTCAGAGACCGACCCGAAAACGCGTCACTTTACATGTAAATGCTGAGTGTTTCTTCGGGACAGAGAGCGTAAATTGCTTCGCTTTACCCGCGCGAAGTGAAATAGCGCGAACTTGTGAGCATTATGAACTAACTTTTGTCTACTATAAATAGAATTAGCCAGGAAATTTAAGATGATGACTCCGTGATGACTAACCGTGCTACAATATTTGCCTTTGGCTGCAGACTTCAACCTCTGTTTTTTTATTTTGTTCCATTCAAATAGCATACCTGGAACACAAGCAGAAATATCGCGCTATAGCGGGATCGCGCAGTGCTGCCACACCGGTTGTGCGGGCTTGTCTGTGCCAATGAATAGTCGACGGCCCGCACTATGCAATTGATAAGGCTTGTGCCACGTGCTCCGCTGTTCGTGTTTCATTTGATGCCGACAGTACGCAGCCAGCCGATGTGCCCACCACGTGGCTGACTACAACAAAATACTTTGACGCAAAACGTTGCACCATGCGGCCGGTCTCTGCATCGCCATCGACTTTGGTTTTCTGTACCGCTAGCACGTCAATGTCACGCTCCGTTACGAGATGGTAAAGCTGGCTTTGTTTTTTTTTTACTTGACAGTCCTGTGACGTTAAGGTTGGCGACATTCAACGGAAATGCAGGGGCCGTTTTGACGATAAGAAAGGAGACCAGCAGCATTGCGCTCACCCTTCGCGTCTAGCCCATTGCTAGACCGGACCATCGCCGGCGGTGCCGCCCGGCGGAGTTGCTGACTGCCCGGCTGGCTCGACGTTGCCGCCGAGATTATCGGCTGGAAAGGTGGGACGCGGTACAATAGATGGCCGTAGTCCTTGCAAAGTCTTTGCTGGCGGTTCCTCGAGCCCAGGCCTGGTCATTTAAACACTCTCAAGGCTGGCCGGGGGGTGGGGACGCTTGGAAGCCGTGGCGACGTTTGTCGGTGCTTGAACGCCACTCTTCTCCAGCGGTGGCTCGTTGGAATCCTTGTGCTCTCCGACCTTGGGCTCTGGTGAGGGGGCTTTCACCGTCACCACGGAGTACGTGGACGTGTCGCCCGCCGCTTCTGGGATGGTTGGTGTGTCACCCTGACCAATGTCGACTCCTAAAGCCGCAGGCAGAACCTGCGCCGCCGGTTGGTTGACAGAACCTGCCGAGTCTCCTTGCGCTTCTTGGTCCGCCGGGGCGTTCCTTCTCGGGGCTTCACCGCAGCAAGGCGCAACGAGTCTCGAGGTCCGGCCTGCTTTGTAGCCTCGTCGGTGCCCCGAGCCGCCTCCTCTGCCTCGGCAACATCCATCATTTCCTCTCGGTGGGCCGGCTTTGTCTGCCCTGTCGCCGACGCGTCGGTGCCTACGCAGTCCGGGCCCGCATGCCCATAACGTGTGCACTAGGAGCACCGGGGCACCTTGCAGTTCCGGCGGACGTGTCTCGTGCCATGATATTGTAGGCACTGCATGGCTCGCCGGGGCTCCACAACGAGGACAAACTCCACTCCAACACGGACCTGGTGGGAAGGTTTTCTACTTTGTATCCAGGCTTCGATTTCCGCAGGACGGTTGTTGTGGTTGAACCATTTTCCTTCCTACTTTGAACCCGCCAACGCCATCGAGTCCCCTCGGTGACGTTGCCAATGGCCGCAAGGGCTGTCCGAATATGTTCGTCTTTGACGCCGTGAAGCATTCAGTGGAGGCGAAGCTTCACCTGCAGAACCCCTCCACTGCGCCACTCTGCTGCACTCTAGTTACGTGGGAAAATGTGCAGTAAAGAAGTGCGCACTAATACAAACGAAAATAAAAATAGCAGAGCGTGGTTTCGATCCACGGACCTCTGGGCCCAGCGTGCTTCCACTGCGCCACTCTGCTAAATGTATACAATTAGCCGAACATACAAGGAGCTCAACAGTGTAGTTTTAACAAAAAAGAAAAGAAAAAAGAAAGAAGCAGTAGAGGCGAAACACAATCGTGCAGTGGAAGCGTGCTGGACTCATAACCCAGACGATCGTGCACTGAAACGGTACTTTGCTTTATTTTTCTCATTTACTCTTGAATGATTTATTCACATTTATCCGCTGGTGTGTTCCTCTATGCACTGAAAAGTCACCTTCACAAGCTTGTTTGGGGCATTGGCCGACTTACTTGTTACACAGTTCACATTGGGTGACGCCTGGCTGTTGTTTTGCTTTTTGAAAACGCTTTGTTACTCATACAAACGCATTTTATTTAAAGACATCAAGCCTGCGTAAGGCAAGTTTGGAACGAAGTTTCAAGTCCCGGCGTGACACTGTGGTAGAATACTCTAGCCTAGGACGTAGCGGACCCGTGTTTAAATCCCGTGGTGTCCACGGTGTTTTGAAATAATAAGATTTTTTTCTTCTTATTTCATGGGGCAGTGGTTGCGGACACCGGCGACGGCGGACAACTACGGTGCACGTGACCGTCATTGCGATCTATGTACAGCTATCGCTGAACTACTGCTGAAGTTTATTTTATTTATTGCTTGGCGTTTTACCTCGTAATGTCATTTATTTAGGGAATCAGCACGTATTTATTTCTTCGTGGAGCCCTACAGTTCATGTGCTTGTGAAAGCGACTCCTTGTCATCCCATCCGATAACCGAGGACTGACCTTGACCATTGACAGTATGCGTATACCTTTGGTGCTATGGGTTTGGGTTTCAGCCATAGGAACGCGTTTGATGCCGTTCGCAGTTATCTTCATGAAACAAAACGAATGCGCCTCTAAATTTATATATATATATATATATATATATATATATATATATATATATATATATATATATAATATCGAAGCATTAGTCAGCAAGTTCACATCATAGGTTTTAAGCACGTTCGATGCCACTGTAGCTTATATTGAAGATAAAGACTATACTGTCTGGTCGGAATGACAAAAAGTAAATGTCGCACCCTTTCCATTTTTAAGTCCATTCTTTCCTCTTGATCTTGGGATTGTCGATTACTTAAAGGACTAAAAGCTGCATGGCCTGCACCTGATCACGACCGCGAGGTAGAAGACTTCCCCACTGCGACTGACCTTCCCTCCGAGAGGAAAGCGACGGCACGCGACACCGTGGCCCTCGCCGTTTCCGCGACCACCAGCTCAGACGTCTCGGCCTCCTCCTCGCCGTAGCTGCTGGTCAGCTCCTCGACGGTGCCCCCTGCCGCTCCGCCACCTGCCACTGGTGCCAGCAATGGCCTGCCGGGTGCCTCGCCACAGTCCACTCGCACCTACCCGGCCAGCAGCCGACCACACTCGGCGTCCCCGCTCTCGCCCCTGTCCCTGTCTCTGTTTCGTGGTCTACGACGGGCCCCAGCGCCGTGCCTTCGCGGAGCCAGAGCCTGCCCTCATCGTCGGCGTCGACACCGGCAACCACCAAAGCAACTGCCACCGTCGCCGCTCTGCCTGTGGCGTCGCAGCAGGCACCTGCGTCGAGACCCGGCGTCGCACAGGTGGTTTCGGCCAGCCCCAGTCCTCACACCTCTGGTGCCCCCCGGCTCATCCAGCCGAAACAGCCACAGATCCTGCCCAAGCTGTCGAGCGGCAGCGCGAATATGCCTTCGGCAGCGGCGACCACCCGGTCCCAGTCTCCCCGGGCGGCCCAGCACAAGGACACACCACGGCCCGCGCCTGTACCAGCGCCACAGCCTGCGACCACGGTGCAGCGCGGAGCCGTGATGGGGCTCAACACAGGGAGTCCGCTGCTCATCGGGAACCCCGCGGCAGCGCAGCCGGGCATGTTTCCGGCTGGACCTGCGCAGGGCACTTTCCTGATGAACCAGTACATTCCGGGCCTGGGCCAAAGCCCGATTCTGATACAAGGCGCATCGGAGCAGACCCAGAACTCTCTGGGACAGATACAGGAGGTCCAGCTGGCCCTGCGGCCACCCCATGCCACGGGCCTGACCCTGGGATCTCAGACGGGGCCCAGGCCCCATGGGGGACATCCAGGACCGCCTGGCACCCTGACGCTTGTCATCCCACAGAAGCTGGGGCCAAGGCCAAACATCGTTCTGGCACCGCCACGCATGATGTCGCCCCCCTCGTTTGCCATAGTCCCGGGACAGCCACTGACGCTGCAACAGCTGCAGGCCATGCTGCCCACGCAGACCATGCTGGCCCAGCCCACACTGGGTGCGTTCCAGACAGACCAGCACCAATCCCTGGTGCAGATACCGACGTTCACCCAGCCGCAGATACTGGCGCATAACCACCATCACCACCACCACCACCACCACCATCATGGGGCCCTGTCGGGACCTCTAATACCGACAGGCGGCAGTATAGTGTCCTCTGCACCCAGCGCCAACATTGTCACCCACCATCAGGTCATGACCTCGCGACACACGGTCCACTCTCGGCCTGTCCGACCAGGTCACCGTGAGACCTGCTCTTCGGCTACCACTGTGACCCGGCACTTCCTCCTTCGTCCCTTGCGCTTCTCCCAGTGTCGCCCGCCAGAGACCCGCTGCTTACCGATGGCCAATCAACGTTGGACACCTGGACTTTCCAAATGAACACTCTATGGATTGTCGTTCATGTATATAGCATTTGTCGCTCTCTTTTTTTTTCATATGCCTTCGAATCGCGCAAAGTGCTAGGGGGGGAGCCCTGTAGTGCCATCATCATCGCCATCATTTCTTGATCACTGCGCCGCGCCTCTCGCGCAGCTGATGCTAGCTCGAGCTGCGCGAGATTTAGAACGAGCTGACACGCCTGGCGTGGCAGACGCTGGTAGCCGACGTGGCTCCGCTTCAGGCCTGGAATAAAGTGGCGAGATCGGCACGGCCCCATCGGCCTCCTTCGACGTCATCTCACGTCTCTCTTCTCTCGCCGCTACAAGCTCATATAACCAACTCTTGGCCAGTCCCCCCTGAGTGGATATGAGCCATAGTTGATGCATCTCCATCATCCTGGTTGTAAGTAAATTTTCCTGTCTAAAACTGCAACACAAGTCAGGGGCGTAGCCAGATATCTTCTTGGGCAGTGGGAAGGGTGGGGGCGGGGGGCAGGGTGAGTGGCTGTGTTCAACCACCTTTTAAGAATGTTCGTGCGTGTGCTTGTAAATATGAGTTTACTCATATACTCATATACACGCAAAACAGAAAAACTTCAGTGTGGTGGGTGGTTTGAACCCTCCCTACACCCCGGGTAGGCCAGTGGCTGGAAATGAAGTGATTACTTACGAACAAGTGTATCCTTCGTTCATACAGGAAGTACTCATATAAAGGGGACAGTTTAAAGTGAACGCGACATAGATGACTGCATACGCCGCGATGTTACACCAACAACTATCATGCAGATGGCGCGACGAGCTTTTATCTATTTTATATGGAACGCCTGCAGGCAGATGCAATCACAGCGACCGGTTCACGTCCTTTATATGCGTGAAGGACACCGGTCTACGCAGGGCTATCGTTATGCACTGCAGTGTGAAACAGCTGCTACATGTCAGCTCCTTGTACTGAGCAGAGTGGCGCAGTGGAAGCGTGCTGGGCCCATAACCCAGAGGTCCGTGGATCGAAACCACGCTCTGCTAGATTTTTTTTCTTTTTTGCTCGCTCACGATATTTTTACCTTTCATCAAGACGCCATAACTGCACATCTGTTTCGAACATGCTCTTTAATGCGTTGTTCTTGTGCTGAAAGCATGGCTCTGTCCTTCTCTCTCTCGTTATTTTTTCTTCAGTTTAAGAAATAATTCGTCCCACTGGTAAACACGGTGTGTTTTTTTACATAAAATGCATATTTTTTATGGGAATTCTGTTACTTCCTGGTATTCTTTTGTCAGAATCCTGTAGTTTTCGCATATTACCTCTATGCCATTCCCTTCTCCCTTACAAATCAGTTACCAGCTACACCAGTTCGTGCACAACATGCACAAACTGCATAAAACGCGCATCGCCGCAGGAACAACTCGGCAAAACACTTCATTAGTTACGATACCTTCCAAACCATTCACCCACATCACCATTCAATAAAGAGTGTTAGATACCACACGAAAGAAAAATTTAGCGCAGTCGACAGGATTCGAACCTGTGCGGGGAGACCCCAATGGATTTCTAGTCCATCGCCTTAACCACTCGGCCACGACTGCACGCCAACCAAGCGCCATCTATTTTTAAAAGGCTCCTTATTGAATACGCATGGCAACCTCGTTCACTTTCTTATTCTGATTGCAATCAATACAGAAGCGGTGCGGGTGGAGAGAAGGTTGAGCTTCTGCCCCTACCCTTTCCCCTGTTATACATTGATTGATTGATATGAGGGAACGTCCCAAAACCACCATATGATTGTGAGAGAAGCCATAGTACAGGGCTCCGGAAATTTCGACAACCTGGGGTTCTATAACGTGCACCTAAATCTGAGCACACGGGCCTACGACATTTCCGCCTTCATCGGAAATGCAGCCGCCGCCGCCGGTATTCGATCCCGTGACCTGCGGGTCAGCAGCCGATTACCTTAGCCACTAGACCCGTCATACATTGAAACCCCGTCTACATAGGTACGCCGCGTATCTTTTTTCAGTCGGTGTGTTGTATTCAAGGTCGCCTTGAACGGTTCATCGTAATGAATGAACGTCAGAACACTTTAAGAGCAAGTGTCAGTTTATTCTAAAAAAACGCCAAGGAAGCTTTAACGCGAAGCCTTAAAAGCTTGGAAGCATGCAGTTACACAACTCGCCGATTCTTTAGTAAATGGAATACCAGTGAAACTGCACTATACAAGCTTAGAGGTTTTGTGGCGGCAAATGCATAAAACCAGTCTTACGCTGATAATTTGATATGTCACACTGACATGACCTTGATTGAAGAAACAGCGCTAGAACAGGACAGAAATGAGAAGATAAAAACTGGACGCTGGCTAAAAACATTGTAATATTGCGTTTGCGCGTCGATACATACAAGAAAATACAATCAGTGAGCGCTTCGAGGAACAAGTTATCACTGAAACATGCGGACTCAAACTTTCGAGAGGTTCCTCGTTTTATTTTTCTTGAAGCGATAGCATAGCGATGCTGACCCAATGATCTCCGCTTTCCTGGATTCATATGACCTCATAAATTTCCCGTTGTTGTTGCTCAGCGTAATTGCATAGAATATCGCTCTCCTTAAAGACTGCTTCACAATCACAATTTTTGCAGTGGTCATGAAGGTGGCTTTTCACAGACCTTTTTAGCGATTATGGATGTTCACGTAACCTTTATTTACGCAAGTGGGGGAATATTTTACACAACGTCCCCTCGACAATTTAGGAAATGTTGCAAGCGCTTCTTTGTGCTACAAGTTTCTGCCTGATCACCATCAGTCTTCATGAAGAGGCCACATAGCTTGTGACGTGCGCTGGAAACGTCTTTGACAGCGAATTTTCGTGAAACTTTATTTAGATCGTTGCGCATCACTTTAAGAACATATGAAAAGATCAGGATGCCTTTGTTAAAGAGATCTTTTTTATTTTATTTTTACTCTAGCTCTTTGAGCGGATGCTTGACGACAGGGTCTTCAGTTATATGCTTTCTTAAACTGTCTCATTGACAAAAAAGTGACATGGTGTTATGTAAATAAGGAAATGAGTTAATATTATCCGCTGTACTCTGGAGTCAGGACGCTACCAGGTACCCCTCAAAAGAGCAGAGTAAAAAAAAAGTTATTTTCCAAGGCACCGGTGAGATTCGAACTCACGATCTCCTGTTTACTAGACAGGCGCTTTAACCAACTAAGCCATGGCGCCCATGCCTTTAGCTGCAGGCGGAACCCATCGTTGAAGCACAGAGAGTTTGGAGGATGACCTACTTCAGGCGCGTGATCCGAATGAAAAAGCAGGGCGGTAGCTATATTGAACCCTAAATGCATTATGTGGATCACGCATGATATGCGCCGCGTGTGTCCACCAGGCAGTTAGTAATTTGATTTCACTTTTTCCGTGACGCATATGCGACCCCTTCCTTTTTTTTTTCTGTATTACCTGTCCTTGGTTCGTAACACATAGTCCGAACAACACTGATGTTAAAACCACCCCATGAACTACGTACATACGGTGACATTTTTATTAAGTCAACGGGTATGGTGCCGATATCGTCGGATTAAAATTCGACTAATGTGACCAGCGGCTGTACTCTTGAAAGCCAGTCTTGTGGTTCCGGTGCCGGTTTGTGAATTTCAACAAAGCGATGAATGCTCTCTCCGATATAGTATGGGGCAGGCCACGCATCTTTACTAAAATGATAGCCTGTCAGTGTTATACCAACTCTATTATCGCGAGGGGGGGAGGGGGCAACGTACTTTACTCGTGAGCCGAGGATATATATATATATATTATATATATATATACATATATATATAACAATTACATTATTTCGTAAGAAGGTGATTTAGTGATTCGAGTGACCATTCTCGAAAGGGGGGGCAATTCTTCCCCCCAAATTTTCTCAATTGAGCGCAGGGAGGCTCGCTTTTCCCTTCCCCCCCCCCCCCTTCCCAGGTGACACGCCAATGTAGCCTGCCATTCTTGAACGCCACAACGAGTAGAGGCCCATGTGTCGAAGGCAGGACATCTTCATTCTCTTACACTCAAGAACCGACTCCCGTATGGGTCCAACGGGAGTTCTTTAGTAGGAGCGCTCTGCAGCACTTCCCGAAAATAAAACCCTTTCCAACAATGTAAAACACAAGATCTATGGTTTCTGGCCTCATGCGTGTCCCAAGGCAAATAACATTCTTTACCTTCCAAAAGTTTTTCAAATGGAAATGTACCAGAGTGCAAATAAATAAAAACGTTTTTGTTCCAGGCTGCGCATACACTTTAACTCTCTTTACAACGTTGCTGCCTGGGCCTCCACTGTACGATGACTTGTGCAACGGCACAGTAAAGACAATGTCTCATAAAGGGAAATATAGTTCATTTCGTTTAACATTCTAAATGTATTCTCTTGAAAACCGTATATTCATATACTAGACATATTTCTTCGTTATGGCCTTCTATCCCTCCTACACTATATTCATTTGAGACAACATAGACTTCGGCATGAGTCTTCTCATCCGTAATTGACATAGCATGCGCAGAAAGAATATGTGACATCTCGAAAAAACAAAACCGGTTAACTAGTTGCCGCATAGATAGGTGAACTAGTCCAAGCCTTCCGTCTTTTACTCGTCGTAACGAGTGAGTACGGAAGTAGCATTCCCACCCTGAAACCCACACAAAGACGGCAAATATTCTGTGGAACCTTTGCACATTCGTCCTTGAGAAATTCAGTACTTTCATTGTACCAGGGCTAGCTGGTAAAGAAGATATTGCAGACGTTGGCCCTGGCAAAGATCGTGAACGCGTCTCCTTTCCACTCCGCTTTCTGTTGTGTGTCCTTAATTTCACCTTTCCAAAACTGGTCGCTTGTGCCATATGGGTCAAGCGAAACACCTCAGTACTTGCCAGGGGTCGTTGCCCAGGGCACGCTAGCGAAGTGGTCTGGCTTCGTTGGCCACGATCCATGCCAGAGTCCCAACACTTACACCACTTAACACCGCTCCCAGTAGCTTGACTGAAAGCACGCACCGATCCAACAGTCTGTCCTATATAGTGTTTAGTCCCATGAAAAAATAGCCAAATCATCTGCGTATGCGAACAGCCTAACTTCAACTGCCTGCAAGTCAAAACCTCGAATTCTCTCTCTCTCTCTCTCTCTCCCTATATATATATATATATATATATATATATATATATATATATATATATATATATATATATATATATATATATATATATTATATATATATATATACGAACTCGGCCTCCTGGGTGAGAGCAAGGTATCCTAACCACTAGACTACGCCGGAACGGAGGTCGCCATTTCTAAAAAGAAGTCCCTTCCAGGCAGCTAGTTGAATTATTCTAATCGTATATATATACGCTATAGGGTAATAAAAGAAAAGAAAGGTCTGACCAAGATTTGAACTCGGATTGCTGAATTCTGAGTCCAGATTGCTAACCGTTACACAATGAGACCGCAACCAAAGTTTCCGACGCTGGGAATCGAACCCTGGCTTCCTGGATGAGAGCCAGGTGTCCTAGCCACTAGACCACGCCGGTTTTTTTTTCTTTATTAAAAATAAGTACATAATGTACACATAATAATAAAAACACTTGCGCAAGAAGAACAAAAACGTGTAAAAAACGCCAACCACACTTTGCTGGGCGTAGTATGATTAAAAACGTTTACGCGCGACAAGTTGATTCAATACAGGTAGCCACTCTGGCTGCTGTTCGCCTGCAATAATCACATCTCTCGTATAGCCTATGCTTTCAATAAAGTATTCTCTGGCAGAGCGTGCATTAACATCAAGATGACATACCAAGGTGCTTCCCAGATAGCGTGAATACTTAACCACATAGACATATAGTACGGTATGCCAGTGTCGCTATAAACAGATAGAAAATGGATACCATAAAGTGTTAAATGTAGTTCCTTTTTTAAAGTTCCTTGCAGAATGTCCCAAAGAAATGTAGCGTCGAAACAATCTAAAAAGAGGTGATCAGTGCTCTC
The DNA here is from genome assembly GCF_043290135.1 of Rhipicephalus microplus. Taxonomy (NCBI): domain Eukaryota; kingdom Metazoa; phylum Arthropoda; class Arachnida; order Ixodida; family Ixodidae; genus Rhipicephalus; species Rhipicephalus microplus. The sequence goes on along the minus strand of NC_134705.1, from coordinate 91,049,525 downwards.
TGGCTTGTGACATAAAACACAATTAACGGACCATGGAACAAATTAACCCTTTTCCTGTAGCCATGGTTTTACCGGAAGCGTGCTGGTGTGAAGTTGAAAGAAAAAAAGTCTTTGCTAATGGTCGTACGCCCATTCTTTTAATCCTTTTCAGGATGATTTTCCCAGGAACTTTTCCGTACATCGTACGGTACATCGGCACAGGTAGCACTACGTCGGTAAGGAAATTATATAGTTGTCTTTTGTCACCCCACTTAGAGACTATAAAGAAAACCATACGTTTAGTATATTGAAGCAGACACCACTTCGCGCAAAGAACAATGAATGCCTATGCGCCCAGCACTACAGCAAGATAAAACAAATTCGGGTAGATAACAGCCTAATCTAATTTGAAGCATAGAACGCAGGAAAAGATGCCTCTGATCTCGCAAAAAAAGTAAACCTCTGAAACTATTTGCAGAGAAATAAGTGGGATAGTCCGAGCCCACCCGCCTTCACTGAGCGGAAAAGATTTTTACGGCTCGAGCGTTTCCCCTTGGAGGCCCAAACAAAAGTGGCGAACGTCTGTGTACCTTTTGTATGCTTGAGTGGTTCATGCACAGCACTTGAACTACATACCTAATTTTGGCCGCTAAAAATATATTACAAACCGTTGACCTCGCGAACATTGAGAGGTCCCCCCCCCCCCCTTATTCGCTTTCTCTCTTAATTTTTGTGTTTTTTCTTTCCAATATTCAGTGGGATCATTATAACTCTGCAATTGTACGCCAAGGTACTTCGTCGGCACAAAGCTCCACTTCACCTTTTCGATGACGTCAGGCTTTTCGTCCCATGTTCAATGCCAAAAACCTGCACTCTTATCCGAATTTAAAGGACTGCCTGACCACATGCAGTACTTGCTACGCTAACTGCTTCACTAATGCTTTCCCTGTCCTTGCAAAATACAGAGATATCGTCTGCGTATGACAATACTAAGACCTCAGTCGTCATCAACTGAAAGCCACGTATTGTCATTGCTACCCATGTTTAAACAAAAGGGCTCCAAATACAAGGCAATTAACAATGGGAAATCGGACATCCCTGAAGAGCACTCCTATCAAATGGAAAGTTTTCCGTGACTTCCTTGTTGATAACAAGGCTAGCAAAACAGTTGGTATACGACATTTTTACGACATCTAATATAACATTTCCAACGTTTACATGTTTCAATATTGAAAATATTACTGCATGCACAACACGGTCAAAAGCCTCTTCCAGGTCTATTTGCAACATCGCTACTTTGCTCTCCCATACATCGCAGCACTTGAGAATGTTCCTCGCGGTGTCGATGTTGGTGTTCGACCCTTAATTCTAGATGTTTGGTATGGTCCTACTAATACCTTTATCACACTTTGTAATCTCTTGTCAAGCACCTTCATAAAAACCTGATAGTCTGTGTTAGTGAGGCTTATGCGTCAATAAGCGCTCACCGACAAGAGCTTTACCGGTTCATCTTTCTTCGGGATAAGTATATCATGCGATCTTCGAAAGGACGGTGGCATTTCCTTTACTTCATAAGCCTCTACAATGAGGTGACAAAGTACCTCTGACAGCTCACCTTTTAATGCTTTGTAAAGGGCTGCATCTAGTCCTTCTGGGCCGGGCGTTCTAGCTTCAGACAATTTGTCAATGCCTTTTTTTATTTCACCAACTGCAATTGACTGCTCCAGGTGTTCGGTAGTCTTCTTATCTAGTATATAGGTATTACTGACAAGAACTCGCCGTCCAAGCCTTTTTCTCTTTTGCCGCTGCTGCCCAGCAATCCTTTGTAATGATTGACAAAGGCTTGTTTTATCAATTGTGTGTTTGTGGTGGTCACCTCCCCATTATGCATTTTATTTCATTGCGGGACGCGTAGCGCTTTTGTTCGCACACCGAGCGTTTCGACAGTGTTTCGCGCATCCAGAAGCACTCTGCGCGTGCGCGTAAAACTGCACCTCTGTATTTTTCTATATCCGATTTTTCGAGCTGGCTTTTTACTTTTCTTATCTCTTTAGCTAAGGTGCCTGGTTGCGTGCTCTCAAGTGACAAGAGTTCAAGTTGGCCCTGTAGTTCCGTTTCATTTGTTTTTTTTCCTTGTAACGCACCGCACATGATCTTTCCATATCAGCAATTTTAACTTCTTGCTTGAACTCTTCCCATGAAGCGACATCTCGCCCCGACTCAGTCAAGAGTATTTTATTGACAAGCGTTTTAAACTTGTTCACGATGAGTTCATCGCTAAGTAATTTATTGTTCAGGTTCCACAACTTCCACGAAAAGTTTTGCGTTTTCTTCTTCACACCTATCGTAAACATTATGGCGCTATGGTCAGTGAATGCTACCGGTTTATGCCTATAACTGTTACATAGCGGCACAAGTGCTTCTGGTGCGTACGCTATGTCTAATCGGGCACAGCAATCGAGCTGGAAATGCGTGTACCTAAGGCAATTTTCATTAAGCAGAACATTGCCTACATCTTCCAACCCCATATCTTGCATAAGTTCTGACAACAAGGCGCTTTGATCATGCGCGGCTAGTCTCTCGCTCCTATCTTCTTTCAAACACACGCAGTTGAAATCGCCGAGTATTATCACATTTCTTTCACATTTTAAATGCTCTTCGACACGTGCAAAGAAGGGTAACTGCTCAGTTTCGCTGTTCGGTGCATATACAAAAATAATACGCCATTTCACACAAAATCCCACAAAATCACACGAGACAAGACGGCCATTATCGGTAGTATGAACGCACTCTTCAACTAACCCTAAAGAATTGCGCAAAGAAGAGGGCGCTCCCCCCCTCCCCTTCCCCCGAGGTACCAACAGAGTGACAAATACACGCAATATTACGGGGCCTAAAAGGTTCGACCATAAAGTCCGCGTGTTCTTGGCTTTCGACCTTCGTTTCCTTTACCGCTACAATATCGAAATCCTTCTCGAGAAAGAGGTGACTTACCTGATACTGCTTTCGTCTAGACCATGGGCCACGCACATTCAAGGTAGCCACAAGTAACTCTGTTTAATGCTGTGACGGCCGTGCGAACGAGAGTGCAGACTGCATGATTCTTAACTCGCCTCGTGATACAACCCTGGCTTTCGTGGTTGAATTGGTGGGTATACACGAACAAGTCCGGCCGCCTCCACATGCTTTACATAACGATGAAGCCATCTTTGTCACATTCTTTTTCACCTAGTGATGTTGGTCCCTCGTTGAAAGTCTCTCCCCCATGGCTACGAGGGAGGCTTGGGCGGTGGACGAGCGCCCACCATGACGTTCGGCTTGAACCCGGAGCCGAGTCACCTGTGTGCAAATGTTTTGGCTGCCGGCTCACTTCCACTCATTTTCTGTTGTCCGTCGTCTTCTTCAGTGCTCTCCTCGTGTGAACGCTTTGCACATGCCACCCCACTAGTGGGGTCCATGACTTCAGGCTGTTCGTTCGACGTCGCGGTATTGTCGTCCTTGTCGTCGCGCTTTTTGTCTGACGGTACGATGCTAAAACTTTTGCGCTGTTGTCTGATACGCTCGGTTTGCACCCCCTGAGCTGCTTCGCATCCATCATCCTTGGGGCTTTAGAGATGGGCATGAACACCGGACCCTGAATCTTGCTGCCGGCGACGTCTTCTGCATGAACTTCGTCCATTAGTTATTCCGCGACGCGATCACCAGCCACAGGCACAGCCACGCTTGCGTAGGTCTGGACACATTCACTGTCTTCATGCCCGTAGCGTTTGCACCGGCCGCAGCGAAGTACGCGACAGTCCAGGCATATATGGCCCATTCGTCGGCACCGTAAGCCAAGTGGCGCCAGTCCTGGCACAACCCACTCGGAGCTGGTGGGGCAAGTCTTTGATGGTCACGCCATTTTTCAGCTGCAGGTTTACTATTCTGATCAAGGATCCTTTGTCGGCCATTCTATGGACGCACCATCGTTCTTCCGTCACATCGGTCACTTTTTCATAATTTACTAGCGCGGTGCGCATGCCTTCGTGCGGTACATAATAAAGCTTTAGGTGCACGTCCTGTTTGTTCGGCTCAATGACGATGCAACGCTTGCCCTTCATCTTTACGTCGCCAAGCGCTAATATGTTCTTCGTGACTTGTGCTGTACTGAAAGTCACAGCCCAGACGTCATTCATTTGGAATGCGCCTAAGGCAACTACGTACCTCAGGCAGCGTACCCAGGTGCATCAAAGCATCGCGCACATCTTCAGCACGATAAGGTCTTGCCTTGATATCTCCGTGTAGAAAAATAGTATTCTGGACACACGCACTTGTAGGCAATTGTGGCAGCACGACTTCGTAATCCTGTTCTTCATCAGCAACACACCTGTTTCCACGGCCCATCTGGGCCACTGTAACCGCCGCTACGGAGCACATGACGCACACCTCCGTACACTGCGGTGAGCGGAAGTGGAATCTACTGCGCCACTCTGCTGCACTCTAGTTACGTGGGAAAATGTGCAGTAAGGAAGTGCGCACTAATACAAAAGAAAATAAAATTAGCTGAGCGTGGTTTCGACCCACAGACCTCTGATATATATGGGCCAAGCACGCTTCCACTGCGCCATTTTCTTTCTTTTTTTTTCTTCATTGCCTGTCTCTGGCTCACGTAAACAATACACACATTAACTGATAATTACACAACACAATCCAAAACATTGTAAAAACCGTGGCTCAAATGTTGTGGCCACGCATCTGTTAAAATATTTTTATCGTCGATAGTAATTCGACGCGCGGCAACCACTCTGGGGTGAATTCCTGCTACTTTTGTTCATCCACAAAATTTCTTATGTATTCTTTGAAGTACTGGGTGGGCGCTCGTGCATCTACATCAAAGTTCATGGCTGCCATCCTGGATTTCCAAATGCTATGAAGAGCCATAAGCATTATCATATCATATTGGGTACTGTCGTCACTTTGAATTTACAAATAGCGGATGCCATGTGCAACAAGGGGGAAATCTTTTTTGATCGTGCGCTGGAGCACGTCCCAAAAAAAGACAGCATCCCAGCAGTCAAGGAATACATGCTCAATTGTCTCCTCCTTTCTGCATATTATGCAATGCGTGCCCCAAGGAACGTAAAACCCCTTTGCAGCCATCCAGGTTTTGACGGTCAGCGTACCGGTATTTAACTTAAAAAAGAAATTCTTAGCACCTGGCGATATTTACATCGCCTTGACGCGCTTTACTACAGTGTGGCCATGGCATACATTTTAAAGGGACTGATACAAAGCCACTGGTAAAAACATACCACACAGGTCCTTGTACAACTTTTTACGTCGGACTTGACTCAAGTATTCAAGGGAAAACCGCACTGACAGAAACCTACAAGAAAGTACAACTTCGCGAAGAAAGCCATAAACGCCACCAGGTACACTGCAGGTTGATACAACCATGTTAGGCAATTGTTGCCCCAGGCGAAATTGACAGACATTGCGAAGGAATGGGTTGTCGACGTCTCTGAAGAAACAAAATCGATTGACTACCTGTCTTAAAAACAAATGCGACAAGCCCAGTCCTCCATTTCGCACTCGAAGGAATAAATTGGTCCGACTCGATCTTTTCCAAGACGATTCCCACACAAAGACAGCGAACACACGGTGAAATTTTTGGATGTTTACCCTTGAACAATGTAAGACTTGTAAGATAAACCAAATTTTACCCACTAAGAATATGTTGCAAATTGTGGCTTTAGAAAACATAGACCAATTCCAGCCATTCCACTTGTTCATTCTTTCCCGCAAGTTATCCACTTGGCTCCTCCAGTACGAATCGCTGTCTTTGTAGCATTCGAGGGGGGCACCCAAGTATTTCACCAGTGTCGTAACAAACCTTATGCTGGCAAAACTGTCTGGGGTTTCTGCCCAGTCACCGTGCCAAAAGCCAAGGCATTTTCCCCAGTGTACAGCGCTGCCACTTGCAGCACGGAAGTTAGTAACGCATTTGACAGCATCTGCTATGCTGTCAGAGTCCGCGAAAAAATGGCTATATCGTCCGCATAAGCCTACAGCCCGACTTCAACCTCGTGCAGCTTAAACCCACGGACACAGTCATTCTCTATGATACCCATACAAAAGGACTCTGTGTACAAACAATACAATAGTGGTGAGAGAGGACAACCCTGATGCACCGAACGCTTGACTGCGATGCGCTTCCCCACCACCTTGTTAACGATTAGCCGCGTTGAGCAGTCTCGGTACGATATGGCGACCCCCTCTTTGATTATTTTCCCTAAATTCACATAATCTAGGATGCACAGCAGATTTTCTTGAGGCACCCTGTCAAGAGCCTTCTCTAGGTCGATTTGCAGCATTGCGACTCGTGCACCAACAGCGTCGCAACATTCGAGGATGCTCCGGGCTGCGTGTATATTAGTGAGGATAGTTCGACCTTTAATGCCGCATGTCTGATCCGGCCCCACGAGCTCCGTAATGACTGTTTGCAATTTTTTGGCTAGGATTTTCTTGAATATCTTGCAATCTCCATTAGTGAGGCAGATTGGGTGGTAAGAATTTACTCTGCGCAGTGCAACGGGGTCTTCCGATTTTGGTATAAGAACAGTGTGAGATGATGAAAAGGACGGGGGTAATATTTTCAGCTCGAATGCCTCATTATAAACGTCGGCTAAGACTGGTGTTACTTCTAACTTGAAACACTTATAAAAGGCGGAAGTCAGACCATCAGGGCCAGGCGATTTCCCCGGATGCATACTTTCAATAGCACTGTTAACGTCCTCTTCCGAAATGGGTTCCTCCAATATTTCTTTTGTATTTTTGTCAAGCCTTGGAATCAGCGGTAAAAAATCTTTTTTAAACCGATCGACATCAACTGAGCTGGCGGCGAATAAACTATTGAAGTTCTCAAAGAAAGCACGCTCGATAACATCTGCGACATCGCTGACTTCACCCTCGTGTTCAATTTCTGTTATCTGATTGCGTCGCGCATGACACTTTTCTGAGCCCAACGCCCTCTTTGACGGTGCTTCTGGCATTATCAGTCGCTCGGCTCTTGCCCGAACCATAGCAGCGCGGTATCTTTCGACATCGAACTGCTCAATTTTACATTTCAATGCGCGAATATCTTCAATAAACATGCCGGGCATTCTACATTCTTCGAGGAGCAATTTTTCCAGGTTTCTGCGCACGTGCTTTTCTTCTGCTCCATTTTCTCTGCTTGTAACACTCGAGCGTTCCAAACCCTTCAATTTAACGACCTGCTTGAAGTTCTCCCATTTTTCTCTAATCGTCTTTTTACTGCGAACTTTCATTTCTTCAACTGCCGTCATTACTTCCTCCATAAATTTTTTCATCACTCAGCAAATTCGAATTCAATTTCCATAGTTGCCACTCGAAGGCCCTTTTCGTTTCTTTCGTGCTAGCTACTATAAAGCTAACCAAGCAGTGGTCACTAAATGAAACGGCGTTAACACGGTATGCCTTGCAAAGCGGTACCAATTCAACACTCACGTACGCCCTATCTAGTCGGGCATGGCTGGCTGCCTGAAAGTGGGTGTACTGCATAGTCCGGCCACCACCCACACATTCAGCCACATCCTCCAAACCATGTTCTCTTACTGTATCGCTTAAGACAGCTGTACTTGCATCCCTGTAAAGTCGTTTGCTTGTTTCGTCTTTGGCTACAAGGACGCAATTGAAATCGCCAATAATGATTAGGAGCCTATTACACTTGGTATACTGCTTTAGTTGTTCGAAAAATATGCGTCTTTCGTCAGTGACAGTTGGTGCGTACAAGCATAATACGCGCCATTCCAAACACGAAAACAAAAGATCACAAACATTGAGCTGACCAGACGGACATGACGTTAAGGCTTCTATTTTAGCGCCCAGACTTAGTCTGACGAACAACTCGCAGCCGGAAGAAGTCCCTATGGCATGGCTAACTATAGCAGAATACCGAGGCAAGAATTGGCGCACTATGCCACCAGTTTCATCGTCGCCATGAACTTTAGTCTCTTGGACTGCCAGTATGTCAAGGTCGAGGTCACTTACTAGTCGATAAAGCTGACATTGTTTTTTCGTGAGGCTAGGCTACGCACATTTAAAGTGGCCACACAGATTGAATTTTCTATTTGCGTCATTGTAAGGCTACGAAAAACCCAGGGGCATGGCGCTTATCTTACAACTGCAATTCCCTTTTGAACGCCTTGTCCCAGTAGAGTCCTTAAGGTGGCGAAGGCGGCGTTTCCGCCGTCTTGCGCTCCGACGAAATGTTTGGCCGTGGCCGGATGAGAGGCCGCCGAGCGGGAGTCGTTTTGGCGGGTGGTTCGTCCGGCGAGGCAGCAGTGGTGTCCTTGTCTTTTTTCCCTTCGTCACGGGGACGCTTCCCCGTCACAGTGCCACTGTCTCTTTCAATCCCAGTCATCGGTTCAGCCTCGGAGGAGCTCTCGTCTGCTAAGCCAAGAAACGTGTCGCCGGTGCTGCTTGAATCCACCTTTTCATTGCTTTTCACTACGCCTTCGTATGGAAGCCTGGCGTCGGGCTTACCTGGTGCTTCACACACGCCCTCTTCTTGACAGCATGACGACCCATCTTCCACAGCAGAGTTTGGGTTAACTCCTGCTGTTTCTTCCGAGTCTGCTTCGTCCATGAGGTGCTCCAGTGCGTCACTTTCCTGCGCTGGTCCGGTTACACTGGCATATGTCTTCGCGCAGTCGTCGTCTTCGTCGCCGAAGCGGCGACAACGACTACAGCGGGGTACTCGGCAGTCGCGACGTATTTGACGGTACTCTTGCACCGTAGGCACAACGGTGCACGGCCCGGAACGACAACGAGAGTCAACTCTCCAGCAATCTTGAGCTGGTGCAGAATGTCATCCACCTTGACGTCGGAGTGCAGCTTTAGTCCCATAGACCGCGTCGTTGAGCCCTTTTCAGTGATGCCCGGTGCTCGCCACTTTTCCCGCTTCACTTCGAATACTTTCCCATAGGGAGTCAAGGCAACACGCACGTCTTCATCGGTCACGCCGTGCAGCAACCAGTGAAGCTTCAAGCGAACCTCGCGGTTATTTGGGTCAATGAGCAAACATGGGCGATCCTTTACCTTCAGATCGATGGCGGAGAGCAACTTCCGAGCAGCCTCAGCACTCGTCAGTGTCACAGCCCATACGTGGTTCATTTGATACGCCCCCAACGCCAAAACGTCGTTGAGCGTGCCAAGCTTGGCCAAAGTGTCCCGGTAATCTTCGACGCGGTAAGGCCGGGCTCTCGAATCACCATGAATGAAAACGGTATTCGCAGCGATACCAGGGGAGTGAAACTTCCTATACCGTCCATGGAACGCGATATTCGCTCACTGCGCCGGACGAACGCCTGGTGTTTGGGGGCGGTACGAAAACATGGCGGCGCATTGCAGACATGCACTGGGGGACGCCATCTTGATGAGAACTGAGGATCCGAGTGGCGAGGGGGGGATTCAGCGCCAAATTCAATTGGGATGCACCAGCAAGCCAAATTGAGCGAGTGGAAGGTATTCAGATGGCGAGCACGCGACCTTCTTTCTGTTGCGCAACCCGCCACATGATGAAAACGGCCATCATTGCGTTCTGATTGATGGTCTGCCCATCCGCCTATTTTTGCACTACTTATTCTAAGTAAGACATTGTTTTTGTTTACGTGTACACATAAATTAAACAAGAATAAAGAGCAGAGTTTGTTTGAATGTTTTATTGCCTAAACGTACGGTTTATGCAGTACAAATACAACTTGAATGTTTTCCGTTTTTGGTCGCATACAAAAGTGGACCGCACATGCCAGCATGCTAATAACCTAGTATCAATTCAGTGCACATTGCCGAACATACATATATACAAAGACAAAAGAAAAACAGTAATAACTATACACAAGTTCACAGCACGTATCCCGATATAAAATCATCCCATGAGTGGGACAAGATAATACGGCACACCGCACACTTAGGATGCAAGAGGAAATGATACAAAAACCATAAATTACCGGAGTTAGACATTGCTACATTTTCTATTCAGCATCAGGTTTCTATATAAAAGCTTAAGCAAAAATGTACAAAATACTGAAGCCACTATAGAGTGTTCTCATAAAATAACACGAAGGGTTTATGCTTTCTTCAGCGTAACATACCTATATTGCTTAATAAAAAAACAAAATCAAAATACAAGCAGATAAATAGTACACACACATGTCCGCTTCAGAGGCAGAAAATGGTGACCTCAGCTATAGAAGTAGCGGTGCCTCAAAAATATGGAAGTAGCGCCTATTTTTGCGCATATGTGTGTCTTTTTGTCGTCCGTGTTTTCTGAGCGCTCAGTTTTTCAAGACCTCAAATATGCAAACAGAATCCTAAAAGTTACAAAACCTTCCGCATTTTTCGTGCTGCAGCGGGTTTTCTGGTGCGTTGTTTAGCCAAGGAGATGTTCACGAAGCGAATATGCCACAACAGGCGAATCCTTGCAAAGAGGTGCACAAAGGCTTTCTTGCATTCTTCAGAGAAGAATTTTCGCCTTCCCATACAACTGTGCAAAACGCCTGCCAAAACTCCACTCACATTATGCAGGTGCGCCACAACACCGATATATTCCAAAAAGCAAGCTTCCATGGCCTTAATATCCTGAAAGCAATTGTCAGAAGGCATTGTTACATTGCCAAATAAATCTGAGGAGATGTTGCTTGCCTTAAACATAGCAAAATACTGGTGTGATGCACAAAGCTGGCGGTCGGCATTCTTCAAAAGGGTGTTGCACACACAGTGTGGAGGCCTGTGCAACAAAAATTGCCGTACGAGATATCCCCCAACATAGTAGAGAACGTTATCCTCTACTATATCATGGCTAACGGGCTGTTCCTCATCAGGAAGCATATCGACTGTTGGTGCTGCATCACAAGTAGTAGGAAGCGAATGAGGTGGCTCTGACATTTGTGCCAACACAGTGCTGCGATCCTGTTCACAGTTTCCTTCTGAAAAAGGGCAACCAGTTTGCCAACAAAAATGTGTTTCAGACCTGATGTGAACTGAAGCACATTTGGGTTGTCATTGCAGCCATGCTTTAACCTAAGAAACCCGAAAAGGTTCTCCAGGGGGTCCTGCTGTAGCCAGCGAGTCAAGAGAACACGAAAATCAAAATCTTGGAAGAGGTCGTCCCAGAGGAGAAGGATAGCCTTTAAGGTGACCTTCCATGCCTCAACTGTGTGTGGTTGCCGAGGCCCGTCAAATTTCCACCTTTCAACCCACGGCAGGCACTCCCGCAAAAAGGTTAGGTGTTCGGACCCTTCCGAAATTGCATAACGTAACTTGTCACTGGCTTTTTTTACAGAAGAGCTATTCAGACAGTCGAATAACTTATCTATCTTCTCGAGAAAATCAGCTGTTGGTTTGGCGGATGCCGGCAACACGCCAAGACCAATGAATACATCAATGGCCACTGAGACCGATTCGCTCATCACCTGGCTGGCATATTTACCTTTCATGTTATTGAAAGGCTTCCGGTAAATGTGGTTGTCGGTTAGTTTCTTCACCAATTTGAGTTTGAGAGGATGCGAGCTTTCGTATAATTGCGTAATGAAAGACCAATCCACAATTTCTTGCCCGATATGGAGCTTGTGATGTGTGCGGAGATTATTCCTTGTGCATTTAAGTAAGTGTGGTGTGTCATATAGGAAATAAATCTTGCGGCCTTCAAGCACAAAAAACGGCTCTTCAGGCGTCACACCTAGCTTACTTGCCAACGTGATGTTGCTTCCCCCCTGGTCGCAGATGAGCGCCTTCACAAACAACCGGGCTCCCTGCAGCTGCTTGATTAATGTTATGATCAGATGATGAAGAGTATCTGCGGGCGTTTTGGTCCTTGATACTGTGTAAGCAACAGGCTGAATCCACGTTTTTGAAATGCCTGCCACAAGTATCACGAGCGCTGAATTTCCCACGGCTGGTGTTCTTTGCCTACCGTCATCGGAGAATCCCATCACAATGCCATGCTTTGCATCATACTGCAGATGTTCCTTCAAGGACATTTCGTCAAATATTAATGTGCACGCACGATCTGTTAAATTCCAATTTCGGGTAGCTTCTTCGAGGGCCTCAATAGCGGTTGGAATAACTCCGGGAGTCATCGGAATATTTGATAACCACTGCTTTAGCGACCTCACAGTTGGCATGTCAAGCAGTCTTGACAGATGTCTGTACGCTTTCGGACCATGAAAGTATAAATTTAAAGCGAACTGGCGGTGCTCGGGCGACCACCTCCGTCCTCTACGTTTCACGCCATTAATTTTAACTTGAGTCTCAAGCAATCTAAATAATGTCTTGCGGACGTAGGGCCTGATAGCATTCAACGCCTCGGGCTGGGAAAGCTTTTTAACCTTTCTCTTGCCAATTCTTGACGGTGCCTTCCGAAGCCTTGAATTTATCTTCTCCAGGTTCTTCATTTTTCTGGCTGTCCGGGGCGAGCACCTAGAAGGCTTGTGTTGTCGACCCGCTGGATCGGAACCTGAAAGATTTAGAAAAAAAAGCTCATTTATACTGTGTTTTTGTGAAAGCTGACCATGATCTTTAAACCTAGTAAAAGTTCTAGCGGCTTTTAGAATTGAAGTGATTACTTCCATGAGTAATCCGTTGGTCATATTTAGTTCGCGATCCTTCACTTATTCAAACTTGGGGCATTGGAAACAGGCCTCTGATAAGCACACTGCTGGGCATTGAGCCTACTAATGGCATGTATAAGCATCGTGGGCAACATGAAGCGTCAACTAATTTTTCCTAATCATTAGCATACTCCTTGTTAATAAACATTATTGGTTATACGTTTAAAATGGTATGTTTAGGAAAAAAACAACGAATTCATAGTCTTCTTTAAAAAACACTAATCCCTCTTATAATAATAATAATAATAATAATAATAATAATAATAATAATAATAATAATAATAATAATAATATTAATAATAATAATAATAATAATAATAATAATAATAATAATATTAATAATAATAATAATAATAATAATAATAATAATAATAATAATAATAATATTAATATTATTAATAATAATAATATTAATAATAATAATAATAATAATAATAATAATAATAATAATAATAATAATAATATCTGGGGTTTAACGTTCCAAGACAACGATATGATTATGAGGGACGCCGTAGTGGAGGGCTCCGAAAATTTCGACCACCTGGGGTTCTTTAACGTGCACCTAAATCTAAGCACACGGGCCTCAAACATTTTCGCCTCCATCGAAAATGCAGCCGCTGCGGCCGGGATTCGATCCCGCGACCTGCGGGTCAGCAGTCGAGCGCCATAACTAGTAGACCACCGCGGCGGGGCACTAATCCCTCTTAGGAGGCAACAAACAAGCAAGAAAGGGATCGGACAAGCACTCGTCTCGTCCTGCCTTTCGGTATACATCGCTCTGGTTCTCGTCCCCTAGCAATAAACTAGCTCGCCCAGCTGACACCCTAGTGCACTTTAGGATCTGTTAAATGGTACGTGACATTAAAACGATAGCTGCAGGGCATTAATTTATCTGGAATAGTTTTAAAGAGCTTAGAGAGCAATACAATTTGCGTACATGAGGGCTCAGTCTGTTGAACTTCTTCATCGGCGCTGTGAGCGGGCATTGCAGTGGTATTCGCGGGCCGAGGAGAGCCTGTGAAGAGAAATTGGCGGAGCACAGATTTCAGCGTGACATACATACAGCTGGTATTAGGCGTCACATTAAATATTTGCAATTACAATCACTCAGAGCGTTTTATCACTATTAATTGGTCTCCTCGCGTATTATGTCTCAGTACGAGTAATAAAAAAGTGTAAACACACAAAAAGAGAACGCTACGTGTCGCTCACTAAATATATGGGTGTCCCAACTATCCTAAACCAATATTTTAAAAATCTTAATGCGATGTGCCTAGAGCAGGTTAACATCATGGTGCCCGTGATGACCTAGGGCGTAACCGAATTCTAGCCAATTACACTTATTTGGCCCATTGAAAACAAAAGTAATTTTGTAATAATAAAGCTAATAAAAATAAAGTACCTTTTGGATTCTTAATTTTAAAAGCGACTTTGAACTAGGGTGTCGTAGAATATATTGTTACACGCAAGAAGTACACGAAAGGTTGAAAAACAGGCGAGCCTGGATGGTTCGCGTTTACTTCCACCAGGGGTCTCGAGGCAGCACACCCAACGTCGTCTTCCTTCTTCACCTTTTGTCTGAATGTTCATTCGCGCTGTATGCGCCGTGCATTGCAACCGCTCGTGACATTTCCCCGTTGGCAGACGAAGCCCGCCGGGCGAGTCACTCAGTGGTTCGTGCATTGCATAGCTTCATGCGAGCGACGTGCGCCACTTCTGTTTTAGCCGAGCGCCGTCCAGTGCTTGTGAGCCGTGCTATGCGGTAGTTGACCTCACTGAGGCGTTCGAGGATAACGTAGGGCCCGACATAGTGAGCGAGAAATTTCTGGTACAGGCCACGTTTCCGTAAAGGCGTCCAGAGCCACACCTGATCTCCAGGATTGAAGTGAACATGTCGGTGACGGTCGTCATAGCGGATCTTTGACCGGTCTTGCGAGGTGACGGTGCGTAGCCGAGCGAGGCGTCGCGCTTCTTCTGCTCTACAGAGAATCTCGTTGATCGGCTCACTGTGATGAGCAGAGTAGGGAAGCATAGTGTCAAGATTATAGCGTGGTGGACGAGCATAAAGGAGAAAGAAAGGTGAGTAACCAGTGGTCTCATGTCTTGCGGTGTTGAAAGCATAGGTGATGAAAGGCAAAATTGTGTCCCAGTTTTTGTGCGCGGAGTCGATGTACATGGACAGCATGTTGGCAAGCGTTCGGTTCGTGCGTTCCACTAGACCATTAGTCTGTGGATGGTATGGAGTGGAATGGCGGAAGCTTGATGAGCACAGACGAAGGGTCTCTTCGACAACATCCGCGGTAAATTGCCGCCCACGGTCGCTGATTACGATGCGAGGAGGTCCGTGTCTGAGGATAACTTGAAACAGCAAGAAGATGGAAACGTCTTTTGCTGTGGCCGACGGCAGTGCTGCCGTCTCACAATAACGGGTTAAGTGGTCTACGCAAACGATGACCCAACGATTGCCGTCTGTGGATCGCGGAAAAGGGCCCAGAAGATCTATACCAACTTGCTCAAAGGGGGTGCTAGGAGGCGAAACAGGCTGAAGGCGACCAGACGGCGCGTCAGTTGGTCGCTTGTAACGCTGACATTGGGTGCAGCTGGCGACGTACCGTTCGGTATCATTGCGCATCCGGGGCCAATAAAAGCGTTCCTGAGCACGGTAGAGTGTTCTTGTGCATCCAAGATGTCCGGAAGTTGGTTCGTCGTGCATGGCAGATAATACGTGACTGCGAAGGCTCTTGGGGACAACCAAAAGGTAGCGCGCACCGGTAGCCGAGAAGTTCGTCTTATATAGGGCGCCGTCACGTAAGCGAAAACGATTGTCTGCAGCGGACTCCCGCGCGGCCGCGAATAGCGGCTGTAAGCTGTCGTCTTTCCTCTGCTCTGATATGAAGGTATCCATATCCGGAAATCCCGTGGACACAAAAGCGATGTATTCATCAAAGTTGTCCGCGTCACATTCAGTCGTTGGGAGTGGCAGGCGAGAGAGACAATCAGCGTCAGCGTGTCGCCGGCCGCTCTTGTAGGAAACAACGAAATCATACTCCTGCAGACGGAGCGCCCAGCGTGTTAGTCGACCAGAGGGATCCCGAAGATTCACAAGCCAGCATAGAGAGTGATGATCCGTGACGACAGTAAAGGGGCGCCCGTAGAGATACGATCGAAACCGTTGCACAGCGAAGACGACCGCCAGACACTCTTGTTCGGTGACAGTGTAG
The DNA here is from genome assembly GCF_043290135.1 of Rhipicephalus microplus. Classification (NCBI taxonomy): domain Eukaryota; kingdom Metazoa; phylum Arthropoda; class Arachnida; order Ixodida; family Ixodidae; genus Rhipicephalus; species Rhipicephalus microplus. Next base: position 91,033,654 of record NC_134705.1, on the reverse strand, counting down.
TTGCGCTCGGGGCGACTCAATGAGCGGCTAGCGTACGATATCACATGCTCGCTGTCGCCGACACGCTGAACTAGTACGGCGCCAATGCCAACACCACTAGCATCGGTATGAACTTCTGTCGGTGATGACGGATTGAAGTGGCGAAGAATAGGCTGGGACGTCAACAGTAGCTTTAGCTGCCGAAACGATGAGTCGCATTCCGAGCTCCACTCGAAAGGAACACCTTTTTGGAGAAGGCATGTGAGCGGATGAGCTATGTCAGCAAATTTGGGAATGAAACGGCGAAAGTAGGAGCATAACCCTAAAAAACTTCGTAGCTGCTTCACAGAGCGAGGTGCCTCGAATGCCTCCACAGCTGTTGTCTTTTGTGGATCTGGTCGTATACCTTCTTTGTCGATCAGGTGTCCCAGCACAAGTGTCTGTCGTTCACCAAAATGGCACTTTTTAGAATTAAGCACAAGGCCGGCCTTCCTCAAGCAGTTCAGTACCAAGTCCAGGCGCTCGTTATGCTCACGAAATGTTCGGCCGAAGATCACAACGTCGTCTAGGTAGCACATACAAACTTCCCACTTCAAACCGCGAAGTATAGTGTCCATGAACCTTTCAAACGTTGCGGGGGCGTTACAAAGCCCGAAAGGCATCACGTTGAATTCAAATAGTCCATCGGGCGTTACAAAAGCGGTCTTCTCTCTGTCATCCGGGTGCATAGGGATTTGCCAGTAACCTGATCGTAAATCCACAGAAGAGAAGTAAGAAGCCGCAAAGAGGCAATCGATGGCGTCGTCAATTCGTGGGAGTGGGTATACGTCTTTCCTAGTAACGGCATTTAGGCGACGGTAATCGACACAGAATCGCCACGTGCCGTCTTTCTTCTTCACCAGTATCACTGGAGCTGCCCAAGGGCTAGACGATTCCCGAATTACTCCTTTACCCATCATTTCTTCGACTTGAGCGCTGATGATCTTTCGCTCCGCAGAGGACACACGATATGGTTTTTGACGAATCGGTTCAGCGGATCCTGTGTTGATGCGATGGCGAGTACGGGATGCAGGAATCGATGTGGGGCCGTCGTGCTGTGCAAAGTCGAATATTGAAGAGTGTTTCGAGAGCAGGGCCATCAAAACACGACGTTCATGGTCACTGAGCGATGTAGCTACCATTCCGAGCATGTGTTCGTTTGCGGTGTGCGAGACACTGGTTTGTGCTGTATCCGGTAGTTCTGTAAGCACTGCCATAGGTATAAATGACTCTCCCTGAAACGTAGCAAGTTTTAGGCCTTGAGACAGCACTACGGCTTCAGTGGAGCAATTTAGCGTCCATAGCCCTGCGCATCCATCGGTAACTGAAACCATACAATACGGAACCAACACATTTTTCTTAAGACAGTTTCTATGGACCGGTTCCACCGCAACATCGAACGAAGTACTAACAGAAGACGAACAAACAACAGGAACGCGCATCGCGGATAAAGCGGGCACAACAGTGTCTTCAGAAACACAAAACACACTCTCTTGCTGGGATGATTCTTCTAAGAGCGCAGAGGACACACTTCCGCAAATACTGAGTTCTCCTGTTCGGCAGTCAACATTGGCGCCACACAATTTCAAAAAGTCAATGCCGAGAATTACATCGTGTGTGGAACGCGGAAGCACGGTAAACTCAGTGTTAAAGGTTTGACCACCCAAGGAGACATCCACGTTACACACACCAACCGGGTATAATGAGTCCCCACTCACTCCACGAAAGCTCGTGACAATATATATATTTCTAAAAGGCCAGTTCTGTTGCTTCCACTGTCAGAGCTATCGCGCAGTTGTTTGAACAGCGACACCAAGTTGGCCGCTACTCACTCGCCATGTGCGAAATAGCTGATAACGCGCCACATGGAGTACTCTCTCAAGTTATGAGGTCATTTTCGCCTTTTCCTGTAAAACGCTACGCCACGGGTAAAATAGCAGAGACAACTGAATCAGAATCGAGGAGGTTACATGTAGAGCGTTCTGAGTGAGACGTTTGCTCTAAATTTAACGATTGTGAAGCCGGCAAATTTTTTACTTAGCTAGTTATATCTACCAGCAAAATCATGCCTGCGAATCCATGGATGCTGTGTACCCCATGCGTTGGTATTGTTGGTGTAATCTGCGCGAGAATCTTAAAAATACTGAGTCATGATAACTCGGACAGGTACACATATTGAATATTAAGACATTTCTGTAAATAGATGTAGAGGCATGAAAGTTTGTGCTGTTGTATGATCACTTTACAGTATTCCCACCTGGACTTTCGACGTGTGTCTGCCCATCGCCAAAGATGGAAACTGTTGGCACAGCACATCTTAGCAGCCTTGTCTGTCCAGGGTCTGCGTAGTCTCTGCTGGTGAAATGGGCAGAGCACAGGCGGTAGCTGCTGTAGATCTGACGAGGTGGTAAATGAGCCAGGTCCTGCCGTCTCGCATACTGAAGCTAAGCGCGAGATCTGGAAAATCAATGTGTGCGTGTGTAGTATTTGGGTTAGAATGGATTTATTTCTGTTTTCAGGCGTATATGGATAGCTTTGAGTGAAAACTGGCATCTTTATTCGAAGTAAGCGTTATTTGATACATTTCTCATCTTCCTTTCTTAATTAAATTTTGTAACCAAGACGACTTGTGATAGCAATCCTGAAAGCAAACTTTAAAATAAAATCTGTCTTTATTATTAGGAGACGCGGATACATGCTTCTACTTGCGCGATAGTATTGTTTAGTGGCAATGACCCCAGTTTTCCTTCTAATTCAAAATATATTTTTGCAGACAATAGCAATCATCCCACACCAAAATCTCTAAACAACTATTCGTACATATTGTTGCGTGAAGGCACAAGGGAAACTAGGCGTTTTAAAATATATTTACACAGCGCCAACGCGCAAGCCAAGATGGCGAACAAGAGAGAGCGCGCGCACACACAAGTCACCTCGTCTTCCTCAGCGCCTATCTCACTGTTTAAGTGGGGCATTGTCTCGTAACATAACCCCCGGGTGCTGAAGCACCGTCTCGGTGCTTTCTATTGTGTTGCCGAGTGGTAAAGCTTAAGGCGGGATACGTGGACAATGTCTGTAGACAGCGAAGCGGAGGCGGAGGAAGACTCGAGCGGGGCTATCTCGTATGTCACATCTGTCACCTGGCGCAATACGCGGTAGGGTCCCGAGTACCGGGAAAGCAGTTTTTCAGAAAGTCCGACGCGTCTAGTCGGAGTCCACAATAGCACAAGAGAACCTGGTGTAAAGGAAATTTGGCGGTGATGTGAGTCGTAACGATGCCGCTGGTGATCTTGCGATGCTAAAAGGCGCTGACGAGCAACTTCTCGTGCTTTGCGAGCCCTGGTGATAGCATCACGGGTGTATTCAGTCGTAAAGTCGACGGCTGTCGGAAAGATGGTGTCGAAAGGTAAAGTTGGATGACGGCCAAACACCAGGTAGAAAGGTGAAAAACCAGCTGCATCATGGCGTGAAGAATTATAGGCAAACGTAACGAAGGGCAATGCAACGTCCCAGTCCTGGTGGTCGGACGATACGTACATAGCGAGCATATCAGTTAAAGTCCGGTTGAATCGTTCAGTGAGTCCGTTAGTTTGCGGGTGGTAAGCTGTCGTAAATTTATGTTTCGTCTCGCAGGAGCGAAGCAGGTCGTCGATAACTCGGGAAAGGAAATAGCGCCCACGATCTGTTAGGAGTTGGCGTGGGGCGCCATGGTGAAGTATGACGTCGTGCAGGAGAAAATCGGCAACGTCTGTGGCGCAGCTGGTTGGCAAAGCCCGCGTGATAGCGTACCGGGTTGTATGATCCGTCGCGACAGCTATCCACTTGTTCCCCAAAGTGGATGCAGGGAAAGGGCCTAGGAGGTCAAGACCAAGTCGGAAGAAGGGATCAAAGGGAACGTCAAGTGGTTGGAGGAACCCGGCAGGACTCATAGAAGGTTTTTTGCGGCGTTGACACTGATCGCATGAGGCGACGTAGCTGCGGACCGAGCGATAAAGACTGGGCCAGTAAAATCGACGCTGTACGCGGTCATACGTCCGAGACAGTCCGAGGTGACCGGCAGTGGGAGCGTCATGAAGCTGGCCGATCACGCTCGCACGTAGGTGGGAAGGTACCACAAGGAGCAGTTCGTGTCCATCAGGGCGGACGTTGCAACGGTACAATGTGTCATCCTTAAGCACGAACAATCGAGTAGAAGGATCGGGTGCCGCAGAATGAAGCTTCTCGATGATGTTACGCAAGGCAGGATCTCGGCGCTGTTCCTCACGGATGTTGCTTAAAGCGGAGAGAGACAGCACACATGGCGATTCATCGAACGCTTCAGGTGGGTCCACTGGATTCCGAGATAAGCAGTCAGCGTCATGGTGTAAACGGCCAGATTTGTAGGACACCGAGTAGTTATACTCTTGAAGCCGTAGTGCCCATCGACCAAGGCGCCCAGTGGGGTCCTTCAAGGACGAGAGCCAGCAAAGTGCGTGGTGATCGGTTATGACAGTGAAATGTCGACCATGTAAATAAGGCCGAAATTTTGCTACTGCCCAAACGAGAGCAAGGCATTCCCTTTCGGTGATGGAGTAGTTCCTTTCCGCCTGCGAGAGGAGACGGCTGGCATAGGCGATAACGCGGGCGCAGCCGCTTTGATGCTGAACCAAAACAGCACCGATTCCGTAACCGCTGGCATCTGTGTGTACTTCGGTAGGGGCAGAAACGTCGAAATGGGCCAGAACAGGTGGTTTTGTTAGCGATTCAATAAGTGTAGAGAACGCCGTAGCCTGCGCAGCGCCCCATGTGAATGAGACATCTTTTCTCAATAAGTCTGTGAGAGGACGGGCGACTTCCGCAAAGTTGTTCACAAAACGTCGAAAGTACGAGCACAGACCGAGAAAGCTGCGTACTTCTTTAGTGCAGGTCGGAACAGGGAAGTTACGCACGGCTCGCACTTTATCGGGATCAGGACGTACACCAGAGGAGTCGACAAGGTGGCCCAACATTGTTAGTTGCTGGCGTCCGAAGTGACACTTTGACGAGTTCAGTTGGAGACCGGCATTGCGAAATACGGCCAGTATTGAGGAAACGCGGTCGAGGTGGGTTTCAAAGGTCGGGGAAAAGACGATAACGTCGTCAAGGTAGCATAGACAAATTGACCATTTGAACCCACGCAAAAGAGAGTCCATCATCCGCTCGAAGGTGGCTGGAGCGTTGCATAATCCGAAGGGCATGACCTTAAATTGGTAAAGACCATCGGGGGTGACAAAAGCGGTCTTCTCGCGGTCCATGTCATCGACAGCAATTTGCCAGTAACCTGCTCTTAGATCAATAGAAGAAAAATACTTAGCGCCGTGAAGACAATCTAGGGCGTCGTCTATGCGCGGTAGCGGGTAGACGTCTTTTTTAGTGATCTTGTTCAGATGTCGGTAGTCAACACAGAATCGCCAAGTGTTGTCCTTCTTTTTGACAAGAACAACAGGGGAAGCCCATGGACTACATGATGGTTCAATTATGTCTTTGGCGAGCATGTTGTCGACTTCTGCTTGAATTATGTGACGCTCGGTCGAAGATACGCGGTATGGCCGTCGATGGACAGGGGAGGCATCGCCGGTGTCAATGCGGTGCTTTACCGCACTGGTTTGACCTAGTGGACGATCACAAAAGTCAAATACGTCCCAGTATGACTCAAGAACGCGAAGGAGTTCGTCAGCTTGATGCGGCAAAAGGTCTGACGCGATCATTTTTTTAACATCAGGAGACGGGCTTCCTTGCGAAGATCGAGCATGTGTGAAGCTGGAGTGTCGAGCCTCGTTCGAAGACAGAGCTGATATGACGCATTCTTCAGAAGGAGTCAGCATGGCGAGGGCGATTCCGCGCGGAAGCACTTGCGGACACAGAGCAAAGTTGAGCACAGGAATGCAGGCGTGGTTTGCACGTAACTGAATAACAGTGTGTGGTAAGGTAACACTGTGGGTCAAGAGAAGGGATGTGATGGGCGCGAGCACATAGTCACCATCGGATACAGGTGGCGAGGGCGTAACGGTGATGCAGGTCACGGTTTGCGGTAACAAACGGACATGTTCAGCAGAGCACATACGGGCTTGCGGTCGACTGGGCGGATCAATCGGACACGGTAGGTCAAGTTGCACAGTACCGGCTGAACAGTCGATGAGAGCGGAATGAGTGGACAAAAAGTCAAGACCGAGGATCACATCATTGGTGCAGTGAGAAAGAACAGTGAAGAGAACTGAAGTTTGACGGCCGGCAATAGTAACGCGTGCAGTACAGACGCCAATAACAGCAGCCGTACTACCATCAGCAACGCGAACGCTGCGTGAAGGGGCTGGAGTAAGTACTTTCTTTAAGCGGTCTCGAATGTGCAGGCTCATCACAGAAATATGGGCGCCAGTGTCTACTAAGGCTTTAACAGATAAACCGTCCACTTCAACGTCGATCAAGTTCTGATTGGTCGGGAGCGTCAACAGAGGAATTGGAGAGCAAGTCGTATCAGCAGCGTCACCTCCAGGAGCTGCAGCCGTTAGTTTTCCGAAGAAAACCGCCGGGCAGAGGACGGGGACGGGGAACGAGGTGGTGGTGGAGATCGGGAAAATCTACGTCGAGGTGAAGGTGAGCGACTGTACTGGGCAGTGGTCGTAGTGGTCGGGTCGTAATTAGCTGAGCCCTCACGCCGTGGTGGTTCCTGGTCATAGAGGTGGGCCGGTGAATGGGGGTTGGAGAAGTTTGGGTTTGCCCGATACGGTGAGGTCCACGTGCTTCGGCAATGACGGGAAATGTGTCCCACTCGTTCACATCGGAAGCAAATCGGCCTGTCATCAGGCGTTCTCCACGCATTTGGGTCACGATTACGTGGAGCAGGGCGGCGATACTGCTGTGGGTGGCTCGGGGTAGACGAACTGACAGCGCCGGGACGGTGCACAGAACAGACTGTGTGAACACCCGCGTTGGCTAGTTCCTGGCGAACAACGGTCTGTATTAGCGATATGGTCGGCTGAGGATCACTCGGTGCCAGTGCTCTCAAGGGGGCGGGTGAGATGGCTTCGATTTCACGGCGTACAATTCTCGTGATGTCACTGGAGTGTGAATTGGGCAGGGTCGGTACATGGAGATCCGCACATGTTGACGTCGCAGCAGTGTTGGGAAGGCGCGTAAAGTGGTAAGCAATGCGACGGCTTTTAGCCTCTTGAAACTGTTGGCACTCCAAGATAACATCTTGCACGGTGGAACAGCCTTTGCACACAATGAGGTTAAATGCATCGTCTGCGATGCCCTTGAGCACGTGCGCTACCTTGTCGGCTTCAGCCATGGTTCGGTCAACTTTACGGCAAAGGGTCAGCACATCTTGAATATACGCCAGGTAGGACTCCGTGGACGTCTGAACACGTGTGCCAAGTTCTTTCCTAGCGGCCTGCTTGCAGCCGGCAGATTGACCAAACAACTCGCGTAATTTGGTCTTGCATACGTCCCAGCTTGTGATACCGTCCACATTGTTATTAAACCACGCCTTGGCCGTTCCTTGTAAATAAAAGATGATGTTTGCCAGCATTAAGGTTGGGTCCCACCTGTGATTTGTGCTGAAGAGTTCGTAGAGTTTAAGCCACTCATCCACGTCCTCGCCGTCCGTTCCCGAAAAGTTGCCGGGATCGCGGGGTGGAGCGGCCACGAGATAAACAGGAGAGGTCGGCGCCATTGATGCAGTGGGCGTAGCAGTTGAGGAAGCGTCGCTGCCGGTGGACATGTTGGGAGCAGAGACTAGGCGTCCGCTGCGTAACTCCGTCGTGCGTTGTAACCCAGCACCTTCCACCAAAATGTTGCGTGAAGGCACAAGGGAAACTAGGCGTTTTAAAATATATTTACACAGCGCCAACGCGCAAGCCAAGATGGCGAACAAGAGAGAGCGCGCGCACACACAAGTCACCTCGTCTTCCTCAGCGCCTATCTCACTGTTTAAGTGGGGCATTGTCTCGTAACAATATATACCCTCGCGCACTGCGTATTCCTCGGGTATTTCTCGCACCCTGCTGCAAATCTTTGATAAAAACCTTATTAAAACCAGTAATAAATTAGTAGAACACGTAAGTTTACATTGTCCAATTATTTAGGGGCTTTTATCTGCAATTGCATTCTTGTAAATATATAGTAATTGTACTTAAGGCTGAAACTGAAAACATGAAATTGAAGTATACATCATAAATTATTACTTTATAAATTTATTGCTAAATTCCTCTGCTCTATGCCGTGGATTTACGTGAGGCCAAAACGAAAACACACAATTGGAACGCAATAATGTAATAACATCCGTCTAAACTCGCAAGTGTAAGAATTTATGTACTCAGTACTTAATTAACATAGTACTAACAACACATGCTATGAACGTATATGGACCCCCCTTATAGCCAAAAGATTATGGGAATCGCCTTCCGCCAGATATGGACATAAATAGGCTGAAAATATTCAAGAATAATAATAACGCATGCAATGAGAACAGACTGAACGCAGGTAATCAAAAGGTAATAAAAAGAGTGCGGATAAGCTTACACTGTTCTATTAGTTACTGTATATGCTGCTACAAATACATTTGTGACATGCCTTGCATTGCCTTGAGCCAAAGTGCAACATCGATATGCTATGCACGATCGAAACGCTTTAAATTGAAAACGCAAGTATAAACAATCGTGCGTAGCAAATGTATTCGCTGGAATAATTTCCAGATGTTCTGCCGTGCATGTCATGTATAATTGAAGCCGAAAAGCAGACAATCAGAATGTAATGAATAAATTATGTACGTGTAGCTCAATTAAATTACACAGCTACTGCAGCAACCGCATCCTGATATGCCGTGCAAGCGTAGAAAGACAAAACGAGCAGCATGCAGATCGTACCTTTCGTCAGCCGGGATCCGAAAGAATTTTATGCTGGTGTGTCGTGAAGAATTCCGACACCACTCAGCGCAGCACGATTTGTGATGACGGCGAGAATCCATGGATGCGTCTGTTTGGCTGAATCTTGCATGGGTTTCGCTAAAACAAACTTTACAGCGGTAAAAGCGCCCTTTGGGACACCGCAGGCTGTAGCATACATGGGCGCGCGAAAAGAAACGCCCCTTTTTCGCCGTGAGAGATAGGACAACTGCGCAGTTCCCGTTTTCCACTTTGGGTGGCGCTCTTATTTTCGCAATCTCGAACTGCAACCTTTAGGTTCACTTGTGTAGTAAAAACTCCGGAGTTAATGAGTAACCTAGTAATAACTATAAAATAGAACAAGAACGTTCATTTAGGTAGTACAGCCCCCAAACGTTAGGATCGCTGCGGTCACGGGACAGAAAAACCGCGAAGTTTCACCCCCCCTGGCGATACGTCGGGAAGGCAGATTGGGCAGAATCACCTGGTAATCGTTGGTGCTAGGCGCAAAAACCCTGTTACGGCGGCCCGTTCGGGCCGCTGAAACCGCTCCGTCGGAGCCGAACATTCCGTGACCGTATCGCTCGAAAGCCGGAAGTGGAATCTAGCCACTAAACCACGCCGGAACGGAGGCCACCGTATCTAAAAAGAAGTCCTTCCAGGCGGTTAGTTGAATTATTGGAATTGTATATATAAACGCTATAGAATAATAAAAAAACGGAAAGGTCTTACCGAGATTTGAACTCGTATTGCTGGATTCAGAGTACAGAGTGCTAACCGTTACACCATGAGACCGCAATCAAACCTTCCGACGCCGGGAATCGAACCCGGGCCTCCTGGGTGAGAGCCAGGAATCCCAGCCACTAGACCACGCCGGAAAGAAGGCCACCGTCTCTAAAAAGAAGTCCTTTCCAGGCGGTTTGTTGAAATATTGGAATCTGATATATATAAACGCTATAGAGTAATAAAAAAAGAGAAAGGTCCCATTGAGATTTGAACACGGATTGCTGGATTCAGTGTACAGAGTGCTCACCGTTACACCATGAGACCGCAACCAAACCTTCCAACGCCGGAAATCGAACCCGGGCCTCCTGGGTGAGAGCCAGGTATCCTAGCCACTAGACCATTCCGGAACGGAGGCCACCGTCTCTAAAAAGAAGTTCCTTCCAGGCGGTTTGTTAAAATATTGGAATCGTATATATATAAACGCTATCGAGTAATAAAAAAGGGAAAGGTCTCACCGATATTTGAACTCGGATTGCTGGATTCAGAGTACAGAGTGCTATCGGTTACACCATGAGACTGCAACTAAACCTTCCGACGCCGGGCATCGAACCCGGGCCTTCTGGGTGAAAGTCAGGTATCCTAGCCACTACACCACGCCGGAATGGGGGCCACTGTATCTAAAAAGAAGACCCTTCCAGGCGGTTAGTTGAATTATTGGCATCGTACGTATATATAAACGCTATAGAGTAATAAAAAAAGGGAAAGGTCTCACCGAGATTTGAACTCGGATTGCTGGATTCAGAGTCCAGAGTGCTAACCGTTACACCATGAGACCGCAACCAAACCTTCCGACGCCGGGAATCGAACCCGGGCCTCCTGGGTGAAAGCCAGGTTTACTAGCCACTAGACCACGCCGGAACACAGGCCACCGTCTCTAAAAAGAAGTCCCTTCCAGGCGGTTAGTTGAATTATTGGAATTGTATATATAAACGCTATAGAGTAATAAAGAAAGGAAAAGGTCTCACCGAGATTTGAACTCGGATTGCTGGATTCAGAGTACAGAGTGCTAACCGTTACACCATGAGACCGCAACCAAACGCCGGGAATCGAACCCGGGCCTCCTGGGTGAAAGCCAGGTATCCTAGCCACTACACCACGCCGGAATGGGGGCCACCGTCTCTAAAAAGAAGTCCCTTCCAGGTGGTTGGTTGAAATATTGGAATCGTGTATATATATATATATATATATATATATATATATATATATATATATATATATATATATATATATATATATATATATATATATATATATTGTGGGCATTTAGTATACGCATCCTCTTCACCGGTACATTATCATCATGATCATGTGTGGCTCATGCATCCTCATCGTTGTCGCGTAGCATCATCATCTTGGCTCATTCATCGTAGCTGCCGGCTGCTGGTTCCTCGGGTCTAATAAAAGGTAATCTAAACCAAGACTTCATACGTGGTGTAGGTGCTGTTAGATCCCCCCGCCATCCTCTCGACCACTCTACCCCCTGGAGCTACGTTCAGGTCGCCGCTTGGGCCAGGTGTCCGGAAATATGTCGCACCAAGATGAGGCCGGTGCTGCAGCCGTTCCCACTCAACCACCGCGTGCTGCGCCTTCTCACGTCATCAACAGCCTCCAGCGTGAGCCCCATCCCTTCGCTGGTATGCGCGGGGAAGATGTGGAAGAATGGCTGGACGATTTCGAACATGTCGGCGCTGCTAACTGGTGGGATAACACCTACAAACTCGCTCACGTGTCATTCTACCTCACGGGTGTCGTGAAGACGTGGTTCCTCAACCACTTCATCGACATCCCCGACTGGTCAGCCTTCAAAGATCAGCTTCGCCATGTCTTTGGCACACCGGCTGTTCGTTCGGCTCTCGCAAAGAAAGCTCTCGCGACTAGGAAACAGCACATCGGGGAGTCGTACACATCCTACATCGAGGATGTTCTTTCACTTTGCCGCCGGGTTGACACACCAATGACAGAATCAGACAAGGTGCGCCAGCTTCTTAAGGGGATTGCACCCGTCGCATTCAATGCTCTAGCGTTCCAGAATCCGGCTACCGTTGCTGACGTTGCGACAACCTGTCAGCGCCTCGAAGAACTTGAGTCTATGCGCCTACAATCAGACAGTGATGCGGCCCGTATTACGACTGATCCAAACCTGCGAGACACGATAAGGGCGATTATACGTGAAGAATTAGAATCAATGGGATTCACACTACCTTCAGTGTGTCCCGTTCAGTCCTCTTCAACGTCATTGCGGGATGTCATCAGGGAAGAGCTCACGTCCATGACCCACATGGCCAACCTGCAGCCCATTGTCTCTCGTACTCTACCATCGTTCCCGCACACCGCCGCCGCACCACCAGGCACCGTCAGCTCGACGTCCCCGCCACGAACGTACGCGTCGGTTGCTGCCGCACCTCCCACAAGCTTTCCCACGAGCTTTTCATCACCACCGCGTGAGCCGTCACCTGTCCCTCTGACTTCTCTCTCTCCTGGTGCAGTTAGCGCAAGCTACTACCCTCCTCATCGATCGACTCGGCCTACGTGCTATTATTGCGGCTATCGTGTATACCCCATGCTATCGACGTATACCCCATGCCACGTATCGACGACGCCCTCGATTCTTTACAAGGTGCTGAATTCTTTTCGAGCCTCGACTTGCGTTCCGGCTATTGGCAAATCCCCATGCACGAAGATGATAAAGAAAAAACTGCATTTGCAACCCCGGACGGCCTATACGAATTCAATGTTATGCCGTTCGGTCTATGCAATGCGCCCGCAACTTTTGAGCGCATGATTGACACCGTGCTGCGTGGCCTGAAATGGAAGACTTGCCTATGTTACCTCGATGACATTGTTGTCTTTTCATCGACGTTTCCTCAACATCTGCAACGCTTGGACGAGGTTCTGACTTGTCTTGCGGGCGCTGGTCTTCAAATTAACACCAAAAAGTGCCATTTCGCCAGCAGATCTATCAAGGTACTCGGTCATGTTGTGAGCAAGGACGGAATTCGCCCAGACCCTGATAAAACTGCTGCAGTGCTTCGCTTCCCTCGCCCTGACAAACCAAAAGATTTCCGAAGTTTCCTTGGTCTCGCCTCTTACTTTCGGCGATTCATACAAAACTTTGCCTCCATAGCCGCACCACTTCATAAGCTACTTGCTTCCGGTATGCCCTTTCAGTGGTCTCAGAAATGTGAATCGGCTTTCGTCAGGTTGAAGAGTGCCCTCACGACCGACCCTGTACTTCCTCATTTTCACGATGATGCACCGACCTTCCTGCACACAGACGCTAGCGGCCGTGGTTTAGGAGCCGTGCTCCTGCAACGCGACAACTCTTCGCGAGAGCGAGTGGTTGCATACGCCAGCCGCGTCCTCTCCGCAGCCGAGAGGAACTACACGATCACCGAGCAGGAGTGCCTCGCCATCGTTTGGTCAGAACAGAAATTTCGTCCATATCTGCATGGCCGCCATTTCACCATTGTGACGGACCACCATGCTTTATGTTGGCTTTCGACACTCAAGAACTTGTCGGGATGCCTCGGAGGCTGGATTCTACGCCTCCAAGAATATGATTTTGAGATCGTGTACAAGTGTGGCAGGAAGCATAGTGACGCCGATGCTCTTTCTCACTGCCCACTACCAGCGACTCCACTCGGGGTTTCCGCCATCAATTTGCACAACACGCCCTCGGAGTCGACGTCTACGGCTGTTTCCTCTCTCGCCTCTATGGACCAGCTGCCTTCGGACGACCCGCACGATTTTTCTTCTCGACAGATGGCTGACCCATACTGTAGACGTATTATAGACTACCTCACTGGCAGTTCCCGTCCACCTAATGTAAGGCTCCGTCGCTAACTCTCGCAATTTAAGCTGGACAACTCGGTGCTGTACCGCAAAATTTACCATCCTGATGGTCAGCGCTGGGTTCCCGTTCTACCCCGATTGCTTCGGTCCGAAGTCCTCAGGGCACTTCATGACCATCCGACTGCTGGTCACCTTGGTTACGATAAAACCTATGATCGCCCTCGAAGTCGGTTTTATTGACCAGGCATTACCACTAGTGTAGCTCGGTACGTCGGGTCCTGCACTACCTGCCAATGTAGAAAGCTACCAACATCTGCTCCCGCCGGTAAACTACAGCCTCTTCCGTGCCCAGCCACACCATTCGAAGTTGTAGGCGTCGATCTTTATGGCCCCCTCCCAGTCAGTGCTGCTGGAAACCGGTGGATAGTAACAGCCATTGACCATTTGACGCGCTACGCCGAGACGGCATCCGTTACTACAGGTTCAGCTTCTGAGATTGCCGATTTCATCCTCCGAGCCATTATACTGCGTCATGGTGTTCCACGTGTGTTGCTCAGTGACCGTGGAAGGGCCTTTCTTTCACAACTAGTGAACGAACTTCTTCAGGCCTCCGGCACAACTCACAAGACTGCCTCTAGTTATCATCCCCAGACTAACGGTCTCACTGAGCGATTCCACCGCACTCTTGCTGACATGATCGCCGCCTATATTCAACCAGACCACAAAAACTGGGACGTTGTTCTACCATTCGTCACTTTCGCCTACAATACGGCCATTCAGCGAACAACCGGCTACTCGCCATTTTACCTAGTTTATGGACGCTCCCCTACTTCTTTCCTGGACGTCTCCTTCTTTACCTGCCAAGCGAATTCATCTCCATCATCTTCAGAGGAATACGTTTCACGACTCGCACAGTGCCGCCAACGAGCTCGTATAAACACTGAAGCCCGCCAGCAAGACAGAAAGCTAGTTTATGATGAATCGCATCGTGATGTATCCTTCCAACCTGGAGACGAAGTGCTCTTTTTGACGCCTGTTCGCACACCTGGTTTGTGCGACAAATTTCAGCCACGGTTTATTGGGCCGTAAAAAGTTCTTGAAGAGACTTCACCAGTGAATTATCGCGTGACGCCACTTCTAGCCCCAGCAGATCGCCGTTATCGAACTACAGAGGTCGTCCATGTCTCCCGTATGAAGCCCTTCATGCGACGTTCTTTGTCCCCTTGACTTGCCGCGGCCAGGCTGGCCGCTTTCACGTGGGGGGAATTAGTGTGGGCATTTAGTATACCAATCCTCTTCATCTGTACATTATCATCATTATCCTTTGTTGCTCATGCATCCTCATCCTTGTCACGTAGCATCATCATCTTGGTCCGATCATCTCAGCTGTCGGCTGCCGGTTCTTCGGGCCTAATAAAGGTCTTCCAAACCAAGACTCCATAATATATACATATATATATATATTTATTTATATATATACGCTATAGAGTAATAAAAAAATTCCGCCATATCCACGAAGTGAATGATGATGAGTGGGCGAAGCTCCGGAGGTAAACCTGGTAAACCATGAATCCTCTGTACATTTTGTCCACTCGATTTTATTACATAGCTCCCCCTAGCGTACGTCGCCGCACTAAATCGAACGATTGCCTTCAACCAATGACACGCGCCATATTATTCCTATTTATTATTCCTATTTTATAAGATCTCGCGTCTTTCATCAACTACAAGTACCGCTTTCTAGTTTATAACATCTTGCATCTTTTCATCATCAGCTACAAGTACCACCATCTAGTAAACACTACAAGAACTAAACTTGAGGTGGCTACATACAGGAGACGGTACCGCCATCTAGTGAAGACTGCAAGAACTAAACTTGAGGTGGCTACATACAGGGGACGGTACCGCCACCTAGTGAACACTGCAAAAACTAAACTAGAGGTGGCTACATACAGGGGACGCACAGCCCACGACCTAAGGAGCTTCGCCCCTAAAAAGGGAGAGGTCTCACCGAAATTTGAACTCGGATTGCTAGATTCAGAGTACAGAGTTCTGCTAGCCACTAGACCACGCCGGAACACAGGCCACTGTCTCTAAAAAGAAGTCCCTTCCAGGCGGTTAGTTGAATTATTGGAATTGTATATATAAACGCTATAGAGTAATAAAGAAAGGAAAAGGTCTCACCGAAATTTGAACTCGGATTGCTGGATTCAGAGTACAGAGTGCTAACCGTTACACCATGAGACCGCAACCAAGCCTTCTGACGCCGGGAATCAAACCCGGGCCTCCTGTGTGAGAGCCAGGTATACTAGCCACTAGACCACGCCGGAATGGGGGCCACTGTCTCTAAAGAGAAGTCCCTTCCAGGCCGTTAGTTGAATTATTAGAACTGTATATATAAACGCTATAGAGTAATAAAGAAAGGAAAAGGTCTCCCCGAGATTTGAACTCGGATTGCTGGATTCGGAGTACAGAGTGCTAACGGTTACACCTTGAGACCGCAACCAAACCTTGCGACGCCGGGAATTGAACCCGGGCCTCCTGGGTGAGAGCAAGGTATCCTAGCCACTAGACCACGCCGGAACGGAGGCCACCGTCTCTAAAAAGAAGTCCCTTCTGGGTGGTTTGTTGAAATATTGGAATCGTATATATATAAACGCCATAGAGTAATAAAAAAAAAGGAAAGGTCTCACCGAGAGTTGAACTCTGATTGCTAGATTGAGAGTACAGAGTGCTAACCGTTACACCATTAGACTGCAACCAAACCTTCCGATGCCGGGAATCAAACCCGGGCCTCCTGGGTGAGAGCCAGGTTTACTAGCCACTAGACCACGCCGGAACACAGGCCACCGTCTCTAAAAAGAAGTCCCTTCCAGGCGGTTAGTTGAATTATTGGAATTGTATATATAAACGCTATAGAGTAATAAAGAAAGGAAAAGGTCTCACCGAGATTTGAACTCGGATTGCTGGATTCAGAGTACAGAGTGCTAACCGTTACGCCATGAGACCGCAACCAAACCTTCCGACGCCGGGAATCAAACCCGGGCCTCCTGAGTGAGAGCCAGGTATCCTAGCCACTAGACCACTTTTTTTTCTTTATTGCCTGACTTCGGCTCAGGTAAACAATACAAGTATTAACAGATAATTACACAACGCAATCCAAAACATTGTAAAAACCGTGGCTCAAATGACGTGACCACGCATCTGTTAAAAAGTTTTTATCGTCGATAAGAATTCGACGCGCGGCAGCCACTCTGGGGTGAATTCCTAAAATTTGTTCATCCCCAAAATTTCTTATATATTCTTTGAAGTACTGGGTGGGCGCTCGTGCATCTACATCAAAGTGCATGGCTGCCATCCTGGATTTCCAAATGCTATGAAGAGCCATAAGCATAATCATCATATGGGGTACCGTCGTCACTTTGAATTTGCAAATAGCGGATGCCATGTGCATCATTGGGGAAATCTTTTTTGATCTTGCGCTGGAGCACGTCCCAAAGAAAGACAGCATCCCAGCAGTCAAGGAATACATGCTCAATTGTCTCCTTCTTTCTGCCTATTATGCAATCCGTGCCGCAAGGAACGTAAAACCCCTTTGCAGCCATTCAGGTTTTGACGGTCAGCGTACCGGTATATAATTTAAAAAAGAAATTCTTAGCACCTGGCGATATTTTCATCGCCTTGACGCGCTTTAGTACAGTGTGGCCATGGCATACATTGTAAAGGGACCGATACAAAGGCACTGGTAAAAACACATCACATAGGTCCTTGTACAACTTTTTACGTTGGACTTGACTCAAGTATTCAAGTGAAAACCGCGCTGACAGAAGCCTACAAGAAAGTACAACTTCGCGGAGAAAGCCATAAACGCCACCAGGTACGCTGCAGGTTGATACAACCTTATTCATGATGTACCTACAAGGATTAGAGGCAAAATTAGAGGGATGTGGACTTGGCTTCAACCTCCCTTTAGTCAAACAAGGAAAACTTATTGATCAGGCACTACCGGCATTAATGTACGCAGATGATTTAGTGCTAATGGCCAACAACAAGGAAGATTTGCAGAGATTGATGGACATCTGCGGTAATGAGGGAGATAGGTTAGATTTTAGATTCAGTAGGGAAAAATCAGCAGTCATGATTTTCAATGACAACGAAGGTAGTGAGCTTAGAATACAGGAGGTCACGCTAGAGATGACAGATAAATACAAATATCTGGGCGTATGGATAAGCAATGGGACCGAGTATCTGAGGGAACACGAAATATACCTGACGACTAAAGGTAACAGGAATGCAGCAGTCATGAAAAATAGGGCACTGTGGAATTACAATAGGTATGATGTTGTGAGAGGAATATGGAAAGGGGTCATGGTTCCTGGGCTGACGTTGGGCAATGCGGTCTTGTGCATGAGATCAGAAGTTCAAGCAAGATTAGAAATTAAGCAACGTGGAATAGGTAGGCTTGCTTTAGGAGCTCACGGGAATACACCAAATCAGGGAGTACAAGGTGATATAGGATGGACATCATTTGAGGGCAGGGAGGCTAGCAGCAAGATAAAATTTGAGAAGCGATTGAGAGAAATGGGGGAAGAGCGTTGGGCTAGGAAGGTTTTCAACTACTTGTACATGAAGAATGTCGAAACAAAATGGAGGAAGCGAACCAGGAAGTTGACTGGTAAATACTGAGAAAACAGCAGGTGGCCAAACCAAAAAGAACTATCGGTTAAGAAAAAAGTGAAGGAAACGGAGACTGACATGTGGAGAATGGGCATGATTAAGAAGTCCGCACTAGAGATCTATCGAACTTTTAAGCAGGAAATAGCCAAGGAAAGGATCTATGATAATACTTGGGGTAGTTCTCTACTGTTTGAGACCAGGACGGGAGTTCTGCGAACCAAGACATATCGGGCCAAATACGAAGGGGTCGACACAATATGCAGTGCGTGTAAAGAGGAAGAAGAAACTACCGAACACTTGATAATGTTCTGTAAAGGGCTTCACCCTATTGTTCAGGATGATGGCGCAGAGTTTTTCAAAGCACTGGGATTTAGGGACAGCGAGGGCAAAATAGACTTTAAGCGGGTAGACTTAACTAGAAGGAAGATATCTGATTGGTGGCTAAAGTCAAGGCACGAGTGAAAATTAAACCTTTCACTGCGAAGTACGAATCCTCAACTTCATTATTTAAAGGAAAAAAAGATAAATGTAATGGTTAGTTCACTAAGTATTACGGCTAGGTGGCGTTAGCCGCCGCCTGATCTAAAGGGTACAGCCACATCCATCCATCCATCCAACCATGTTAGGCAAGTATTTACCCAGGCGAAGTTGACAGTGCGAAGGAATGGGTTGTCGACGTCTCTAAAGAAACAAAATAGATTGACTACCTGTCTTAAAAACAAATGCGACAAGCCCAGTCCTCCATTTCGCACTCGAAGGAATAAATTGGTCCGACTCGATCTTTCCCAAAACGATTCCCACACAAAGACAGCGAACACATGGTGAAATTTTTGCATGTTTACCCTTGAAAATTGCAAGACTTGTAAGATATACCAAATTTTACTCGCTAAGAATATGTTGCAAATAGTGGCTTTAGAAAACATAGACTAATTCCAGCCAATCCACTTGTTCACTCTTTCCCGCAGGTTATCCACTTGGCTCCTCCAGTACGAATCGCTGTCTTTGTAGCATTTGAGGGGGGCACCCAAGTATTTCACCGGTGTTGTAACAAACCTTATGCTGGCAAAACTGTCTGGGGTTTCTGCCCAATCACCGTGCCAAAAGGCAAGGCATTTTCCCCATTTTACAGCGCTGCCAGTTGCAGCACAGAAGTTAGTAACGCATTTGACAGCATCTGCTATGCTGTCAGAGTCCGCGTAAAAAATGGCAATATCAACCGCATAAGCCAACAGCCAGATTTCAACCTCGTGCAGCTTAAACCCACGGACACAGTCATTCTCTATGACACTCAAACAAAAGGACTCTATGTACAAACAAAACAATAGTGGTGAGAGAGGACAACCCTGACGGACCGAACGCTTGACTGGGATGCGCTTCCCCACCACCTTGTTAACGATTAGCCGCGTTGAGCAGTCTCGGTACGCCATGGCAACCCCCTCTTTGATTATTTTCCCTAAATTCACATAATCTAGGATGCACAGCAGAATTTCATGAGGCACCCTGTCGAAAGCCTTCTCGATGTCGATTTGCAGCATAGCCACTCGCGCACCAATAGCGTCGCAACATTCGAGGATGCTCCGGGCTGCGTGTATCTTAGTGAGGATAGTTCGACCTTTAGTGCCGCACGTCTGATGCGGCCCCATGAGCTCCGTAATGACTGTTTGCAATCTTTTAGCTAGGATTTTCATGAATATCTTGTAATCTCCATTAGTGAGGCAGATTGGGTGGTAAGAAGTTACTCTGCGCAGTGCAACGGGGTCTTCCGATTTTTGTATAAGAACAGTGTGAGAGGATGAAAAGGACGGGGGTAATATTTTCAGCTCAAATGCCTCATTAGAAACGTCGGCTAAGACTGGTGTTACTTCTAACTTGAAACACTTATAAAAGGCGGAACTCAGACCATCAGGGCCAGGCGATTTCCCCGGATGCATACTTTGAATAGCACTGTTAACTTCCTCTTCCGAAATGAGTTCCTCCAATATTTCTTTTGTATTATTGTCAGCTTTGGCATCAGCGGTAAAAAATCTTTTTTAAAACGATTGACATCAACTGAGCTGGTGGCGAATAAACCGTTGAAGTGCTCAAAGAAAGCACGCTCGATAACATCTGCGACATCACTAAATTCACCCTCATGTTCAATTTCTGTTATCTGATTACGTCGCGCATGCCACTTTTCTGAGCCCAACGCCCTTTTTGACGGTGCTTCTGCCGTTATCAGTCGCTCGGCTCTTGCCCGAACCATAGCACCGCGGTATCTTTCGACATCGAACCGCTCAATTTTACGTTTGAATGCGCGAATATCTTCAATAAACATGCCGGGCATTCTACATTCGTCGAGAAGCAATTTTTCCAGGTTTCTGCGCATGTGCTTTTCTTCTGCTCCTTTTTCTCTGCTTATAGCGCTCGAGCGCTCCAAGGCCTTCAATTTAACGACCTGCTTGAAGTTCTCCCATTTTTCTCTAAACGTCTTTTTACTGCGAACTTTCATTTCTTCAACTTCGGTCATTACTTCCTCCATAAATTTTTCATCACTCAGCATATTTGAATTCAATTTCCCTAGTTGCCACTCGAAGGCCCTTTTCGTTTCTTTCGTGCTAGCTACTACAAAGCTAAGCAAGCAGTGGTCACTAAATGAAACGGCGTTAACACGGTACGCCTTGCAAAGTGGTACCAATTCAACACTCACGTACGCCCTATCTCGTCGGGCATGGCTGGCTGCCTGAAAGTGGGTGTACTGCATAGTCCGACCACCACCGAGACACTCAGCCACATCCTCCAAACCATGTTCTCTTACTGTATCGCTTAAGACAGCGGTACTTGCCTCCCTGTAGTGTCGTTCGCTAGTTTCTTCTTTGGCTGAAAGGACGCAGTTGAAATCACCAATAATGATAATAAGCCTATTACATTTGGTATACTTCTTTTGGTTGTTCGAAAAATATGCGTCTTTCGTCAGGGACAGTCGGTGCGTACAAGCATATTACGCGCCATTCCAAATTCAAAAACAAAAGATCACAAACAATGAGCTGACCGGATGGACATGACGTGTAGGCTTCTATTTTAGCACCCAGACTCTGTCTGACGAACAACACGCAGCCGGTAGAAGTCCCTATGGCATGGCTAACTATAACAGAATACCGCGGCAAGAATTGGCGCACCATGCCCCCAGTTTCATCGTCACCATGGACTTTAGTCTCTTGGACTGCCAGTATGTCAAGGGTGAGGTCACTTACTAGTCGATAAAGCTGACATTGTTTTCTCCGTGAGGCCAGGCCACGCACATTCAAAGTGGCCACACGTATTTAATTTTCTTTTTGCACCATTGTAAGGCTACGAAAAATCCAGGGGCATGGCGCTTACCTTACAACTGCATTTCCCTCCTGAACGACTTGTCCCAGTACAGTCCTTAAGGTGGCAAAGGCGGCGTTTCCGCCGTCTTGCACTCCGACAAAATGTTTGGCCGTGGCCGAATGAGAGGCTGCCGAGCGGGAGTCGTTTTGGCGGGTGGTTTGTTCGGCGAGGCAGCAGTGGTGCCCTTGTCTTTTTTTCCCTTCGTCATGGGGACGCTTCCCCGTCACAGTGCCACTGTCGCTTTCAATCCCAGTCATTCGTTCCGCCTCGGAGGGGGTCTCGTCTGCTAAGCCAAGAAACGTGTCGCCGGTGCTACTTGCATCCACCTTTTCACTGCTTTCTTCTACGCCTTCGTATGGAAGCCCGGCGTCGGGTTACCTGGTGCTTCACACCCGCCCTCTTCTTGACAGCATGACGACCCATCTTCCACAGCAGAATTTGGGTTAACTCCTAGTGTTTCTTCCGAGTCTGCTTCGTCTATGAGGTCCTCCAGTGCGTCACTTTCCTGCGCTTGTCCGGTAACACTGGCATACGACTTCGCGCAGTCGCCGCCTTCGTGGCCGAAGCGGCGACAACGACTGCAGTGGGGTACTTGGCAGTCGCGACGTATGTGACCGGTACTCTTGCACCGTAGGCCCAGCGGTGCACGGCTCGGAACGACAACGAGAGTCAGCGCTCCGGCAATCTTGAGCTGGTGTGGAATGTCATCCACCTTGACGTCGGAGTGCAGCTTTAGTCCCACAGACCGCGTCGTTGAGCCATTTTCAGTGATGCCCGGTGCTCTCCACTTATCCCGCTTCACTTCGAATACTTTCCCATAGGGAGTCAAGGCAACACGCACGTCTTCATCGGTCACGCCGTTCAGCAATCAGTGAAGCTTCAAGCGAACCTCGCGGTTATTTGGGTCAATAAGCACACATGGGCGATCCTTTACCTTCACATCGACGGCGGAGAGCAACTTTCGAGCAGCCTAAGCACTCGTCAGTGTCACAGCCCATACGTGGTTCATTTAATACGCCCCCAACGCCAAAACGTCGGCTAGCGCACCAAGTTCAGCCAAAATGTCCCAGTAATCTTCGACGCGGTAAGGCCGGGCTCTCGGATCACCATGCATGAAAAATGTATTCGCAGCGATACGTCCGGAAGGCAGATTGGGCAGAATCACATGATAATCGTCGGCGCTAGGCACGAAAACCCTGTTACCGCGGTCTGTTCGGGCCGCTGAAGCTGCTTCGTCGGAGCCGAACATTCCGCGACCGTATCGCTCGAAAGCCGGAAGTGGAATGCTGCCACTGCGCCACTCTGCAGCACTTTAGTTACGCGAGAAAATGTGCAGTAAGGACGCGCGCACTAATACAAAAGAAAATAATTAGCAGAGCGCGGTTTCGATCCACGGACCTCTAGGTTATGGGCCCAGCACGCTTCCACTGCGCCACTCCGCCACTTTTTTTTTTAATTTCCGACTTTCACATTCAAGTCACTTGTTACATATATAAAACGTGTGAGCCATGCTTTGACCCGCGCGAGCTTAAAATTTTTCGATGCGCACTAAGTCGTCGAGCACAGTAATCCACACTGGAGGGTCGGGGAGCGTGCGATGCACCTCTCTCAGACGCAGCACACTTTCAAATAAATGATCAGAAAGGGGACGAACGACCTGGTGAACATGTTCGAATTCCATTTTCGTTCTCCACACGGCATGAAGGCCAAGGAGTATGATTAAATTGTAAGGAATGTTTTGCGGTGTGTTTACTGGCAAGAAGCGTATTCTGTAGGAGTCTAGAGGCAACTCTTTCTTTAAAGTGTGCTTCGGTACATCCCAGAAGAAAATGGGGTCCCAACTGTCCAGAAATACATGCTCTATGGTTTCGGGTTTTTTACACCAATAAAAATTTGTTGTTCAGGGTATGAAAAAGCCTTTATCTTGTAGCCAAGTTTTAACAGGGAGTGTGTTTGTGTGGAGTTTAAAGAAGAATGTCTTAACAGATGGTAGTAGCGGCATTTTCTTTACTCTTTTTTGGACGTCCTGTCTTGGGCCTTCGAGGTGTGGAAAACGGTACAAAGGCACTGGAAGCACACTATCAACGAGATCTCTATACAGTTTTTCTTTTTGCTGACACTGCACAAATATTCTTGTGTAAATCGGGCGCACAGCATCCTATACGAAGCGATCACCTCTCGCAGATAACCGGTGACGGGCGCACATAAGTTATCACTTGACGACACGATGAAACCAGGCAGGAGTCTTTGCATTTTCACTTGGATGACAGTGCGAAGAAAAGGGTCATTTTGATCCCGCAGAAAAATAAAACGCCATACAAGTTGTCGCGAAAAAAGTGGGCTAAACCAACACCGCCTAGCTTAACTGGGCGGAACAAATTCATGCGACTGGTACGCTCCCACGTGAACGCCCAATTGAACACTGCAAATACTCGATGAATTCTCTGGATATTCACCCGTGATGCGCATATTATTTATTTATTTTATTTATTTATACAATACTGCAGACCAATTTAATGGTCCAAGCAGGAGTGTGTTTGTCACGTTCGTAGTTGATACCGGTGGATTGCCGAAGTTGCAGAGCACGTTGTTGAAACCAGCGAAACCAAGAAGAACCTGGATAAGCAAAACGGGTGGCATGCTTAGAGCCAAGTTCGACAGCGGTTCGCCGTGCCCAGTCATATTACGTTCATAACGTACCAGAACTTCGCGATAAGCAAAAGGTTGCAGATGGTGGCCCGAGAAAAATTGACAGTTGCCTGCCTTTCCACGGTGTAGCCTTTTCCGTTGCACTTCGCGCTTGGTCAGACCAATACGCGTCAGGATCATGGTAACTACCGAGTGGAACTCCGAGCTATTGCGTTAAGAGTGTCGACCAGCACAAACGGGAGAAATGCTCCGGCGTCGCCTCCCACTCGCCATGCCAGAAACCATAACTCTTATCCCAGTTTACCTGGGCACCAGTGCAAACGCAGAACCTTTCAACAATAGTCGTGGCATGTTTAATACTCTCCTTGTCTGTGCAGAAGACGGCGATGTCGTCTGCGTAGGCCAATACTTTAACGTGTGCCGCCTGTAGCCTAAATCCTGTAATAGGTTCGCTCTGAGTGATGGAGAGACAGAGGGGCTCGAGGTAAATTGCAAACAAGCGCCATTCTGCTGCCCTCTAGTTACGTGGGAAAATGTGCAGCAAGGAAATGTGTACTAGTAAAAAATAAAATAAAATTAGCAGAGCGTGGTTTCGATCCACGGACCTCTGGGTTATGGGCCCAGATAGCTTCCACTGCGCGACTCTGCTTTTTTTATTACCTGTTTTTCTTTACATATGTTCAGACAGAAACATGAATGGTAAAATGCACTTGAACCAATATTTGATCCGAAGTGCTCACATTAAATTTTTTTCAGGTTGCACAATTCCTCTAACATTGTCAGCCAGCTGGGAGGTTCTTCTTGTTGTTTATACACCTCAGTGATATACCGCATATTTGCAACGAAGTTCTCCCGGACAGGACGTATGTTCTGGTCAAGATATCTGTAAGTCATTGTGGTCTGACAGATGCTGTGAAGGCTAATTAACATAACCATGTCGTACGGTATGCCGTCGTCATCATCCACACAGAGAAAACGAATGCTATGGCTTGTAATGGGGAGATATTTTTTGAATGTTCTTTGAAGGATGTCCCAATGAAAGACAGCGTCAATCCCAGCAATGAATAAATACTTGGTCTATTGTCTCAGGTATTTTACAAAGTAAACAATTGGTAGTACATGGTACATCAATTCTCTTGTCCGCTAGCCAGTGCTTTACGGGGAGAGTCCCAGAATGCAATTTAAAAAAGAAAGTTTTTGTCTCTGCTTTTACTTTCATCCTTTTGACCTTTTCAAAACGTCCTGTCCGGGTCCTCCATTGAACATAGATCTGTACAAACGTGTTGGGAACAAGACATCACGGAGATCCCTGTACAGAGTTTTTCGCTTAACAGTGGCAAGATATTCCAGCGAAAAACGCACTTTCAAAAACTCAAAAGACTGTATAACTTCTCTAAAAAAACCAGTCACATATCGGCACATGTCACTGTTTGTAGACACATCAAAATCTGGGATGCGTGATGACAGCCTTACTTTTATCACTGTTTGCAGAAATTTCTTTCTTTGATCGCGAAGGAAAATAAACCGAGAGACAACTTGTCTAATGAATAAATGACATAAACCGACTCTGCCATTGCTAACGGACTGGAATAAATTAGACCGGCTTGTGCGTTCCCACGGCGATTTCCACACAAACAGAGCAAAAATCCTGTGAAGCTTCTGTACCATGATGCGTGACATGCAAATAACTTGCATGACATACAAGATTTTCGATATCAAAAACATGTTGAATACAGTCGCACGTGTGAATGTAGACAGATCTCGACCACTCCAGGCATTTTTTTTTTTTGCCTGAGGGTTTCTGCTTCACCTTTCCAGTAATCCGCGTTGTCGCGATAGATGTCCAAGGGTACACCGAGGTACTTTAGGGGTTTGCTTTCCCATTTTACGTTAAGGTATACCTTGGGCCTCACATCCCAATTGCCGAACCAAAAAGCAGTTAGTTGTTTTATGCCAGTTAATTACACTGCCCGTCATGTCACAAAATGTATTTGCCATGTAACCGACTTCACATATACTTTGTCTATCTTGGCAGAGTACTGCCACATCGTCAGCATATGCGAGTAATTTTATTTCCGTGTTCTGTAACTGAAAGCCTTGCACACTTGAGTTTTGAATAATACATAAACAAAAGGGTTCTAGGTAGATGGCGAATAACAATGCTGAGGCCAGGCATCCCTGTCTGATAGAACTTAGTATTTCACTGAGCTGCTTCACTGAGCTGCTTATTGACCATCAACTGCGTTACACACTGTGAATGTGCCATCTTCAAACCATCAAAAATTACCTCACTAACTTCCACATGCTTCAATACACTGAACAATACTTCATGGGAGACATGGTCAAAAGCTTTCTGTAAATCTATCTGCATGATTGCTATTCGTTCTTCAAAGGCGTCACAAATCTCTAGTACACTTCTTAGTATATGTATGTTCGCTGTGATGCTGCGACCCTTTATGCCGCATGTCTGGTGTGTTCCTACAATCTTTTCAATGATGTTCTGAATTCTCCTGGCTAAAACCTTCATGAATATTTTATAATCAGTGTTCGAAAAACTGATAGGTCGATATGACGTTACAGAGTGAAGTTTGCTGCTATCATCTGTCTTTGGAATCAAGGCAGTATGCGCCTGCGTGTAAGAGCGTGGCAGTTTTTTTCTTTTTGTATGCTCCTACGATAACTTCGTATAGCGCAACTGCTACGTCTTCTTTACAAACTTTATAAAACTCCACCCGGATTCCATCTGGGCCGGGCGTCTTGCCTGTACTTAGGTCGTCAATAGCTTTTTTTTTTATTTCCTGTACGCTGATAGGAGCCCCTAATATTTCTCGTGTATCGGCGTCAAGCTTGGGCATAATACCAAGAAAGACACCACTAAAACCCATGGCCATCGGTACTCGTTTTCCGAGCAGATCGCGATAATGTTCCACAAACGCCTCCATTATCTGACCTTTTTCATTCGTCAGTCTGTCATTGCGTACTATTTGTCTGATTTCACTTCTTTGTGCGTATTTGTTTCCGTCACCCAAAGCTCGCTTTGTGGGTGTCTCACCTATCCAAAGTTTTTCACTTCTAGCTTTTATTATAGCACCTTTATACTTCTCTTTATCTAAAATCTCCAGTTTGTTTTTAGTATCGGTTATTTCATTGGTAAAGCAACCGGGTTTTACAGTTTCTTTCTGCAAGAGCACTTGTAATTGCCTTTGCAGGTTCTTTTCAGCCTGTTTCTTCTCGAACCTATTTTTTGTAGATCGTTCTATTGCATTCATTTTAACCTCTTGTTTGAAAAATTCCCACTTTGTTTCCCAGTCATCTTTTTGATTAGCGTAGGGTTTCGTGAGAACTTCAGTTACATCTTTACCATAAGATTCATCTTTCAAGATATGGTTGTTTAGTTTCCACAAGTGCCAGTTAAATTTCGGAGTCCTGTCTTTAGCACCAAGTGTGAAACTACTCATACAGTGGTCGCTGAAAGACACTAGTGTAACAACTTATTCATCGCAGCACATAATAAGGTCCAGTGATATGTACGCTCTGTCTAAACGTGCGCGGCTTAGACCATGAAAGTGCATAAACTGAACACTGCAATTAGACATACATAAACCAACATCGTCCAGGCCATTTTCTGAAACCATATCATTTAAGAACACTGTGCTTTTATAATGACTGGCCCGGCTTGGCACGGTCCTCCTTTCTACAAACACAGTTAAAATCACCAAAAAGGACTACATATTTGTCACATTCCAGTAAGTTACTTATTTCTTTAAAGAAAACTTTCCTTTCACTGTCTCGGTTCGGAGCATAAACGCACATGACACGCCATTCGAAATTCAAGAAAGAAAAATCACACACTACGTAGCGTCTTTATCGCTGCTTGCTACACTTCTTTCAACAACCCCTCTCGATCGTCGTTTGAAGAGCGCACACCCTTCTGATAAGCCATCAGCATGGGATACACAGATGTTATACATTGAGCGAAAAGGTAACGTTATATGATCGGTATCTTTCTCTGTCGCTATTTTAGTTTCCTGCACAGCAATCACATCCAAGTCATGCTCTGAAAACACCCTACTCAACTGGTACTGCCGCCTTCTTGAAGGTAATCCGCGTACATTTAAGCTGGCAAAACGTATTGCTCTTTTAAGTTTCAGACTCATTTTTTTTAAATACATGTAGCGGCTCACCATACCGTCTTAGCCGAACTCCGCCTATTTAGTCGTCCGGTGCACCTTCTTGATAGAAGGCGACACATAATGTGTTGTCAAGAGGCCGGTTTTCCCGTCTTCTATTCCCCTTCTGTTATATTATGTTTGACCGCCAGTTGTTGCCTCCGAAGGAGAGCTGCTTTCGGTGGTGGTTCTTGATTGCTCATATCACTTGATTCATTTGAGGCTGCGTCTCGTGGTCGTTTCCCTCCCGTACCTGGTTCCTCGGCGTCGGGCCACTCCATGGCATCTCCCTCGGCAGGTTCCTGGACAGTTAGAGTAGATGATTCGCTCTCATCTGTTGCAGCGGTTGCGTCGTTTAAAACATCTGTCTCCTTTGCGCTCGTCAATGATTCTGCGGCCGCTTGCATACACGCAGGTTCACCCGTTTTTCCTGCTTCTTTCTTACCATCACGCCTCCTGTACTGAATGTTTTTTTCCGCAGAAGTCACCTGTGATTTCGCCAATGCATCCGTGATAGGTTGTACTCCCCCACTGTCAGTCGACCTTGGCGGTTCTTTCTGCAATCGCGTCATGCCTGCTGCCCTAGGCGTTTTTCCTTCACAAGGCGTTTTTGATTTCACCGATTCTTCTGCTTCGGCCTCGTCCATAGTGAGGTCGGATTTATCCATGCTCCCGGTGTTCAGTGTAGCTGCTGCATACGTCTTCGTGCAGTTCCGAGGAGCGTGCCCAAAACGCTTGCAAGTGTCACACTTCGGGACTCGACAGTCCCTCCTAATGTGGCCAATCTGCTGGCAGCGCCAACATCGCGGCGCTCTTCCGGTTGCTACAATAAGTGTGAGCTCTCCTCCAACTCATAACTGGTGAAATATATCGTCCAGCGTAACTTTAGCCTTTAGCCGGACCGTCACGGTTCTCGTCATGGTATTCTGCTGGGTGTAGCCATCAATTCGCCACTTATCCATTCCTACGTCAAGCACCGTCCCCTAGGGGGTCAGTGCTTTCGTACGTCCTCTTCTCGTACGTGGTAGAGCAACCAATGCAGCTTCAGACGGACGTCACGGTGGCTTGGGTCGATTATCATGCATTTGAGGCCTTTCACAGTCAATTGCGGATCAGTTAAAAGTTTCTTTCCACCTTCAGTGCTTCGGCACGTCACTGCCCACACGTGGTTCATTTGATAAGCGCCGAGCGCAAGAACCTCGGTGGGCTGAACACGTCAAAAAAGTGGCTCGCGAAAGTTTTCCGCGTGATAAGGTCTTCCTTTTACATCCGCATGCAGAAAAACAGTGTTCTGAACCACATACCCAGTCGGCAGAGGGGGCAAAATAACAGCATAATCCTGGGGCATTTCAATCCTGGAACCGCGGCTAAGCTGAGCCGCCGATGCCGCTCCTACGGAGCTCATGATACACACGTCCGAACGCTTTCGCAACCGGAAGTGGAATGGTGGACCACGCTGGAACGGAGGCCACCATCTCTAAAAAAAAGACCCTTCCAGGCGGTTAGTTTAATTATTGGAATCGTATATATAAATGCTATAGAGTAATAAATAAAGGAAAGGTCTCACCAAGATTTGAACTTGGATTGCTGGATTCAGAGTACAGAGTGCTAACCGTTACAACATGAGACCGCAACCAAGGTTTCCGACACCGGGAATTGAACCCGGGCCTCCTGCGTGAGAGCCAGGTATCCTAGCCACTAAACCACGCTGGAATGGAGGCCACCGTCAATAAAAAGAAGTCCCTTCCAGGTGGTTAGTTGAATTATTGGAATTGTATATATAAATGCTATAGAGTAATAAAAAAAGGAAAGGTCTCACCGAGATTGCTGGATTCAGAGTCCAGAGTGCTAACAGTTACACCATGAGACCGCAACCACGGTTTCCGACACCGGGATTTGAACCCGGGCCTCCTGCGTGAGTGCCAGGTATCCTAGCCACTAGACCACGCTGGAACGGAGGCCACCGTCTCTAAAAAGAAGTCCCTTCCAGGTGGTTAGTTGAATTATTGGAATTGTAAATATAAATGCTATAGAGTAATAAAAAAAGGAAAGGTCTCACCGAGATTTGAACTCGGATTGCTGGATTCAGAGTCCAGAGTGCTAACAGTTACACCATGAGACCGCAACCAAACATTCCGATGCCGGGAATTGAACCCGGGCCTCCTGGGTGAGTGCCAGGTATCCTAGCCACTAGACCACGCTGGAACGGAGGCCAACGTCTCTAAAAAGAAGTCCCTTCCAGGCGGTTAGTTGAATTATCGGAATTGTATATACGAATGCTATAGAGTAATAATAAATGAGGAAAGGTCTCACCAAGATTTGAACTGAGATTGCTGGATTCAGAGTCCAGAGTGCTAACTGTTACACCATGAGACCGCAACCAAACTTTCCGACGCCGGGAATCGAACCCGGGCCTCCTGTGTGAGGAGGCCAGGTATCCTAGCTACTAGACCACGCCGGAATGGAGGCCACCGTGTCTAAAAAGAAGTCCCTTCCAGGCGGTTAGTTGAATTATCGGAATTGTATATACGAACGCTATAGAGTAATAATAAATGAGGAAAGGTCTCACCGAGATTTGAACTGAGATTGCTGGATTCAGAGTCCAGAGTGCTAACTGTTACACCATGAGACCGCAACCAAACTTTCCAACGCCGGGAATCGAACCCGGGCCTCCTGTGTGAAAGCCAGGTATCCTAGCTACTATACCACGCTGGAATGGAGGCCACCGTGTCTAAAAAGAAGTCCCTTCCAGGCGGTTAGTTGAATTATTGGAATTGTATATATAAACGCTTCAGAGTAATAAAGAAAGGAAAGGTCTCACCGAGATTTGAGCTCGGATTGCTGGATTCAGAGTCCAGAGTGCTAACCGTTACACCATGAGACCGCAACCAAACTTTCCGACGCCGGAATTCGAACCCGGGCCTCCTGGGTGAGAGCCAGGTATCCTAGCCACGAGACCACGCCGTAATGGACGTCACCGTGTCTAAAAAGAAGTCCCTTCCAGGTGGTTAGTTGAATTATTGAAATCTATATATAAACGCTATAGAGTAATAAAAAAAGGAAAGGTCTCACCGAAATTTGAACTCGGATTGCTGGATTCAGAGTCCAGAGTGCTAACCATTACTCCTTGAGACATTTTTTTATTTTTTTTAATTTAAAACCTGTTTATAGCGATACAGACATTAGCGAGGTGACAGGTGTACTGAAATGAAAAACGAGCTGGGATGGGAAGCGCTCTCCTCTCGCAGAAGAAAATTGCGTTTGAAATTGTTATTTCAGATATACCATAAGAAGACCGGCATTATTAAAGACACCTTAAACTACCGCATTATCAGTTTAGAAGGTCTGATCATGACCTTAAATATAAAGAATATCGAACTGGAACGAACCTTTATGCTTATTCTTTTTTTGTTCATACTGTACAAGAGTGGAATCAATTGTCTTGTGACCAAGTGTGCTGTCATAACGAAGACTTGTTTTTTTCAAAGACAGGTAACCCCCTCCCCCCCCCCCCCCCCCCGTTTACATGCCTTTGGTAAAAGCAGGGATTTCTCAATAAATAAATAAATACAGAAAAGTTGGTATCGGCCCCAGTCAAAAAAAAAACTAAAGGTGCGATGTGCGAGTGTATTTTGTTGACAGTATAAATTAGTAATATTTGATCGCAGCCAATTTTTCAAAGACAGGTAACCACTCTGGTGGTTCAATAAGGGATTCGTACACTTCTCCAATGAACAGAATATTTTCTTTAATGTATTCACTGGCAGGCTTTATATGTACATCTAGATTTTGAAAAGCCATTCGTGTTTTCCACCCACTGTGCATGCAAAGAAGCATCACCATGTCGTAAGGCACAGCTCCTGTATCTTCGAATGGTAAAAACTGGATTCCGAATGGAGTTAATGGGAATTCCTTTTTGAATGTTCTTTTACAGAATATCCCAAAGGAAGACAGAGTCCGAGCAATCCAGGAAAATATGATCAATATATTCCGTTTTTTTTGCAGATGTAGCAGTTTATGCCCCAAGGTAAAAGTATTCCCTTGTCTTTTAGCCACGGTTTTACAAGAAGCGTGCCCGTATGTAGCATGAATAAAAATGTTTTGTTGGTCGCTCTCACAGGCATTCTTTTAACGCTCTTTAAAACATTTTTTTTTTTGTTCACCAGTACATATATTGCCCTGTATCTTGCAACAGGACACATAAAATCAACCAAATCTCTGTACAATTGCTTTTTTTGGCAGAAATCAGATACTCTAGCGAAAAATGCACTCTCATGAAACCGATAAGCACTCATTCCTTCAAACCAAAACTCTTTCACTGACACTATTGGTGCAGTGCATGACGTAACTATATACTCTGGAATTGCGTCACCCAACCTCGTCTGGATGACGCCTCGCAAAAAATCATTACTTTCATCACGCAGGAACGTGAATCGGGCAACTATTCGTTTCGAAAACAAATTCTGTAATCCAAGCCCGCCTTTTTTCACTGAATGAAACAAATTCAGGCGGCTTGTACGCTCCCACGATGACGGCCACACGAAAACAGCAAAAATTTTGTGCATTTCCTGCGCACTCGTCCGGGCCATACATAATGCATGTGACATATAAAACATTTGGCGACAAGAAACACATTACACACTGCCAACTTCGCAAATATTGAGAGGCGTCTGCTTCCCCACGTGGTTGTTTGTGCCTAAACCCGCTCAGCTTGTTCTGTCCGCTGCTTCTTTGTATCTTGATAACATTGCAAGGACACTCCAAGGTAACTGGTTGGGGTGTCGATGAACGATATGCATTCGAAAACTGTCGGCCTGCTACTCCAGTGGCCGTGCCAGAATCCTAAGCTTTTTTTGCCAGTTTATGGAACTATCAGTGCTACTACAGAATTGTATCGCATCTTTCAGTGCCTAGCGAATACTTCCATG
The DNA here is from genome assembly GCF_043290135.1 of Rhipicephalus microplus. Taxonomy (NCBI): domain Eukaryota; kingdom Metazoa; phylum Arthropoda; class Arachnida; order Ixodida; family Ixodidae; genus Rhipicephalus; species Rhipicephalus microplus. Next base: position 91,000,384 of record NC_134705.1, on the reverse strand, counting down.
GTCTGTACAGAACAGCGCGATATCGCCTCGTACTCCAGTATTTTTACTTCTTGATTTATTAGGCGATATCCACGGATATTTGGGTTGCCACGTATCTTCAAACAGAAGGACTCGAGAAAGATAGCAAAGAGCAACGGCGACAAAGGACACCCTTGACGCACTCCTGATAGGACCGGTATGTTGTCACTCAGTCTTTTATCTATTATCAGTTGAGCAAAACATTTCTCATATGCCATGGCGACACCATCGCGGATGATTACACCCACATTGATGTTTTTCAACGTGGCCAGAAGAATTCTGTGAGCAACTCTGTCGAAAGCTTTTTCCAAATCGAGCTGGACCATTGCTACATATCCGAGGTTCGCATCGCAGCACTCCAGCATACTTCTAGCGACGTGAATGTTAGTGAATATGGTTCTACCTTTTATTACGCACGTTTGGTGGGGCCAAATATTGTGTTATAGCAGATTGTAGTCTTTTCCCTAGTACTTTCATGTAAATTTTATAGTCCACATTCGTGAGGCATATAGGCCTATATCCCTTAACTTACTGTAGCTTAACGGGGTATTCTGTTTTAGGTATTACCACAACATTGCTTTTTCTAAACGAGGGTGGTAGCTGTTTAAGTTCGTATGCTTCCGCTATAATTTTTTGAAGTGTTTCTGCATTTTCAACTTTAAAAGCTTTGTAAAAGAGTGCTGCTAGGCCATCTCGTCAAGGAGACTTTCCGCATGCAAGGTTTTTTTATCGCATGTAGAATTTCCGTGACCGAAATTGGCGTTTGAAGTCTCTCTTTCACTTCATCTTCTATCTCTGGTAACAGTGCCAGGAAAGTATCTGTGAACTCATCGGATGCCTCGACGCGTATGCCGAACAATGTCTGGTTAAGCTCAACAAAAGCTGTCACTAATTTTCTTTGGTCTGCCGACAACATGCCGTTGAACCAGACTTCCTTGATACGGTTACCTGATCCGTAATATTTCTCTTCACAGAGTGCACCTTTTGTTGGTGCCTCCCCGTGCCATAGTCGCTCAGTTCGCGCCCTTATAACTGTCCCTTGATAACGCTCCGCATCTATCGCTTCAAGTTCACTTTTGATCCTTTTCGTTTCTGCGCTAAAAAACCCCGGTACAGCGCACTCGGCATTTTGAAAGTAATCGAGTACGTTTAGTAATTCATTTTCCCTTTGTTTTGCTTTCAAGCGCCACACCGCTGTTCTCTAGATCGCAAGTAGTTTGACTTCGTTCTTAAAATTTTCCCATGCCTCTGCTATGTTCGATACATAATCTTTTCTTACTGTTTGTATTTTTTACATCACGGCTTTCATGAAGCACTCATCCTTTAAAATATTATCACTAATTTTCCAGAGCTCCCAGTTAAACTTCGACGCATTACACCTTTTCTCTATTGTACACATCACTACGCTATAGTCACTAAAACTCACATGTTGCACTGCATAGTTCGTAGTCATTGGCATAAGATCCGCGGTAAAGTATATTCGATCTAGCTGAGCATGGCTTTGCCCTTGAATGTGAGTGTAAACTACTTCATTTCCACTTAAAATATTTCCCACGTCTGCTGATTCATAGTTGAACACGATTTCGTGAAGCCTCATTGCACTAACATCGTTACTTCTCGTATTCTGCACTCGGTCGTCTGGCATGCAAACACAATTAAAGTCTCCTAGAATGATCAGCTTTTTTTTCGGCTGTCAGAAGGGTGGCTACATATTCGAAAAAAAACGTTTCTTTCCTCTACACTGTTTCATGCATAAACACACATTATTCGCCAGCATACACCTTATAAGGCGAAATCGCACAGTACCAGTCTTCCACCCTGGGAAGTTAACACATGTTGTTCAACGATACCGATGCAGTTACTCAACATCAACAAACACCCCCTGACCTGCCGAGTGCATGACTTACACAGACATTAAACCTTGATTTAAATATGCCAACAATATTCGTTGTTAGCTCTTCACTTTCGATCTTTGTTTCATGGACAGCAAGTACGTCTATTTCGTTATCCAGGAAAAGGTGACTTAATTGCACTTGTCGTCGCCGGGCCGTTAAAACCCATGAACATTAAGCTTGGCTATATACGAAGTGTTACATTATGGTTATTGGCCACGATAGGAGAAGTGACATATTAAAGCATTCGCGTACAACAAGTAATACTGCAGTTAAAGTCACATCGTTCTGCTTGACGCATAGTTTGTAGGCCCTTCAGTTCCGTCCCAGACTAGCACAGGTGTGGGAAAGATCCGTACGTATAGGCCGACCAGATCTACAACACGCTCCCGGTGGGCGGACTCGTTACCGCGGGGCAGCCGTCGGCGTACTCCGCTTGTCAGGCGGAATGTTTGGTTTCGGCTTCAGTGTTGCACGTCTATGAAGGTTAGCTTTCGAAGGGGGACCCTCGCAGCCGCCGTCGTCGCCTTCCCGTCCTTCTTCGTTCTCTAACGTGCCCCTGGGCCACATTGAGCTCCGCGCAGTAGTGTCCATGCCTTCATCGGGCTCTTCAGCAGTATCTATCTGAGAGGAGCTTCGCAGTGCCTCCCTCTAAGTAGCCACCACCTCTGGACGTACCGAGGTTACCTCCGCTGTAGGCTCGCTTTTAATTTTCTTCTCTTGAGTTTGGTCTTTTTGGCCGCAGGGCTGACATTCATCATCAGTCTTCAGATCGGGTCTCTCCTGCAAAGCAGGTGAGTCGATAGTCAATGCCGAAGTTGCTTCTGCGTCAGCCTAGTCCATCATGTGTTCCTCCATGATGTCGCCCCGACCACAGCCGGTCAAGTTAGCGTAGCTCCTCACGCACTGGGTCTCGTCGTGGCCGTATGGACGACAGGGCCCACAGCGTGGCACTCGGCACTCGCGCCGAATGTGGCCGGTGCCGTGACACCGGAAGCACAGCGGGGCTCTGCCAGGCACGGACACGAGCGCATGGCATTCTCCCACCCGTAGTTGGTGTGGTATGTCTTCAATTGTCACTCCAACTTTCAAGCGCTGCGAAACCAGCCTAGTGTCAGCCTTTGTCCCCAAATCGAGGCACACGCCACTTTTCCCTGCATATCTCCGTCACGGTGCCGTAGGGCGCTAAGGCTGTTCGAACGTCCTCGTCGGGCGTTGTGTGAAGAAGCCAGTACATCTTCATTCTGGTGTCTTCATGGCAGGGGTCGATGGCGACGCACCGGTGGTCCTCAACGATTAGCGTTTTCGCCGACAAAAGCTAATTTTTTTCATTTTTCGTCCTTGAATGTTATTGCCCAAACGTGGTTCATCTGATACGCCCTTAGGGCCATCACATCCGGCATAAGCTTCAGACGATCGAGCGTATCGCGGAAATGCTCAACTGGGAACGGGTGAGCCTTTACATCATCATGCAAAAACACAGTATTGCATAAAGTTGTACCTGATGGAAGCTGGGGCAAAACTAGCTGATAATCCTGGGTCAACATTTCCGCAAGCCTGATACCGCGGCCAAGCTGGGCCGCATGAACCACCCCAGAGGAGCACAACATTTCTCGTCCGTACGTGACGGTAGCCGGAAGTGGAATTCCTCCGCTGTGCCACTCTGCTGAATGTATAATATTAGCTGAACATACAAGGAGCTCAACAGTGCAGTTTTAACAAAAAAAGAAGAAAAAGAAAGAAGAAATAGAGACAAAACCGCCACCGAGGTGGTCTAGTGGCTAAGGTACTCGGCAGCTGACCCGCAGGTCGCGGGTTCAAATCCCAGCTGCGGTGGCTGCATTTCCGATGGAGGCGGAAATGTTGTAGGCCCGTGTGCTAAGATTTGCGTGCACGTTAGAGAACACCATGTGGTAGAAATTTCCGGAGCCCTCCACTACGGCGTCTTTCATAATCATATGGTGGTTTTGGGACGTTAAACTCCACAAATCAATCAATAGAGGCGAAACACAATCGTGCAGTGGAGGCGTGCTGGACTTATAACCCAGACGATCGTGCATCGAAACGGTACTTTGCCTTATTTTTCCTTCATTTACTCTTGAATGATTTATTCGCATTTACCCACTGGTGTGTTGCTCTATGCACTGAAAAGTCGCCTTCACAGGCTTGTTTGGAGCACTGGACGACCCACTCGTTACAGACTTCGCATTGGTTGACGCCTGGCTGTTGTTTTGCTGTTTTACAACGCTTTGTTACTCATACAAATGCATTTTATTTAACCACATCAAGCCTGCGTAAGGCAAGTTTGAAACGAAGTTTCAAGCCCTGGCGTGACACTGTGGTAGAATACTATAGCCTAGGACGTAGCAGACTCGTGTTGAAATCCCGTGGTGTTTTTGGTGTTTTCAATTAATAAGATTGTTTTCTTCTTATTTCATGGGACAGCGGTCGCGGACACCGGCGGCGGCGGACAACTACGGTGCAACTGTTGTTGTGAACATTGTACAGCTATCGCTGAAATTCTGCTGAAGTTTATTTGATTTTACTTTGTGTTTTACCTCGTAATGTCATTTATTTAGGAAATCAGCACGTATTTCTTTCATCGTGGAGCCCTACACTTCATGTGCTTGTGAAAACGACTCCTTGTCATCCCATCCGATAACCGAGGACTGACCTTGACCATTGACACTATGCGTATACCTTTGGTGCTACGGGTCTGGGCTTCAGCCATAGGAACGCGTTTGATGCCGTTCGCAGTTATCTTCATGAAACAAAACAAATGCGCTTATAAATTCCGATTTGTATATAAATTATTATAGTATTATTAAGCAAGTTCACAACATTTTAAGCACGTTCGATGGCACTGTTGCTTACATTCAAGATAAAGACTATACTGTCTGGTCAGAATGACAACAAGTAAATATCGCACCCTTTCTGTTTTTAGGTACGTTCTTTCCCCTTGATGTTAGGATTGTCGATTACTTGAAAGGACTAAAAGCTCATATAACCAACTCTTGTCCAGTCCCCTTGAGTGGGTATGAGCCATAATTGAGGCATCACCATCATCCTCGTTGTAAGTACATTATCCTGTCTTACAAGTTGCGGCCTCTAATTCTTCTCGAAAGATAAGCTTTGCGCTTATGCCTTGGCCTTCCCATAAGTGTTCCTAACAATGTGTTGTATCTCGAATCGAGGGTCCCTCCGCTTTCTTGTAGAATTCGCCTTCTGACTGTTCAGACATTCTTAAGAATTTATGAGTCACCACTATGACATTCAGAAACAGCCTTTATTTCCACCCCGGAATCATTTTTTAGTGCTAGATTGCTGCAATTTCACACCCAACAAACTATATTTGTGCAAAATTTACTGGAGCCTCTAAACGTACGTATATGCGACATCATGCCGAGTCGTGATAATTAAGCTTCGGTGGAAATTCAGTTTGACGACACTTTTCCTAATAATGCCAAATTACTTCCCCACAATATTTTGGATGGTGCACTACAAGATCACCTGCGCAGAATTACAACGAAAGTTATTATAGCTACAGACGCATCGCAATATGACAAAAAGTCAGATTGATTGATTGATATGTCGGGTTTAACGTCCCAAAACCACCATATGATTATGAGAGACGCCGTAGTGGAGCGCTCCGGAAATTTCGACCACCTGGCATTCTTTAACGTGCACCCAAATCTGAGCACACGGGCCTACAACATTTCCGCCTCCATCAAAAATGCAGCCGCCGCAGCCGGAATTCGAACCCGCGACCTGCGGGTCAGCAGCCGAGTGCCTTCGCCACTAGACCATCGCGGCGGGGCAGACAAAAAGTCAGGGGTTGGCATTTTCAGCCCGATTTTAGATTGGATGTATTCCCTTCGACTACCCGATTTCATACCCGTTTTTGTGGCTGAATTTCTGGCAGTAGTGCTCGCCTTACGCAATTTAGATACAGCAATTACATCAGCTGTCATAATAACAGATTCCTTATCTCTTTGTGGGGCACTTTCTGTTGGTGCTGATAATCAAGTAACAAAGGCGTTCCGTGCCCTAGTACCTGTGCATTAGAGTAGTTTGGGTGCCTGGACATAAAAGTTTATTTCTAAATGAAATAGCCGATTCCTTAGCTAAGTGGTCAATCAGCGAACCGATTTTACCGCATGTCCATCATCCGCTTATGTGACAGCCGCTCGATTCCGCAGTCGTACGCTAGAGGAAGTCTGTAAAGTTCAGCACTAACAAACACTACAGAATATCGCCATTTATTATATCCCTGGCGAAGAGACTTTTGCCGCACTCGAAAACAAGAAGTAGCTATCACAAGGCTGCGTTGCCGGGTACCAAATCTAAATTTCTATAAACACAGGTCTGCTCAGGCACCTTCGCCACTGTGTGCATTCTGTGATGAACTGGAAACAATAGATCCTTTCTTTTTGACCTGCAGGTGGTTTAACATATTACGTAAAACCCGTTTAGAAATACCTTTACGTGGTATTGGTATGGACTTATCTGCGCCTGCCATTTTGTCTTTTGGAGCTTTCAATTCTGGTTTCTCTAATGCGACAGTGTGTGCGGTCATCCGGAACTATATTGATGAAATTAATAGGTTGACAAACTAACCAGTTCTATTATCCTAACATTTCCACATAATTATATACGTATAAAATCAGAGTATTGCTCTGTTCTAAGGATAAATTCATATATGTAAATATTTGTATGCATTACATTAAGCACCACACCTTCCTAGGCTATCGGCAATCTATCTATTATCCCTCTATTATTCCAAATCTGAATAGTAATTTTTAAAACCACTTGTTTCTTGGCCGATCCCCCATAGTGGGTATGCGCCACTATCAATAGGTAAACAACAACAACAACAACAACAACAACAACAACAACAACAACAACAACAACAACAACTGCAACACAAGTCAGGGGCGTATCCAGATATCTTCAAGGGCAGTGGGAAGGGGGGGGGCACGGTTGGTGTCTGTGTTCGACCACCTTTTATGAATGCTCGTGCGTGCGCTTGTAATTATGAGCTTACTCATACACTCATACATACGCAGAATAGAAAAACTTCAGTGGGGTGGGTGGTTTGAACCCTCCCTACACCCCGGGTAGGCCGATGGCTGGGAATGAAGTGATTAGTTACTAAGAAGTCTGTTCTTCGTTCATACAGGAAGTACCCTTATAAAAGGGACACTTTTAAGTGAACGCGAAATACTTAACTGCGTACGCCGCGATGTTACAGCAACAGCTATATCATGCAGATGGCGCGACGAGCTTTTATCTCTTTCATACGGAACGCCTGCAGGCGGATGCAATTGCAGCGACCGGTTCACGTCCTTTACATGCGTGAAGGACACCGGTCTTCGCAGGGCGAGATCGCTATGCGCTCCAGTGTGAAAAAGCTGCTACATGTCACGCTCCTTGTACTGAGCAGAGTGGCGCAGCTAATAAAGAAAAAAAAAAGAGCAGAGTGGCGCAGTGAAAGCGTGCTGGGCCCTTAACCCAGAGGTCCGTGGATCGTAACCACGCTCTGCTAGACTTTTTTTTTTTTGCTCGCTCACGATACTCTTACCTTTTATCAAGACGCCATAACTTCTCATCTGTTTCGAACATGCTCTCTGATGCGTTTTTCTTGTGTTGAAAGCAATGGGTCTGCCCTTCTCTCTCTCGATTTGTTTTCTTCAGTTTAAGAAAAAATTTGTCGCACTGGTAAACATGGTGTTCCTTTTTAAATAAAATACATATTTTTATGACTATTTTGTTACCCCCTGGTATTCTGTTGTCAGACTACTGTCGTTCTCGCGTATTACCTCTAAGCCACTCACTTCCCGCTTAGAGATCAGTTACCGGTTACACCAGTTCGTGCACAACTTGCACAAACTGCGTAAAATGCACAACGTAGCAGGAAAAACTCGGCAAAACACTTCATTAGTTACGATACCTTCCAAACCAAACACCCGCATCACATTTGAATAAAGAGTGTTAGATACCACACGAAAAAAAAAATCCAGCGCAGTCGACAGGATTCGAACCTGTGCGGGGAGACCCCAATGGATTTCTAGTCCATCGCCTTAACCACTCGGCCACGACTGCACGCCAACCAAGCGCTATATCTTTTTAAAGGGCTCCTTATTGAATACGCATGCCAACCTCATTCAGTTTCTTATTCTCATTGCAATCAATGCGGAAGCGGCACGGGTGGAGAGAAGGTTGAGCTTCTGCCCCCTTTCTCACGTCATACAGTGATTGATTGATATGTGGGGTTAAAAGTCCCAAAACCACCATATGATTATGAGAGACATCGTAGTGGAGGTCTCCGGAAATTTCGACAGCCTGGGGTTCTTTAACGTGCACCCAAATCTGAGCACACGGGCCTACAACATTTCCGTCTCCATCGGAAATGCAGCCGCCGCAGCCGGGATTTGATCCCGTGACCTGCGGGTCAGCAGCCGAGTACCTTAGCCACTAGACCCGTCATACATTGAAACCCCGTCTACATAGGTACGCCACGTTTCTTTCTCTCAGTCGGTGTGTTTTATTCAAGGTCACCTTGAACGGTTCATCGTAATGAATCAGCGTCAGACAACTTTAAGATGATGGTTTAGTTAGGGGAATCCAAGTGGGACCGCGCTATAAAAGCTGGGAGGTTTTGCGGCGCCAAATGCATAAAACCAGTCTTAAGCTGATAATTTGATATGTCATAAAGGCATGACCTTGATTGAAGAAACAGTGCTAGAACAGTACAGAAATGAGAAGATACAAACAGGGCGCTGATTAAAAACATTGTATTATTGCGTTTGCACGTCGATATTTACAAGAAAATACAATCAGTGAGCGGTTCGAGGAACATGTTATCAACGAAACATGCGGACTCAAACTTTAGAGAGGTTCTTCGTTTTACTTTTCTCGAAGCGATAGCAGAGCTACGCTGACACAATGATCTCCGCTTTCCTGGATGCATATGACCTCAACAATTTCCCGTTGACGTTGCTCAGCGTAATTGCATAGAATATCCTTATCCTTGAACACTGCTTTACAATCAGAATTTTCGCAGTGGTCTGCAAGGTGGCTACTCACAGACCTTTTTAGCGATTATGAATATTCACGTAATCTTTATTTGTGCAGCGGCTCCTTTGGCCGATGTCACAACTTCCATAAGTGGGGGAATATTTTACACAACGTTCCCTCGACATTTAAGGAAATGTTGCAAGCGCTTCTTTTTGCAACAAGTTTAGGCCGGATCACCATCAGTCTTCTTGAAGAGGCACATAGCTTGTGACGTGCGCTGGAAACGTCTTTGACACTGGATTTTCGTGACACTTTATTTAGATCATTGCGCATCACTTTTTGAACATATGGAAAGATCCGGATGCCTTTGTTAAAGAGATCTTTTTTTATTTTTTTTACTCTAGCTCTTTCAGCGGAGACTTGACGACAGGGTCTTCAGTTCTTTGCTTTTTTAAACTGTCACATTGACGAAAAAGCGACATGGTGTTATGTAAATAAGGAAATGAGGTATTATTATCCGCTGGACTCTGGAGTCAGGATGCTACCAGGTACACCTGAAAGGAGCAGAGTAAAAGAAAAAACAAAAAGTTATTTTCCAAGGCACCGGTGAGATTCGAACTCACGATCTCCTGTTTACTAGACAGGCGCTTTAACCAACTAAGCCACGGCGCCCATGCCTTTCGCTACAGGCGGAACCCATTGTAGAAGCACAGAGAGTTTGGAGGATGACCTACTTCAGGCGCATGATCCGAATGAAAAAGCAGGGCGGTAGCTATATTCACATCTAAATGCATTATGTGGATCACGCATGATATGCGCTGCATGTGTCCATCAGGCAGTTAGTGATTTGATTTCACTTTTTCTGTGACGCATATGTGACCCCTTCCTTTTTTTTCTGTATTACCTGTCTTTGGTTCATAACACATGTACCAAACATCACTGATGTTAAAACCACCCCATGTATTACGTACATACGGTGACATTTTAATTAAGTCAACCGGTGTGGTGCCGGTACCGTCGGATTGAAATTCGGCTAATGTGACCAGCGGCTGTACTCTTGAAAGCCAGTCTTGTGGTTCCGGTGCCACTTTGTGAATTTCAACAAAGCGATGAATGCTGTCTCTGAAAAAGTCTCGGACAGGTCACGCATTTTTATCAAAATGATAGCCGGCCAGTGGCGTGTATATATACATATATATATATATATATATATATATATATATATATATATATATATATATATATATATATATATATATATATATATATATATATATATATATATATATCACAATTAAATTCTTTCGTAAGAAGGTGGTTTAGTGATTAGAGTGACCATTCTCGAAAAGCCGAACCGCCCCCAAATTTTCTCAATGGAGAAGGGGGCTCGCGCCCCCCTTACCCTCCTCCCCCCAGCTGACACGCCTATGTAGCCTGCCATTCTTGAACGCCACAACTAGTGGAGGCCCATGTGTCGAATGGCAGGCCATCTCCATTCTCTACACTCAAAAGCCGACTCCCATATGAGTCCAACAGGAGTTCTTTAGTAGGAGCGCTCTGCAGCACTTCCCAAAAATAAAACCCTTTCCAACAATGTAAAAACACAAGATCTATAGTTTTTGGCCTCATGCGTGTCCCAAGGCAAACAACATCCTTTACCTTTCAAAAGTTTTTCAACTGGCAATGTACCAGAGTGCAACTAAATAAAAAAAGTTTTTGTTTCAGGCTGCGCATACACTTTTACTCTCTTCACAACGTTGCTGCCTGGGCCTCCACTAAACAATGACTTGTGCAACAGAACAGTAAAGACAATGTCACATTAAGTGAAATATAGTTCTTTTCGTTTAACGTTCTAAAGGTATTCTCTTGAAAACCGTATAATCGTATACTAGACATATTTCTTTGTGTTTCCTTCCATCGCTCCTACACTATATTCATTTGAGACAACATACACTTCGACATGAGTCTGCCCAGTCGTAATTGACATAGCGTGCGCATGAAGGGATAATTGACATCTCGAAAAAAGAAAAACCGGTTAACTAGCTGCCGCATAGATAGGTGAACTAGTCAAAGCCTTTCCTCTTTTACTCGTCGTAACGAGTGAGTACGGCAGTAGCATTCCCACCCAGAAACCCACAAAAAGACGGCAAATATTCTGTGGAACCATTTCCACATTCGTCCTAGAGCAATTCAGAACCTTCATTGTACCAGGGCTAGCTGGTAAAGAAGATATTTCAGACGTTGGCCCTGGCAAAGATCGTGAACGCGTCTCCTTTCTACTCCTTCGCTTTCTCTTGTGTGTCCTGAATTTCACCTTTCCAAAACTGGTCGCTCGCGCAATATGGGTCAAGCGACACACCTCAGTACTTGCCAGGGGTCGTTGCCCAGGGCACGTTAGCGAAGTGGTATGGCTTCGTTGGCCACGATCTATGCCAAAGCCCCAACACTTACACCACTTAACACCGCTCCCAGTAGCTTTGCTAAAAGCACGCCCAGCTCCAACAGTCTGTTCTATATAGTGTTTAGTCCCATGAAAAAATAGCCAATACATCTGCATATGCAAACAGCCTAACTTCAACTGCCTGCAACTGAAAACCATGAATTATATATATATAATTATATATATATATATTATATATATATATATATATATATATATATATATATATATATATATATATATATATATATATATATATATATATATATATATATATATAGTGAGGAACAGCTTTATTCAAGGCGAGCTCGAGCTGGCACACACTGATTTATTTATTTCTTTATTTACGATACTGCTAGCCCTTGCGGGCTGTAGCAGGGGTGGGAGGTGAACAAGTGAACAATACACAAACAATGTTAGGCAAAAAACAAGTCCAGCCGTCGTTGAAAATCCTGTGAGGATCTACATCCTGTAAGTACCTCGGGAGGAAGCGCATTCCAGTCAACAATAGATCGCACCAGAAACGAAAACTTAAATACATCCACCCGCGGTACATAAGCTTGGACAGAAAATGATGATCATATCTGCAAATGAGGAAATTACACAAATGATGATGACACGTCCAATTGATAAAGAGGAGTCAGTGACTGCGCTCACACTAATTTCCCGTCACGCTAGAAGCGGCCTCCTGGCCGCGCGAGAGATAATATTAGGAATTGCGTCGGGTATACACTTTCAGCCGAGAAACGTGCACAATTTCTGTCCCACGGCAACGGTGGTCGGAGGGAGCGTGAAGTGGTGAGATACGGTAATTCACGGGGGACGTTTGTTCAATCACCGTATAAGGCCCTATAAAACGACTGAGGAATTTTTCACATAAGCCGGGCACACGCACGGGAGTCCACAGAAGAACTTCGTCTTCTGGGGAAAAGGTGACAGCACGGTGAGTTGAGTCGCAGCGAGACTTGCGAGTTTACGTTACGAATGGCAAAATGACGTCCAAGTTCGTGTGGTCAGGCTTAACGTACATGGCAATCATGTCCGAGGGGGTACGATGAAAGCGTTCTATCAAGCCATTTGTTTGAGGATGATAAGTAGAAGTTGTTTTGTGGATGGTGTTGGCGGCACGTAGACCCTCAGCAACAATAAAGGAAAGAAAGACCTTGCCGCGGTCGCTGAGCAGAACGCGTGGAGCTCCATGGCGTAAAAATATATTACGCAGAAAAAAAGTCAGCTATTTCAGTGGCTGTACCAGCGTGCAGTGAGGCGGTTTCCGCGTAACAAGTGAGGTGGTCAACAGCCGTTACGATTCAACGATTTCTAGTGGAGGTCACGGGAAGGGGGCCGTACAAGTCAATCCCGACGACTTCGAATGGCAAAGCGGGACAAGGAAGAGGTTGGAGAAAGCCAGAAGGAGCAGTATGGGTCGTTTCCGCCGTTGACATAAGAAACACGAAGAAACATATTTGGCAATCGCGGATGAGAGGCCAGGCCAGGTGAACTGACTGCGTATTTTGTCGTACGTTTTGTGATAGCCGAGATGCCCAGCAGCAGGATCATCGTGGAATGTCTCAAGAACCTGACGTTGTAGACGACGTGGTGTAACGGGGACCCATTTGTTTCCTTCAACGTGGTAAATATAGCGATGTAAATCACCATCGTGAAGCTTGAATTGTTTCAGTTGTCGGCGAAGTCGGCCGTTCGAGGGAGTGGATGTGCCTTCTAAGCGTGCTATTATGGAGCGGCAGTAAGGGTCAACGCGTTGATGCGACACAAGGGTAGAAGAGTGACCGGATCGTAGCCGAATAAGACCTGCGATCGGTAATGCTGTGGTGGAAATTGGTGACGGTGGGCTATTACGGTTGGGTAGAGGGCAGCGAGAGAGAGAGCATCAGCATCTTGGTGTTTCTTACCAGACCTGTAGACGACATCAAAGTTGTGCTCTTGTAAACGGAGCACCCAGCGGCCAAGACGACTAGATAAGTTCTTTAGCGACGAAAGCCCGCACAATGCGTTGTGGTCGGTGACGACTGTGAAGTGGCGGCCGTGGAGGTATGGACGAAATCTTTGTACCGCCCATACAACAGCAAGGCACTCTTGTCTGGTTATTGTGTAATTTTTCTCGGCATCCGTCAAAGCACGACTAGCGTAAGCCATGACAGATTAGCGTGCAGTGTTGTCACGCTGCAGTAGAACGGCACCGAGACCATGACCGCTGGCGTCAGTGTGAAGAATTGTGGGTGCACCTGGATCGAAGTGACATAGTACCGGATCGGATGTCAGGGCTTGATTCAACGCCAGGAAAGCCTTTTCACAGTCTTCGGCCCAGGCGAACGCCGTGTTACTTGCGAGCAGTTGATGGAGCGGAGAGGCAAGCCTTGAGAAATCACGTATGAAGCGCCGAAAGTAGGATTCCAAGCCGAGAAAACTGCGCAGGTCTTTTTGACACAACGGACGGGAAAACTCGAGGACGGCGGCAAGCTTTTCAAGATCCGGTCGAATACCAACTTTGCTGACTAAGTGCCCTAGAACCTTGATCGTATTGCTTGCGAAGGTGCATTTTTTCGTATTCAGCTGTAAAACAGCCTTTGCAAGCCAACCTAGGACTTCTTCCACACGTTGAAGATGTTGCGAAAAGGTAGACGAAAACACTATGAGGTCGTCTAGGTAGCATAAGCAGGTTTTCCACTTCAGGCCACGCAGTACGCTGTTGATCATTCGTTCGAAGGTAGCAGGCGCGTTACAAAGTCCGAAAGGCATTACGTTAAATTCGTATAGCCCATCTGGGGTGGTAAAAGCCGTCTTCTCTTTGTCAGATTCGGACACTGGTATTTGCTAGTAGCCCGATCACAGGTCAAGGCTGGAAAAATACTCTGTGCCATGCAACGAATCTAGTCCATCATCAGTTCGTTCGAGAGGGTAAACATCTTTGCGCGTTATTTTGTTCAGTGCCCGGCAATCAACGCGAGAACGTACTGTTGCGTCTTTCTTTTGCACCAACACAACTGGCGAAGACCATGGACTCGAGGAAGGACGTATGATATTCCGTCGAAGCATGTCTGAGACGTTTTCCTCGATTATCTTCCTTTCTGCGAGAGACACGCGGTATGGGCGCCGGTGAATTATTCGGGAGCCGTCCGTCTGAATTCGGTGAGTCGCAGAAGTTGTCATACCAAGGACAGCAGAATGAACGTCAAACAAAGGGCGATATCTGTTCAATAAATTCAGCAATTCTTGACTCTGGGCTGCTGTCAGATCAGGGCTTATCGTCACTGATAGAGGAGTGGGTGAGTTGAGTGGCGGCGTGCTCGGCTCTGGTAGGTCTTCTTGACTTGGAAGGGCAACAATTGCAAAGAGATGCGGGTCAATAGCGCATGTGACTGTTGATCCACAGGGCAACAATAAGGGTTCGGGGGTCTGATTTAACGCAGTAATAAAAGCAGACCCTTCAGACAATGAACAAGGCCTGGAATGATCAGAATGCCTCGATGTACCGTGTGGCCATAAGGTAGTAGAAGCACGTCTCCATCCACAATGTTGATGCAATCAACGCTAATTACTTCTCGGGTATGGCCAAAGAACATAATCTGAAGTGGTGACGAGACGAATGCGCTGTTCGGGTTCCGATACAGATAAGTCGGTGGGATTGGGGTGGATGAGGCGCTGACGTACGACAAGATATAGAAGCGCGTGCAGACGACAGAAAATCCCACTCCAAAATGAGTTCGTGGGTGCACTCACGGAGAACTGCAACAGCAATATGATGACGAATACCGTCTATGAAAACACGAACGGTACACTGGGCGAGTGGGTGACAAATGGCGTTCGTCGCCGCAGGGAGAGACGTGCCCGGGTAAGGTGTTGTTACATTGCGGAGATGGGAGCAAAGGTCGGAGTGAATAATGGAAACAGCAGCGCCAGTATCCACTAGAGCTTCGACGCGTATACCTTCTACTAACACTGTTACCAAGTTCGATGGCCTGTCTGGAGGAATCGCTGGCTGTCCGGTCGATGCAGTTTCCCCTCCTAAAACTGCATTGGGGAGTTTTCCGAGTGGGCATTCAGAACATTGGAGGCGGGTCGCAGAGGCGACACGGAACGGCGATTGGGAGATGGTGAGTGGCGGCGAGACTCACGGGAGTTCACAGGCAGACGAATACCGTAAGGTGGAGAGGGCGAACTGCTGAAAAGAAGACCGGTAAGGCGTGTGCTGGTAGTTCGTGAGTGGACTGAAGCGTCCGCGTTCCTCTGGAGCGTAGCCACGTTGCTCGTCCTGTTGACGCCTTCATCAAAAGCGACATATATAACCCCTATAGCCACAATAATAACAGACTGGGCGTTGAGAACGCGGCATGGCGTAATACGGCTGTGGGCGCATTGGTGGTGACACTGACGCCACAGGTACATGGCCACCTGGTGTAGCCGCTGGGATAGTGGTGGGTGCTGAGAGCGCCGCGACTTCTGCGTACGTTGGTACCTGACGAGGTCTGGATTCAGCGGAACAAGATGAATGTGACGCAGATGCAATCTCTTGCCTAATGATTTCCCGCAAGTTAGTTGGAGCTGAGGCTAAAGTAGACGGTGGAGCAAAGGAAGAGCAGAGCCCATGAAGCTCCCCACGAACAATGTCGCGGACCAGGGCACGGATGTCGAGGGCCGCAGGAAGACGAATGTACGAGGCATCATGGCAAAGAGGAAGAGACTGAAGTTATTCTAGTCTCTGGCAAATGGTTATGGCATCTTGAGTCGTGGTAGGGTTTTGCGATGCAAGGGCGTTGAATGCGACGGTATTTATGCCGTTGATAATATGGTGTATTTGGTCGCTTTGAGGCATAGCTTTGGTTCTAGCACACAGCTGCTAGAACTAACAACCGAGCTGCATTCCAATATGGACACAGCTGCTAGAACTAACAACCGAGCTGCATTCCAATATGAACAGTAACCTTCAGACTGATTGTATCTTCCTCGATTTTTCTAAAGCCTTCGATCGCGTAGCCCATCGCCGTCTGATTTCTAAATTATCTGCCCTCCGATTAGACTCTCTTACCCTATCTTGGCTTCGCAACTTTCTTTCACTTCGTCAGCAGTTTACTATAATTAACAATTCCCCTTCCCCTCTTTCCCACGTAACTTCTGGCGTTCCACAAGGGTGCGTCCTCGGCCCCCTACTGTTTTTAATCTATATAAATGACCTGCGAAATAACATATCTTCCTGCATGCGTGTTTTCGCAGATGATTGCATAATTTACCGTCCTATATCATCCCCCGACGACCACTTAACTCTACAAAGCGACCTTCACCGCATTAATGACTGGTGTAACAAATGGTTAATGTCCCTGAACACGGAAAAATGTAAAATAATCTCCTTTACGCGCAAACAAAACGTTTGCACTTTCCACTACACTATCAATAATTCTGCACTATCACAGGCATCATCCTATAAGTATCTTGGTGTCCATTTCACACCCAATCTCTCCTGGTCTCACCACATCACCACCATTAGCGCGAAAGCCTCCAAGTCCTTAGGATATCTACGCCGTAATTTACACAGCTGTCCCGCTCACGTCCGTCAACTAGCCTATCAAACCTTTGTCCGTTCCCAGCTTGAATTTGCCGCTCCTATCTGGTCCCCTCCTATCACAACTACTTAATTAACATGCTTGAAGCTATTCAGAATAGGGCGGCCCGTTTCATTTCACGCAATCACGACTATCACAGCAGCATAACGCAAATTAAAAATAGTCTTTCTCTTCAACCCCTGAGTACTCGTCGCGACATTTCCCTTCTTTGCCTCTTTCACAAATACGTGTACACCAACAGACCCCTCCCACTCCACCTCGATGTTCCTTCCATTACTTCACATATGTTGCATAATCACTTCAGTTTCAAGCGATTATACGGGGCAACGGATTCATTCAACTCATCTGCTCTTCCTCGCGCCATACGTTTGTGGAATGGTCTTCCAGATAACATTGCATCTGTATCAGACAATAATTCTTTCCGTCAGTTGCTGCTTACCCTCTTCTCACAATAGACTTGCCACTGTTCTGCACGTGTCGGATTTTGTGCCCGATTATGTTTGTTGCACACTGGAAATGTTTTCTGTATATGGGCATAGGTTCTGCGTTTTTTGGTGCTTTTTCTATTGTATGTTCTGCAACTTATAAACAAAATACGGCACGTCGTTGAGGTAAAGCCAGCTGGCTATCTTTGGTTGATGTCGCCTTCATATGCTATAATGACTGCATTCGGTTCCCACTGTCGTGTGTGCACTATGAAATCGCCTTTTCTTTTTTCTTGTTATCACCTGTTAACTTCAACTTATATTGCAATCCGCGTCATATTTTCATTGTGCTGATACGCTTTGTAACGCGTGAATTAATTTTGTGTGATCTATAAAAGTTCACCAATTACCCCCTTACTCAATGCCCTGTAGAGGGCCTGTAAGGAATTTTAAATAAATAAATAAATAAAAAATTGCTGAATTTACACGCTTGCACAAGGCAAGAACATCTTCAATGTACAAGGTTTATGATTCACCTGCCAGCTGAATGCGTACAGCAAGCTTGTTCGTTGCTGCTTCAGCGCGAACACTGGGGGAACCGAAAATCTGGCGGAGATGCCGTACGAACGTGTCCCAGTCGGGAAGACCTTGGAGGTGGTTTCAAAACCAGGTTTTCGCAACATCAGTTAGGTAGAAAGGAACCGTACGCAACTTGTGTAGAGTATCCCACCTGTTCAACTCGCTGACGAGGTCGTAAGTGTGTAGCCATTCTCCAGCGTCATCCCCTTTCAGACCCGAGAATACTGGCGGATCACGCTGGTGGCTGTGGATGGCCAGGGTCGGCGGCGGAGGCTGCACTGGGCTGGTGGTGTTGGATGGACCAGGATCGTCTCGCACTGACATGACAGGTGGTAGTAGACGACGACCCGAGTGGAGCTCCAGTGGTAACGTGCCAGAGGACTTGGGGATCGAGAAGCACCGTTCACCACTTATGAGGAAGAGCTGTATTCGAATATTCGAAGCGAGCTCTAGCTGGCACACACTAATGATCATATATATATATGATCATTATTCCGCCGGTGCATCAGCAACCACCAGTCACAACGCCTCTCACGTACGCCGCCGTCGCTGCTCGTCCTACGCAACAGCGTATGCCGTATGCTCAACCTGCCACACCACCCTATGTCGTGCCTACAACCCCAATTGCGGCGCCGTATCCCTACGCGAGATCTTCAGCTTTATTTTACCGTCGCTCAGACGCTTGGAGGACGCCAGATAATAGGCCCATCTGTTTCGCCTGTGGTATCGCTGGACACGTCGCCCGCCACTGTCGCCGAGATCCTTCTCCAGTCGACGCCGTGGGCCGGCCAATGGCGTCGTCGTCTAGGACGCCATCAAGGTACACCACTGACGGTCCTCGACCCTACGCAAACCATCGGTCACCATCGCCACGACGACGCTCCCTGTCACCTATGCGTCGCCGACCTGCTACGGAAGAGGGAAACTGATCGCTGCAGCTCCGGAGGCAACAGCTGCATACAATTCGAACTGCTTAAGGCCTCCATCTTTCTCGCCGCAAAACGTTATTGACGTTAATGTTGAGGGGACCGCCGCACAAGCGCTTATCGACACAGGGGCCGCCGTTTCCATAATCTGTGAGCCCTTATGCCGCAAGTTGAAAAAGGTGACGACGCCTCTTTCGGGCCTGATGCTCCACACGGCCAACTCGCAGTGCATAGAACCTACAGCTGTGTGCACTGCACGTGTCATTATCCAAGGTGAACTTTATGCCATTGAATTTTTTGTGCTGGCATCCTGCTCCCACGAAGTCATTCTTGGATGGGACTTTCTTTCGCGTCATCGGGCCATCATAGATTGCTCACGTGCAGAAGTTGCCCTTACACCGCTGCCAACCTCTTGTTTTGTGGATTCTCTTCCTGAACCTTACAAACTTCTCGTTGTTGCAGACACGGAAATAGCACCGAGAACATCCGCCCTTGTAGCCCTGACCTGTACGGCCGCTCCTGCCGAAACTGTTTTGTTCACTCCGTCTGACGTATTTACCCGCCGCCGTAGCCTACACCTGCCCTTTGCCGTACTCACCGTGGAATCCGGTGCTACCGCCATGCTCGTCGCGAACTCGCTATCGTCGCCAGTTACCTTACTTCGCGGAGAATGTTTGGGTAACATACAAGACGTTGACCTCTTGCGCCCTCTAGAGTTCGCCGAACACGCACCTCACCTCCAGCTCAATGCTATGACGCCACCTGTGGCCACAGTGCCCGCGCCAGACTCATTCCAGCCCTCTGTTGCCGCTGAGCTATCGCCGACACAAAGAAGCGAACTCTTGTCCCTTCTTCGAGAGTTCCGTTCTGTCTTCGATTGCGCTCAACCATCTTTGGGTCGCACAGCGAACATCACGCATCACATTGACACCGGTACTCATGCTCCCTTACGCCAACGACCATATCGAGTTTCAGCGGAAGAGCGCCGTATTATCAACGAACAAGTCGACGATATGCTCAAGCGTGGTGTCATCCAGCCATCGCAGAGCCCTTGGTCGTCCCCTGTTGTACTTGTGCGCAAAAAGGATGGGTCTATCCGATTCTGTGTCGACTACCGCCGGCTCAATAAGATAACTCGGAAGGATGTGTACCCGTTGCCACGCATCGACGACGCTCTCGATTGCTTGCAAGGGGCAGAATATTTCTCCTCCTTAGATTTACGCTCAGGATATTGGCAAGTTCCAATGGCTGATCCTGACCGATCGAAGACTGCATTTGTAACACCTGATGGGCTGTATGAGTTTAACGTCATGCCGTTTGGACTCTGCAACGCCCCAGCTACCTTCGAACGGATGATGGACACCATCCTTCGCGGCTACAAGTGGAACACGTGCCTTTGCTACCTAGACGATATCGTCGTTTTTTCTCGCGACTTTTCCACTCACCTTGTTCGTCTTCGTGCTATTCTCACGTGTCTCACCTCTGCTGGCCTTCAACTTAACATCAAGAAGTGCCATTTTGCCGCACGTCAGCTCACCATACTGGGTCACGTCGTCTGCAAAGAGGGTGTTCTCCCGGATCCGGCGAAACTCCGCGCCGTGGCCGACTATCCGAAGCCCAATTCCATCAAGACACTTCGAAGTTTTATCGGCCTGTGCTCATACTTTCGTCGATTTGTGCGCAACTTCTCTTCCATCATCGCGCCTCTTACCAACCTGTTGACAACTTCCGAAGGCATTTCTGCTTGGTCAAAAGAGTGCGACGAATCCTTCACCGCACTTCGGCGGTTATTATTATCACCTCCAATTCTAGGACATTTTGACCCTGATGCGCCTATGGAGGTCCACACCGACGCCAGTGGTGTCGGTCTTGGTGCTGTATTGGCTCAACGAAAACCAGGGTACCAAGAATACGTGGTCGCTTACGCGAGTCGAACCCTCAAGAAAGGCGAGTGTAATTATTCCGTCACGGAGAAAGAGTGCCTCGCAATTGTCTGGGCTTTGACGAAGTTCCGCCCATACCTTTATGGCCGCCCTTTCGAAGTCGTCACGGACCACCACGCTCTATGCTGGCTATCATCGCTCAAAGACCCGTCGGGGCGCCTTGGTCGTTGGGCGCTTCGCCTACAGGAATACGACATTCGTGTTGTATACCGATCCGGCCGCAAGCACTCCGACGCTGATGCGCTATCCCGCTCGCCGCTACCGGCTGACCCAGCCTCCTCGTCACCTTCTTCAGCTGTCATAACACCAATCGACTTCACAGACATGGCATCGGAACAACGCAAAGATGTGTGGATTTCCCAACTCCTCGCCTTTTTGACTGATCCGTTAGCTAATTTAGTGTCAAGAACTATCCGCCGTCAAGCCACACATTTCGCTATTCGAGACGACCTACTCTATCGGCGGAATTACACGTCTGAAGGTAGGAAGTGGCTGTTAGTGATACCCAACCACATGCGCTCGGAAATCTGTACTGCTTTCCACAACGACCCGCAAAGCGCTCACGCTGGCGCTCTCAAAACGTACAACCGTCTACGTCAGCGGTACTACTGGCGCGGCATGTACACATTTGTCCGCAAGTACGTACGTGCTTGTACTGCATGCCAGCGACGTAAAGTCCCACCTCAACGCCCTGCCGGTACACTTCAGCCTCTGCCTTGTCCAGCGCGTCCGTTTGACCGCGTCGGTATCGACTTATACGGACCACTTCCCACGTCGTCTTCTGGAAATAGGTGGATAATTGTCGGCGTGGACCACCTCACGCGTTACGCGGAGACAGCAGCACTACCCGCAGCAACCGCGCGGGAAGTTGCGTTTTTCATCTTGCGCAACTTTGTTCTTCGCCATGGTGCTCCCCGCGAACTTTTGAGCGGCCGGGGGCGTGTTTTCTTGTCTGACGCCATTCAAGCGTTGCTCGCTCAGTGCAACATGGTTCATCGCCTGACGACAGCATATCACCCGCAGACGAATGGCCTCACAGAACGATTTAATCGCACTCTCGGTGATATGTTGACGATGTACACAGCTTCAGACCAGACTAATTGGGACACTGTCCTTCCATTCGTCACGTATGCGTATAACACCGCTACGCACGCGACAACAGGATTCTCCCCTTTCTTTCTGTTGTACGGACGCGAACCATCGTGCACGCTGGACACTATCCTCCCATACACGCCCGACTCCTCTGAGTACACTGCAATTTCTGATGTTGCCAGGTACGCAGAAGATTGCAGACGATTGGCCCGTTCTCTGACAACCGAGGACCAAGGCCACCAGAAGCTACGGCTTGACACCGGCCGACATCTCTCTACTTTCACGACTGGTGCTCTCGTTTGGCTCTGGGTTCCACCGAGCACTCCTGGCCTTTCGTCGAAATTACTGGCACGATACCACGGGCCCTACCGCATTCTCGCCCGTACGTCACCCGTCAATTATGAGATTGAGCCATTGACACAGTCTCATGACTTACGCCGTCGTGGCCGAGAAATTGTGCATGTGAGTCGCCTTAAGCCGTATTACGACCCCGCTATAGTGACTACGCCTTAAGTCGCCAGGTTGGCTACGCTATTCACCGGGGGCCAATGTAGGGAACTATGCGAACGACGACGAAGCAGCATGAAACGGCAAGCCACAGCGTTGGTGCACGCGCACGACCCGAGCTTGCGTTTGTTTTGTATTTTCGGCCTGTTGGCGTTCCTCGCTCTTCTGGCGTTCCTCGGCCTTTCAGTAGGTCTGTACGTGAATAAACTGCGTGACAATATATATATATATATATATATATATATATATATATATATATATATATATATATATATATATATATATATATAGTAAAATAAAATAAACTGTATAGTAAAATATATATATATATATTCGCGGTACAGCGCGAACCAAAGGCAGATAAACGTTGACACAGCGACTCTCAGCAGCCGAACAGCAAGATCGCCTTCTTTATCTTCAATCAGCCAGAGCTCCACTACCTGGTGTCCGCCAAATGGAGTATAAGATGAAACAAATCGATGGCTTCTATCCCCATTTATTTATTGCTGTCAGCGCGGTCACTGCAGCGGCGAAAAAAAAAACAGCATATCCATGGAGCGAATGACGACGAGAGGGGCGAAACGCCCGTCTGTCTGTCCGCGTTTCCGTCGCTCTGTTTGTGCTTGCTTCCATCCATCCATGCGTCCGTCCGTGCATTCATCCGTTCATCCATCCGTCAGCGTCCGTCCGTGCGTCAAACAGACAGGCAGACG
Source organism: Rhipicephalus microplus (assembly GCF_043290135.1). Classification (NCBI taxonomy): domain Eukaryota; kingdom Metazoa; phylum Arthropoda; class Arachnida; order Ixodida; family Ixodidae; genus Rhipicephalus; species Rhipicephalus microplus. The sequence goes on along the minus strand of NC_134705.1, from coordinate 90,977,253 downwards.
GACGACGGACGGATGCGGCCAGCGAATGATTCACGGTTTGACGATGAAACCCTGCGAAGCTTCACCCATTCACTCGGTAGACATGCTGTGAGGTGGTTAATACATACATGCATACATCACGGCCGCTGGATGGCTACGCACCGCACGGGGTGCGGCCTGCTACGTCACCCGAACCCGACGTGAGGAGGCTTGTTCGCCGCGCCGCCGTAGCAGCGCCACTGTGGCGGGACAAGCCAATGTTGGACAAGCGCATGCGGATGAGAACGTTCCTTTGACTGTGTCCGCATGCTTCGCGCAACGCGTTTAGATTTCATAGTTGCGAGAGTGGCGCAATATGTTCCCAAACTATAAAGCAATATCTCACCGATGCCTTCAACGCCGATAATGAGCTCACATAAAGCCGAATGGCGTATCTTTACAAGCGAACGTACCTTGAGCCACATGACCACCGTTCTAAAGAATTGGCGAGCTATTTATTGAGCCGCCACCTTCTTGAGTGTGCTCATTTGCTGAGGAATAGAAAATCCGTAAAATTAAAACTTCACGAATGCTTCCAGAATGATATATTCGGATAAATAATTTCTGACGGGGTGCAGCTGGCGGCAGTGAAACTGCGTCTCTGCCGCAAAACTGCTTCCCGAAACACTTATCGTAACTGTAGATATCTTCGCGGCAGGGATAGAAGGAAATAAATATAATTTTTACTATTCAGATAGCCTTCTACAGGTGCACAAACTAGGAGTTCGACGCAATTTTGTCGCGCGCACACAATTTTAGTTGTCTTAGGATGACATATGCGTCACAATGCAGTTTTACCAGTGCTTTCCTGCCTACCCCCCCCCCCCCCCAATTAAGGTGGGTGTTTCAGCTGACAAAGGCTGGAATGGTGAACAAGTAATGTACTGTTCTAGGTTTGACGCGATATATTTTCGGAGTGACCTGTTAGCAATGTACGCGTGTCACGTGATCTGTTTTTTAAACACATTGCTGATCTCGTTATGTTAACTCTTGATGTTTTATATCGCCTGTATAGTATTATTTTTTTGTTGCCCCCCTACAACAATGATCCTTGGGTGCTGTAGGTATCTGAATAAATAAGTAAATAAATAAATAAATAACTGCAGGACAAATAAAGCACCAACGAAAAAAGTATGCCACAAAGTACGCACCTTTTCTTTGTCTGTACTAATTGTTCTTAATTTAGTGAACATATACCCACTTTAGGGCTCTTTACGCACGCAGAAAGCAGCTGTGACAAAGTTCCTTGAAAATCAGTGTGTCATTTGCTTAGGTGTGTGCGTGCAGGTGGAAGAGGCGTAGGGTGACAGCCGCCCTCACTAAGAGGGGGGGGGGGGAGGTGCTAAGTCTGCCTCATACATTGGATCGATAAAGAGGGAAGTTGCTGCGATTAACTTCCGCCCTTCTCCAAGGTGGATGTTACAGCAGCTGGCAAAGGCTGGAATGGTCATCTGCCAGACGGATAAAGCAACAAAAGAAAATAATACCCAGGCAATTAACAGGCCACACTTTTTTTAGGGGCGAAGCTCCTTAAATCGGCACCCGTTCGTCCCTCGTAGTACTGCGTAACATGTCTTGCGCTTTGACCTGCAAGGTGGTGGCGGTGGGAGATTTCTCCTGTGCGTTGACACCTATGCACATTTGGATAGGTGGGATCACATAAACCCCAATGCATATGTAAACCAATGTCCATGGTGTGGGTCACGACCGACGTTGCAACATGTCACATGGGACTGCCGGAGCAGATTTGATTGATTGATATGTGGGGTTTAACGTCCCAAAACCACCATGTCATTATGAGAGACGCCGTAGTGGAGGGCTCCGGAAATTTCGACCACCTGGGGTTCTTTAACGTGCACCCAAATCTGAGCACACGGGCCTACAACATTTCCGCCTCCATCGGAAATGCAGCCGCCGCAGCCGGGATTTGATCCCGCGACCTGCGGGTCAGCAGCCGAGTACCTTAGCCACTAGACCACCGTGGCGGGGCCTGCCGGAGCAGTCCTATGAAGGTTCAGTCGCCTCTGATACTCACGCTACTGGGGGAGCCTTTGGAAGTCGTCCTCGCCCGACCTGACCTGAAGACCCAAAGGGGTCTCCTGGATCAAGCCGGTTGAGCTGCAGCGCCCACTGGTATCCTGGAATGGGGAAACCACCCTTGACATTATCTCCTCCCTTTTTTCTTTTTTTTTTCTCCATAAATAAAAATATTGTAACATCATCATCCTGTGTGTTGTTGCACAATGAAAAATTCGCAGCGTGCACGTTAACTAAAAGCCGAATTAGCAGCCATTGACATGTACATTGAGCACTATCATTTATTGTTCAACAACGCACAGAAGAAATCTCTCACCGGCACCACCTTGGAGGTCAAAATGTTATACTTGTCACATACTACAACCGCTACGAGGGACGAACAGGTGCCGTTTTAAGGAGCTTCGTTCCTAAAACGCCAGAGAGCACAGACTCGGACGCGTAAATGCCGCGCGCCAGGTAGTGGTTGCGCCCTTTGGAAACTGTATAGTAAAATCTCTCAGCTTTGCCGCTTCGTTTGCTACACTAGGAAAACCTTTCTAGGCACTATAATCTATCCAATCCGCACAGAAAAGTCGTCCACTACTGATTCGTTCCGGCGTCCCGAAGAGAGTTGTCCCATACTATCAGCGCCCCCACAGAAAAACCCAAGCATTTCCTCGAGGGTGAACATGGTTAAGTGCGAATGCACGGGGTGATGCTATGAGGGGTATTTATTAATTCGCACTATTATATTTATTAATCACACTATGGTGCCTCTATGGTGTAATGGTTCCTGGGAATCGCAATTTGATCACACGGGGGAGTTTACGTTAACTCACTGGCGAATGCCAACGGATTTTAACTTTACTCCCCCTCACAGCATCACCCCGTGCATTCGCACTTAACCCTGTTCACCCTCGGGGAAATGCTTGGGAGTTTTATTACTGATGATGATGATGATTAAAGTGTAATTAATGAATTTAAGTGTTGTTTGTCATGAAGCATTCGTCTGGGCAGACGCCATTGTGCGTAAGTCGGTCCACTGGGGAGGCTCTCAATCCCTTCGGCGCCCAGTCTGACAGACGCTGTCGGAGATTTGAGCAATTATCCAGACCATGCAGCAAGCAAAGGCGAGTTTCCGTCTTTCAAATGCGGACCCTTTTGTCGTCCCTTCAAGCAGCAGTGGTGCCTGATGACCTCGGTGATTCACTGGCGACGGGGAATCTGCTGTGACCGGCGCCAGAGCTGACAGGAGAGCGGCGCTCCTTTTTAATTCCCAATCAAGTAGACGACCGGCCGGCTGCCTATGCTCGTCAGGCATTGTACGTGCTAGCCGGAGGACGAGACGTCGTGTCGCCAAGACGCCGTTAACCGTTCGAAAGAGGCCCACAAAGATAGCAACTTCCTGGAAGAGACCGCGGCGGCCACCGCAAATCACCCCGCTAATGAAGCGAACAAATCGGCGGACCCTTTGATGTACGCTGTCCGGATCGTGGGAACTCTCGACTAGCGGCACACACACGACGAGGAAGAGCCCTGCTGGCGCCACCTTGCAGTGCAGTGTCCACGACCCAATATTGGACGTTCACGTGGACCGTGCATGCTTGTCCCCCTCACCTGTTCTGCGTGTGCGATTGGTGCTCCACTCGGAGAGGAAGAGCCCTACAGGGCTTAAAACGACGCCGCAGAGTGCTGGACGTCGCTCTGAACCATGTAACGGTTCAACCATCACGCTCGTGGTTTGTGAAACCACTAACCCTTCTTTGCTGTAAATATGTGTAAATAGTGCCATAAAACCATGTTTTGTTTTCGTATCCTCCAGCGACCTTCCTTTCGGCCTTAACAACTGGTGGCAGCGGTGGGATGCCATCAGCAGCGACCTTTCTTCCTCCAAGCTTAACAACAGATACATTATATACGAAGTATTATTTATTTACACTTCACGACGCGTCCGGATGAGCAAAGTCCAGGGCTCGCACCCTCTCCCACGCGGCACGTTCACTGGCTGGAACGGCTTCGGGAACGTCCACTCGCCGTTGACGATTGCGAGCGGCGTCTTGACGCCGGCCTTCATCGCCCTTCTCCGCCTGACGCTTGCGTTGTCGTTCCGCTTCTTGGGCTGCGTTCGCGGCTCGATGCTGATGCCTCATCTCGGCCTCGCGAGCGCGCAGTTCACCATCCGCTGCACGCTTCGCCCACTTGTCCTCGGCCTCGCGAGCGCGAAGTTCGGCATCCTCTGCATGCTTCGCCCGCTTGTCTTCGGCCTCGCGAGCGCGCAGTTCGGCATCCGCTGCACGCTTCGCCCGCTTACGTTCGGTCTCACGAGCCCTTCGCAGCGCCGCCTTGTCTTCCAACGTCGGCGAAACCACCGCGGTATCGTCACCTCCAACGACGGGTGCAGTGCTGGCATTCGGTTGTACTGCATTCGTTGTTGATGGTAGCGTTGCCTCCGGGACATCCATCGCACGACCCGCTCTCGACGGGAGACTGAGAGAGAAGGCGGGAGCGCGAGAGAGAGGGGAGCGCGCTCAGCTGCAGCGAGCGAGGAGAGCGGAGGAGCGAGCGAAGGGGGAGGGGGTATAAGGCACGTTACTGACACCGATATCAGCGTCGCGTCCGTGGCTTAAGGCCAAACCTCATAAGCGCGAAAATGCACGCGACAGCGACAAGCGACGCGACGTAGATCGGCTCCGCGCGATCAGTCGCTAGCGCACGCCAACCTCATTCACGCGACGGCTTCGGCACGCGAATTGCACTGTTGCTGGCATGAGGCCGTCTACTCGCACCAAGAAAACCGCGTAGCGAGAGGTATGCAGTTAAAAAATAAGATATATTGTTGTGTAATGAAACGGAAAGTATTTATTATTGCCTTGCAGCACTTTTTATATGCACATGCGTAATAAACATTGCGTTATTTCTTGTTGCGCATACGTGACTAGGGCAGGGTGACGTGCACCTATGTAGTCTTTGTCTTTTCCGGTATTTCGCTATTGGCTGCTTGAGCCCAGCACTTCCGGGCGATGAGCGACGGTTTCCAAATCTGGAGAACCGAGCGATCGCGCGAAAACGAGCACGCGACACGTCGCGCGAACGCCCTGTTTCGTCGCTCATAGCGTCGCTCGTCGCTGTCGCGTGCATTTTCGCGCTTATGAGGTTTGGCCCTTATTCGGTAGAGCGTCGCGCTGCGGCCCGCCAAGTGCTCTTTCTTTTAAAGATAGAGAGAAAACTGCGGACGCCGCCGACGGCGGTGGATAGTTTGGGGTCGCTTATAAAGTGTATTCACACTTAAAAAGTGGCAGCAACTGTTAACTTTCTTTTCACAGCGGCGCCCGTACAAACCGGTTCGACGTAGCGGGCAGCACCCCGTGCGCTGCGTAGTCATCGGGCGGCCGTGCATACACGCAGGTGACGACCGACCACGCCTGCGATGCAGGTGGCTCGCGATTACGCTGTCGCGTTCTGCTTATGAATTTGAAGGACATGCGCTCTTTATTAATTCCTTTAAAGAAATTGTGCCCGTGGCGACAGACTTAACTATGCTTAGTTTTTTTATAAGCACGGTATAGTATTTTTTGTACAACTGTGCGGAAAATGAACTCAGTAACTGAGGCAACCATGTAGGCTTTAAATCGTCAGGTTGCTAAAAGAAGCATGGTTGGATGAGCACAATTTGTAACGCTTTTTCTGCGTTGTCTCATATCTACCAGGCCCCACGGGACGGCTTCATGTTGTCCCATAGTAGAGTTGCTAGAATTCTAAATCAGTACCCACTTTTTCTAGACACATCAAGTGTGAGGCCCAGTCAAGGAGGTTTGAAAAAATTGTTACAGTGGATCCTGCCGCAATGTTTAGCCAGCAGTACTGAAGCCAGAGTTTGCCAAAGATCCGAGAAAAATGCTATTTTCTGGTGGTGCCCACTTAGACATCAAGTGGCTTTGATTTGTTACTCTAAAGGTTATGTTAATTATAAATTAAAACATAGTTGTTTCCGAAGAAATAATCAACCGAGACTTGAATATTGGCGGCTTAATCTCCATTCTCCAATAAAATTTGCCTTGAATTCGAGGATTACGAAAGAAAACTAGTAACACGCGGACGCACTTAAAGAAATATTTGACCCGAAAAGGTTGCCCTGTTAAACGCGTTGGCCGTGCGAGGAAAACGCTCTTTCACAATTGCCGATCGCCTACAGATCGTGCCCCTAGTAAGATGGCTGCCGCAGCAATCATCTTACCAATTGCACGGCTTCAGTCATGGGCCCAAATTTCCCCTCCAGCAATTTATTTTAAAGCTCCTTGGGCCCAACGGACGCCTTTAAGCTCTCTCATAATAGAGTACCGAGTACTCTAAATCGCTGACAACCGGTGTGTTTAGAACATACAAGTTGTAGTCCTTCAGACTGCGCAGCTTAATGCTCTCCTATAGGGAAGTACACTTAACGCCTCCTCTAGATAGATGCCTGCGACTTGAGCCGAGAAGCTGGTCCCGGCCCTCTCCTGTTCTCTCCTCCTCCGCTCCCCCAAACGATGGATGGATGGATTTATATGGCTGTACCCTTTAGATCGGGCGGTGGTTAACGCCACCAAGCCGTAATACTTAGTGAACCCGAAACTATATTAATCTTTTTCCTACTTTAAATTGTGAGGTTGAGGACTGGTACTTTGAAGTGAAAGGTTTAATTTTCATTCGTGCCTTGACTTTAGCCACCAATCAGATAACCTCCTTCTAGTTATTTCTACCCGCTTCAAGTCTATTTTTCCCTCCCCGTCCCTAAACTCCAGTGCTTTGAAAAATTCTGCGCCATCATCCGGAACAATAGGGTGAAGCCCTTTACAGAACATCATCAAGTGTTCGGCAGTTTCTTCTTCCTCTCCACACGCACTGCATACCGTGTCTACCCCTTCCTATTTGGCCCGATATGTCTTGGTTCCAATACTCCTGTCCTGACCTCAAACAGTAGAGAACTACCCCGAGTATTGTCATAGATCCATTCCTTGACAAAGTTCCTGCTTAAAACTTTGACAGATCTCTAGTGCGGGCTTCTTAATCATGCCTGTGCTCCACATATCGGTCTCAGCTTCCTTCACCTTCACGTATGAACGATTGCTCGCGCCCCCAAGCAGCTCCCCTTCGGAGGCTCCAGTGCACTCCGTAGGCGCCGCTTGCCGCTTACAACACTTCCCTATTCTAGCAACTTTAACTGTCTTCTGGTGTATAGCACTCCCGACCGCTTCCTTACAATCGATGCGCGCCGTCGCAGATGGAGCCGCGCAGCCTCCTGCCTGAGTATCTGTTCACACTTCTTCGTCTAGAGAAAGACTGACAGGGATTCTTTGCCGGTTGAGAAGCAATCGGCGGCAGGCCTGGTACGTGGACAGGGGCGGATTATCCAGGGTAGAAATGAACCGGGCCCCGCAGTTTTATGGGGCCCCTCGAGGTCCAGGAAAAATGGGCAACTTCGTTGTTTTGCCTGAAAAAGTTTTACCCTTCTGCTGGAACCGCAGAAAAGATGTGTGCAATAAATGTGTTTTCTTCAGCACCATGAGAGTGAATATTGCCTGCAAAAATTTGACCCTATTACATGTTTGAAAACGAACGATTTGCGAATAAATGAAAATATAGCAGAGTGGGATAGAAAACAATATACAACTGATATTTATCGTATATGAACAATTTTAGAGTACGCATCCCAATGTTGTCACGTGAATCCCCGTTCTGGCGTCATGAAGAGCGCCAAGGGAACGAGAGACGCCAAGAGAGAATAACAAGATTGATTTTGTATCTTCAGAAGCTGTTTTATGGCCCTTATTAGACAGGACGTACATACACCCACACAACAGAGCAGTCAAGGCACCGCAAACGCCACTCTGAAAAATCTTAAAGCTGCAGGAAAGAAAGTGACGTGATGTATTCTATGCCCAGACTCCTTGTGGGGTTAAATATAAGACAAATGGCGGTGCTCCGCAACTATTGCGTGGCGGCGGCGGCGGCGGTGGCGCGGTCTCTCTCGAAATTTCGGCGATGGCGCGAACGGCCTCAGCAAAAACGGGTAGTGGTGGCGGCACACAGCTCTACTCGATCTATCATATATTTTAGTCGCAATGCCGATTATAATCTCGAAGGCATTTCAGAGAAATGCACGTGATTGAGATTTGTTCCGCCAGCTGCTGCAACGATTCCAGCTATTCGTTAGGAAAGCTTCGGCTCTTTCAGTGAACTCCTTCAATTAATTCTCATAAATTTTCCTTCTGACAGTCAGAAAGCTCTCATCCTGAGTAAACTAACAGTCAGCTACACCATATATCTAGTATAGTTTGCAACTTGAACCGCGTACAACCATCAATTTCCTGTCAGTCTTATAGTTTGGAAACACATTTTGTGAATATTCGGGAAAACAGAGTTGAGGGCTCCACTGAAAGTAATCGTGAAGAATACCAAAAGAGTCGTTCATTCTCGTGACGCCCAAAAAAGAAGTAAAAAAAACACGAGATGCTTGGTTCCAGTTAGGTTTCGTCAAATGGTGACGGCGTTGATGATCGGTGAATGATGAAACAGCATGAGCTAAAAAGACGTTGAGAATACTTAAAATCTTCAGCTGCTGTGCATTTACAACAAGATAAGAGTATAGAAACATTTGGGCATGTGCCCAAATGCTGTTGTTCACTGCAGCAGGTGATACGCAGGTAGCGAGAGGAAGCCTTGCAGCCCGACATGCCTCCATGTGAACTTCACTCTGGTCCAGCTGTATGCTTTTTTTTTCGCTAAACAGATCAAGATATAAATCGACCATATCATTACTTATCGTTGTTACATTACTTTTCAGGGACTTTAACCTTGATGAGAAACCCTAGTCAGAAGAGTCAGGGTGCGAATGCCGACATGATCTGTCTTTGTTCAGAAAATCATTCAATGACTTATTGATGATCTTGCGTGGTAGTGGCCAACCAAATAAGCTATAGCACCTCGCTTTTTCTTTTCGCGAGTCAACTTTTCCATTTACTTTTCTCCTGTTCTTTTTCCCCATTCCCACTCCCAGGGTAGCAAGCCGGGTGCTACAAGGCTGCTTTACCTCCCTGCTTTTCTCTCAAACATATTCTTTCTCTCTCTCCATTTCTGAAGGGTATTTGAGATGAAGTATCGAAAAAAATATCGACAGTGATGCCCATGATGACTGAATTATGGACACTGATTCTGAAATATAAAATTTTCGTTCAAGGTTAAGAAGGTTTTAACACACGGGGACTACATGGGTATCTCACGAAATAAAAATTGTTTAATTCCAGTGACGTTGCGAAGCTCATAAACACAATCACAAAAAAAATGTACGGAACGGGATGCATGCGGTCGACTCAAATGCTTTTAAGACCCCCACCGTAAATAATCAGATGGAATCCGCTCAACAGCATAAAGAACGATCAATGAATCGAACTTTTTCAAAACATTAAAATTTATTGAGTTTCAGGATGAGCCATACGCGAAAGTACTGGCACGCTAATAACCTTCTCTCAGATCTATAAGCGATCCCATGAGCAATATGACGTCCTGAACGTTGTCCCTGACTACGAATAGGAATGGATGATCTACGTCGATGTACGTGAGATCACTCGGGTCACGTGGAGGCCAGCTAGCGTTGGCTCCACTGACCTCAACCGTGCCGGCTGCGCTCTCCGTGCCGTCCTCCTCCACTCGAAAGTACGTCTCGTGGAAGATGTCCGACAACCAGAGGTCGCCACTATCCACAATGCCGGAGAGATTTGCGACGCCCGGCCTGAACACATCCCTGACGCCGAGCCTTTTCAGGGTGTGCTCAAGATCTGTCTTAATGGCGATCTTAAACTTGGGCATGGTCAGGGCCACTCGACCCGGGCTGAGCTGTGATAACGCCAAGCGAAGCGTATCCACCGACAAGCGTTCCTCGACGGACCGCAGGCCGTCCACCTCGTACGGGAGGAAGATGACCAACGAACAATGTCCGCCCTTGTAAGGCAGCTCTATAGCGACGGACAACAACTGATCGTCGTAGGCGAAGTTGAGTTCGCCGTGCATGTGCATCATGACGACGTCCACTTCTCTCTTGGGGTTCATGGAAAACGTTCTCGTCTTCCTAAGTCTGAAGGGCCTTTCCCAGAAGGCCTTGAAGTAAAGAGCGTTGATGAGCACCATGCGCGTACTATTGTCCACGCTATCTTTGGGAAGCAGATGTGTCACCTTCGATTCTGTTTGATCCGATATCCAGGAGTTAATCTCGGACCTGGCCCTTTCCGCGTCGTACGTGAAGTCTACAAGCTCCACGGAAGTCTCGAAGAGTCTCTCCACAAGCAGCCGGTACGTTTCGAGTACCTGGAATCTTGCATCGATGTACAGTCGGTTGGCCGTGAGTAAGGACGTTTTAGGGGAGTGCTCGGACAAGTTGCCCATTTGAGTCGAGAGGTGCTCGTCCACGCCGTCACTGCAGCGTGCGAGGTGGAGGGCGGAGAACAGTTGCTTCGAGGTGTTGCCTCCGGCTCCGAAGGCGACCATCGATAGGGCGGTGCCGGTGATGAACGGAGAGCAGAGAATGTTCCCGTGTTCGTGTTCGGACCGCAGCTCCATGAGCATTCCAATGGCGAACCGCAGCAGGCAAGATCCTATTGATGACAACATGGCGTTAGCAGCCCTGAAAAACAGTAACAAAATATGTATACGGAAGAAAGGAGATGAGAGGGAAAATGTCACACTAGTATACGTATTGAATGACTCTGTTATAACTATAGATAGATAGATATATGGGGTTTAACGTCCCAAAACCACCATATGATTATGAGAGACGCCGTAGTGGAGGGCTCCGGAAATTTGGACCACCTGCGGTTTTTTAACGTGCACCCAAATCTGAGCACACGGGCCTACAACATTTCCGCCTCCATCGGAAATGCAGCCGCCGCAGCCGGGAATCGAACCCGCGACCTGCGGGTCAGCAGCCGAGTACCTTAGCCACTAGACCACCGCGGTGGGGCCTGTTATAACTATAGCCACTCAAGATTATTGAATGACTATGGTATAACGAATTACTAATGGCTGTCTATACTATAGATTTCCTAAAAACCAAATCTCCTCAACGAGACCGTTGAAGGTGGACACATCCTTGCGCAGAGTAATAAATTCACGTAAAGACCATAATAATGATTTGTCATAAGGAAGAAGATAGCGTTGTGTAGTCAGTGTTCATTTTTTTATTGCATCTCCGAAATGTTAATGGTGACTCAATGAGTGACTGTTATTGCGCAAAGGTTGTTCCACTCCCTGACCACACTAGGGGAAAAGGCCGGAACACGCAGGTGTGCCAGTGTTACAGAAGTATTCAACTAGTGGTTTAGAATGTTCATGACGTGATGACCGGCAATTATAGAAGGTGCCGTACAGAGGAGATGAAATTAAATGCGAACACCACGGTGCACTATTTTCATCGGGATCTGACCTTGGCGGCCATAAAAAAGATGCTGGAGTATTTCTTGTACTTTATTCAGCCTCATGCTGCTCTTATTCTCTCCAAATTCAATGTCTCTCGTGTGGTTCGCACGTTTTGGCGGAAAACCGAGTTTCGTATACCATAGGCCTGGTGTCCGTGTCGAAGGATGTTGGAGGACACGTGTTGTGAAACCATCTGTGAACATATATCGATTGTTAACTTACTCAGGAAAGCAACTGGCTGACCGATCACACGAATAGTTTAATGCCTAAGACAACTAAGGCGTCTAAGACGGCTCGTTGTCGAGCCGTCTTAGGCGACTTCCTGAAGTACCCGAAGAGTTTCTTATTACTCACGTAACACGTTTTACTTGGCAATTTCCCTCTCTAGCGTCCCATTGGTTCATGACCGCACGTTATTTTTGTTTTCTAAAAAAGGGTAGGCAGTAACTTTCTTTTACTGCAATGAATGACAAACGAAAAAGTTTTCATCATTTCTTTGTTACAGCCATACTACTTGATTTAATATTAACTGAAAATAAACGTAAATAAAAAAATTACATATAAACACACCGCTCAGCACTTGGTGAGATCGAGGGTTCTCATTTTAGCACGCAATCACGATGCTGATTTTCGGCGTTTCACTCAATACACATTAGAAATGTGTGTGTCAAAAAAAAAAAAACGGCAGCTTTGCTCTAGTGGTACCAAGCGTGGAAGAAGTGCCTGGCTGGGCGGCTTTCTTTCTCCTTCGTCAGTTTTCTCTTTCTCTCCTTCTTTCCTTTCCCCTTTTTTCTCTTTTCCAGTGTTCTATGTGTTTTTTTTATTTATTTCAATTTTTCTTCCTTTTTCTTTGTCTTTCTATTTCTCGTGTGCCTCAACTTTTTTTTTATACGTGGTTTTTGCCTAGGTTACGCAACGAGAAGGCAGAATACAACAGTCCTGCACCCCAAAACGCTCCACAATTGATATCGTCTTCAATGTATGCTCAACAATATGGTTTGTCCTGCGTTAACATCATCATCAACGCGCTCAAAGAATTAACAACAGGAAAAAGACTTCTCTTTGTCAAGAGCGCGCGTTCCGTACGCTACAAATGACTATGTTATTCAGGGATAGTTACGCCAAACGACATGGACAGCATACGATGACAGCATACGATGACAGCAGACGACAGGCCCCCAAAAGTGTCATTCACGAGCGGTTTGAGTGTCACTGGAGTGTCACACACGAACAGTTTTGCTTGCTGAATCGGAATGGCTCAGTGACAGTGCTGCGTGTGATCACAGTGTCAGTGAGTAAACCATCGCCCACGTCTTTTGTGGCTATATCATCATTGTAGCTCCTATCTTCCAAGGACAACAGCTTTGGGCAACGTTAGCACGGCTCGATGAGACGCCGGTTTCGGAGCAGTCAATTTTTGAGTGACGGAACATTCGACCTTCCAACCAGTAAGCGAGGAAGGCGCAGCTGGAGTTAACTTCTGCGGCGTACGGAACTCGCAAAACGTCGGTGACACTTTCGTGCTTGTGTGCGTGGGCGCATTTTTTAAGGGGCGAAGCTCTTTATGGTCTAGGGCGCACGTGTCCACCTGGTGGTGTAGCCAGCCCGGCATATCCACAGACAGACAGACAGACAGACGGACGGACGGACGGACGGACAGACAGACAGGCGGGCGGGCGAGCGGATGGATGGACGGACTGATAGACTGACGGACGGATGAACACTTCTCCCCACTCATCATCATTCACACCGTGGATGTGCTGCGATCTTTTTAGAGGAAGCAAAGAAACGCTAACGAAATAACAAAGTTCATACAAAGCATACGAACCTAGAATGATTTGATGCTGTGAAAATTTCAGGTCAAAGAAAAGTTGCGCCACGCGATGACACTAATCAAGGGTATTCACTACTAAGCTGGACCGTCATAGCATTATATCATGTATAACTATAGACATTCATTCTGTAATGCGTTTGGCGTCAGCGTGGCGCCGTAAAAGCGGCAATAGTGAAGATAGACAGTCATCAAGAGCTTTTATCTTTAATGCGTTGCAAAAAAAAAGCAAATGCGCACGAGGAGGCTGATTAGAAGTTAAAAAAAAAGTTACCACGATAGTTTTATGAGACGTGTTTCAGCGTCCACATAAAGTAGAAAACGCTTGCGAAGTACGTCCCCCCCTCATTACAGGCCAGCCTGAGTTAACAAAAGAGGTTATAGCTGAAGGCAACTGCTTCAGCCGGTAAACAAATGCACCTCGTTAGCGCTGTTGAATGGGAAGTATGCGTGAATAGAGAACGGCTGTGAACTGAAAAAGCCCTTATATCTGGGCGATAATCGACTCATAGTAACACCGAGGCTTAACCGAGGCTGGCACTGCACTCAAATTAGAAAGGTAGTGGCCTAATCTACCATAATATTAATAATACCTGTTGTCTAACGGGTCAAAACAACGATAATTACTGTGAGGCATATGTCATGGCGGGTGGTATCTGGAAATTTGCACCACTTTTTTTTAGATGCGGAGCATCTTATACTCGCGCCTTGTAGTGCGCCGTCCGCACCGCTTCTCGAACATTCGACAGCTGACGCGCGCGCATGCGCCGTCGCGCCGTCGCCCACTCTTCCACCATCTGTGCATCCCTTCCTCCTCTACACACCGCGCGCGCTTCACTCCTCCACCATCTGTGCACCCTTCCTCCTCTACACACCGCGTTCGACATCTACAATTCTCCTGATTCTCCAGTGGACGCGCATGTGGCGTCGCGCTTCGAGAACATTCAACAGCTGACAGTGCATGCGCCGTCGTGCTGTATATATACTCAAGGTCGGCGCTCGCTCGCTCAGTTGCCGCTCGTCGGTTGGTTTGTACGGCGTGTCGACGTCCAAGGTCGCGGTGAAATGAATTCCAACGAATCCACAAACACAATGATCGACGTCCCTTCGACCAGCGCCGCCCTTTCGCATACTTGTGTACGTGTTCACTCATTTAACACCCCCTCCTACAACCACGTTAACCAATTTAGCCATCGACCCAAGTAAGTCGCAATTTAACACCCCATTTCACAACCACGTTAACCAATTTAGCCATCGACCCAAGTAAGTCGCACTTTAACACCCCGTTAACCAATTATATGGTCCGCATCCTCCTCAGTGTTCCCCCGAGGGAAGCTGCGGGCAATTTTTTTTTAATGAGGAGCATTTCTTAGTCGCGTGGTGTCGCGGTTCGGCGTCGGCGGCACCGTCCAGATCCCCACTGCGCATGATCGCGTCTCGGGCCGGTCCAGGAAGACACCGCCAAAAAAGTTCGTCCAAAAGAGAATAACACACCACCGGGCGTTCAGCAAGCCGAGCATGCGCAGTGGCTGTGTGGACTTATCCCCTGTACTCCTCTGCCCCTCACGCGGGCGGTGTGTATACAAGCGACGGAAGGGGGTCTTTACTTGACTTTCGCTTGACTTGACGCTTTGCTTGACTCTAGTCGATGCGATGGAAGCAACAGTACCTTCAACCAATAGTGGGGCTTAACCCAGCATCAGCGTCCCACCACTCGCCGGAGGCAACGCTTCTCGTTCATTCAATAAATTAGAATAATAAAGACGAAATTACAATTAAGCATTCTTAAGTCATACCCAATTATGCAACATTAACTTATACCCCCACCTCTCTGCGACGCATTTACTCGAGTTTCCCCGCTTCCCGCGTAAGAAGATGCGGGCGGCTTTTTTTTTTTCCTTAGCACCGAGAACGAACACTGGTGTCGCTGCGGTCGCAGTGGTTTGACGTCACGGAGGACTCGCCTGCTCCGCCACCGTTGGCTCCTTTTCGGCGCCCGCCGTGCACCCGCTCTTTAGGACGGACCGACGGACGGAAAACTTTATTTTAAAAAAAAAAGGAAACCCTGCAGGGTTACCGGCCCGGGCTCAGGCCACCCCGACGTTTTGTGCGGTGAGGCGTAGCCTTTCCACCGCTGTCAAGGCCCGCTTGATTGCCCACAGTTGGTCGTGCAGATCTGAGCTAGTCAGTGCACTTAGCCAACGCTCCTCGAGGAGGTCCGGTTTTATTTTGTCGTCTCGGTATATTACTGTGACCTGTGTGCATTGCCATAGAATATGTGCCATATCTGCGTGTTCGTGCTTACAGAGGGTACAGCTTGTTTGCGGGTATTGTATGAAATTTACTCTGTTCAGGTGTACTGGATTTCAAAAGGTTCTGGTTTGCAATCTTCGCCAATCTGTTTCTTGAGATCTGTCTAGCTGTTTGTGTGGTGGCGGATATTCTTCTCGTTGTCGCTTATAATGTGCCAATATGTCATTATACGTGACCAGTCTGTCTCTGTCGTCTTGTATAGCATATTCATCATTGTCATCATCTCCATCGTCCCCATCGCCTCCAGCGGAGTCGTCCCCCCTTCTGTGGAGGTTGCGGGGGGCCGGGCCGTCGCTGTCCGAGCCGTGGTGGGTTAGTTCTCGCACGGTTCGGTGGGCCTTCTCGTTGAGGTTTTGAGGGATGGTTGTGTCTTCGATGTTTAATTCCCCCATGTGCGCCAAGATCCACTTGAGGTATTTGGGTACAATTTTGCCGTTCCGGAAGTCTTCTGCTCTGCGGTTCAGGATTTTGGCTGCTTCGGTGGAGACCCACCCCTTTGTGAAATTCCGAATGGCCATCTTGGAGTCACTGATTATTAATCTGTCGTGTTTTCGACCATTGACTACGGCCAGTGCAATGGCCACTTCTTCCGCTGCCTCCGACGATCTGGTCCTTACGGAGCCCGTGGTAAAGGTCTTCCCTTTTGTGTCTATGAAAAACGTTGTCAATCCCTCCTCAACTTCGAGGCGTAAATCATTCAAGGTACAAGGTTTCATAACTAGTGAAATTGGGCGAGGCCATAACATAAAAATTTTTGTTGTTAGCTCAGGGTACGCTGACTCGCGTCCGAACCGAACATGTATTGTGAAAATTATTCTTTTCGTTGCGTACACCAATTATTCTTTTCGTTGCGTGGGAGCACCGCATAGCAACAATTCGAACACAAATGCCAGAAAGTCGCGATGAATTCTTTTGATCGCGCAGTACGACGGGACCCAAGTAATAATTACACACCTTTGACTTGATGAGTCGACGACTGGTTTCGCACGTCATGCCTACGTTTTAAATTGCAAGGAAGAATAAATTCATAAGGTGGATATCTGAACTCGTATAGTTTCGAGCATGACAGCAGCGTTGCTACGATTCTGCACGAAGATAGAATCTGACAGCAAAAAGAGTTTTTGCATACTACCGCACTGAACCTCTAAATTTAGGCGAAATGAAGCTCCAAACTATTGCGAGAAAACCATTAAATAAATAAAACTTGGCAGATCCCACGTATACGTTGAATAGATGATATGCGAAGCAAGAATGAGAAACGTTGATATGTCACTTTAAAATCAGCACAACGTTACGAGGTGGAGGTAAACGATGCCGTACATGACTTCCGTGTCATGATTATCATGTTTGGATGTGTCGTTCACCTTCGTCAAGTCAAGTGATACCAAGTTTAGTATGTGTGGAGCTAGCGATACGGCCGTGAGCATGCTATGAGCGTGGTATGTTGTCATGTTCTTACATGACACACGTGTCACAATTATCATATTTGCACCAGTCATATATTTCGTGATCTACTGACGTCCCGTAACACATAATTCGGTATATCTGGAGTAGCAGAACGGCCGCGAGTGCATCATGAAGGGCTCAATATACTCCAATGTAGCGCTGACGCGCGCGCACGTTGCACAGCGTCGCTACGTTAGCAAAACGCGAACACTCTATAGTCTGAGCATAGCATGAGTATATTATAGCATGAGTATAGCATGCGCACCGCGTCATGTCGAAATGTATTGGCGCCTTGACTGCAGCATGTAGTCATACAAGGTGGTTCGATGTCTTTTTGCAAATTGGGTGGCGCTGGGCGTAATATCAAATGCTAACCCGGCATGCCGAGTACACTGGTCCAACGCGACGCCGGCACTCACGTTTCTGCAGAAAGGTCATGTCATCGCCACAACAAGCACACTGCATAGAGGAGTTTTTAAAAGAAGAAAGCCCCGCGAAGTGTGTCACAAACGAGAGCTCAAGAAAGCGCGCGCCTCCGAATTCCATCGGCGGCGACAATACCGGAAGCTTTTCGGACGAAACAGAAACCGACGTAGAGGAGAAACAAGTATAAAAAACAGCAGCATATTTACGGAGTGAATTATGATGAGTGGGGCGAAGCATCCGTACGTCCATCCATGCTTCTGTCAATCCATCCATCCGTCCGGGTGTTGGTCGGCGCGTCCATCCGTCCGTCCGTTCCTCTGTCTGTCTGTACGTCTGTGTGTCCGTCCGTCTATATGCCCGTGCTTGCATGCGTCCGTCTGTCTGACAGTGCGTCCGCCCGTGCATGTGTGCGGTTGCGTTCGAGAACGCAGGCGGCGCGCGGGTCTGATGGCCGGCGGCCGGAATACCGTGCAATATTTCGATGCAGTCTCCGCGGCTCAGCATTTGCATCAGTTGAGAGCGGTCACTTGCGGCGTTTGCTAAAGATGACATGTGACAACTGTCCTCACACCACTGGGATAAACTGCAGAGGAAGGTTCCAGTGGTGTCTTGATATTTTCTAACCTTGTGCGTGTGAACACGTTTGGCATGGCTTTGGAAACGACCGCATAGCACGCTGTGGCATACGGCGGCGTTAAAAGAAAGCATTCACTCATCACAAATTTTAAATGTGCCCTAAACATAGTATTTTAAACACGATAGAGCGGTGCCTTCCTCGCCTTCGCTAACGTTCTCCAAGACTCTATTTCCTCCTCGCCATCAATGTCTTCTCAAAACAGGTGGACGATGTCAGCACTCAGCGTTGAGCCTATCAAGATCTTACGCTTGTCTCATACATGTTGTCATCGCTGCCTGCGTAATAGAAAACGAACAAAACGAAGTGAAATCGCTCCATAGCACGCGATAGTCGTGAGAGACGAGGCAGAACGGGCGTGCCACTGCGTGACCAAACGGTGTAAGTGGTAGTTCACGATACACATTCCCCACGTGTGGACCAATCGAGACTGTATTTCCTCATGACGTCAAGAGAACGGACTGATGACCTCACGAATTATGTCGAAAAGGCGGTAAACGCGTGGAACCTGAGAAACGCTAGGGGCTGGTCTGAAATATTTTTCGAGGTTACTTTAAGGGCCCTTTAAGCTGGATGCGTGAGCGAATACATTTTAGCGTTATCACTGGAAGTAGTATTGTGTAGGCCAAAGTTTTTTTGGCGTGTCAGGAGTTGGGGGAGGGGGGGCAGCACCTTTAGGTAGATCTGGTCGAGAGTCATTTTGTGCTCCGCATGCCATGGCAAGAAAAACAATTGTGGGTAGGGACTACTAGGGAAGGCACGGGCCTGGTTCGCCACGCCCTGGCTGCGCCACTGACTGAAATCACCATCACGTGTGCTTTTTTTCTCCTCTTCAAATGCTTCCATTGTATCTCTTAGTGCAAAAATGCTGCTACTCGAAGCAGCACCAGTAGGTGCCCTCTTCAATGTTCCTGTAGAGCATGCTGTTTCTATTGCCTGGGATTCAAAGAACGATTTAGTGTTTTCACGTGCAGTTACGATGGATATGAATTCAGATATCGCACATTGAAGTTTACGAATAGGTGCGTTTTTGAAAATTGCATTTTGATGGTTAGCGGATGAGAAGCCTAAATTTCGGCCAAGTCAAATTGAGCTTCGCCATTCGGGCATTTGTGTGCACATAATTGCAAGCTATATCTCTGAGAATTCAAGCAGTGGAGTGGCCCAGCCTTAGAAATTACACTTAGTACATGCACTAAGTGTGATTTATAAACATTATCATAGATTGCACAATAATATATGATAATAGAAGATGTGCTATTTAACATCACTGCAGCGCAGTTTATGTAGTGCTAAATAAACATGTTAAAGTAACCTGCTTAACAGGAGAGCAAAGTTCATGTTTTTTTCCTTAAATAAGGTAAGAAGGTTTTAGTTTTAAGTTCCGCAACGGGCCAGGAATTCATGGCCGGCTCAAGGGAAGATACCACCCAGTTCGTATTTTAGTATCGCATTATGACCATCGCACAGGCGAACGACATCTTTTGCGCGTTTCTGATGAGCATCTTTATGGCATTGCGACATTTTGCTGATTGCCAAGTCACGCTAAATACAAAGCCACCGTCCACTCAATTCATTCAGCGGAACAACAGTGCCAACTTTGCGAGTCTCGGCTGTCATAACATCCCACCTAGCAAGACAGAGTCTTAAATTATACTCAAAATTGGCGCAGGTGTGACTCGTCGCCTTCTATTTTTTTTTACTGGGGACTGATCTGTTTAGAGTTTCTTTACAAGATTTAAATGAACTAGACTTGAACGATACTACTGTCCTACTGTCTTGCAAGCTACGTTTACGTTGAAGGGGGAAACGAAAAGCGCCGCGATCCTATATATATATATATATATATATATATGTATATATATATATATATATATATATATATATATATATATATATATATATATATATATATATATATATATATATATATATATATATATATATATATACATATATATATATATATATTGTCATGACCAGGAAAGACGCTGGCGCTTCGGCGCGTGGGTAGCTAGAGGAAGAAAGAGAAGAACGAAGTCAGAATAAAAACAGCTGGCCCAGGATCGCAGGATCGGGTATATATATATATATATATATATATATATATATATATATATATATATATGTATATATATATATATATATATATATATATTTATATAAATATATATATATATATATATATATATATATATATATATATATATATATATATATATATATATATATATATATATATATATATATATATATATATATATATATATATATATATATATATATATATATATATATCCGATAGAGGTGGAAATGCTGTAGGCCCTTGTGCTCAGATTTGGGTGCACGTTAAAGAACTCTATGTGGTCGAAATTTCCGGAGCCCTCCACTACGGCGTCTCTCATAACCATATGGGGTGGTTTTGGGACGTTAAACACCGCATCTATGAATCAGGTTTAGCTCAAGAGAAATTATGGCACATAATAATCAAGAGCAACATTAAGGCCACCCTTAGCCACTGTGCATCGCTACCGTGTCAAACTACCGCATCCCATGCTCGGATATGGTGCTGTTTAATTTAATACATATTACTTCACTGTGCAGTGATTTCCTTTGTTTACAAACGCAGCCAGCTTCTCGTTAAGGAGTTGGCAAATCGATACACAACGGAATAATGCGGCGTTTTCGTGCACTCGACATAATACGTCACGTAACTGAATGCAGGAACAGCGCAACCTAGAAGTAGTTACTTCGTAACTACTTCTAGGTTGCGCTGTTCCTGCATTCAGTTATGTCCTACCAACTTGCCCAAGCTTCCACGCTTCATAACGTCACGTAAGTTGCCTGGAAGTTGTAGCTTTACGCTGTGTAGGTATGCTCGAGACCTAGGAGTCGACGCCACCTAATGAGCAACGGATAATCAGTGAAGAGGTATACGCACTGCATACGAGAGTTGCCAACTCAAAACGGGAAGGTATTTTTTTTTATTTTAGGTTGAAATGAATGCTTAGGCTGCAGGTTTTGTACGCAGTAGAAACAGGCACCTGTATCCTGCCTGTATCTGGCTATATACTGATAGACGGCGCTCATTATCCGTGGTTATGTATAGAAAGATGATGTTAATATTTAATGTTTTGTGGCGCAAAGGTCATTTGTGGCCAAAGAGCGCCAAGCCAAAATAAATTTTGTGAACGATGACGAGCGCTATCACAATGGGTACATCCAAGATGGTTGTAAATTAGCCTAAAAAACTGCATACTCAAATGGTGCATCATATCAGCGTTTAAAACCATTCTGGTGAGCAACGTGACACGTCTGCAATGAGCCTACACTGCAAACCATTTCACACCCTTAAGGGTGGATTCTTCAATAAATCACCCGTCTTACACCTATTATTTCTGCCAAACTTATCTGAACGGGTGTAATTTATGCAATTACACCTTTGTACACCCATTTGTCAATATTGGGTGTACTATAGGTGTATGTTCACAAATCACACCAAAGTGTGTTTCCTTGAAGGTTACACGTATCTTATATGTATATAGTTTAGAGCATCAATACATATCGCATCTCAACGGATGCAATCAAACCACATGCCAAAGTTCTAGTGAAAAGATCAATGTTTCGGCATTTGTTTTCATTTCCCGTTTCATTCGCCAAAATATATCGTGCTATGTAATATATTTATTATACCACCCCCTATTTACATTATTCGGAAGATTCCTCACATGTTTAATGGTTTAATTCATGGGTTGACTTTTTGGGATTCTTACTAAAAAATATTTTGCTGCCGCTCATGCCCATTCATCCCTAATTCTCACAGAGACATCGGTAAAAGAGATTATGTTGCGCTTAAACATAACATGAAATGATTACACACGGTTTTCGACAGGCTATCGTGCTCGCTTGTTCATTTGAAATCACACTAAGTTTATCGTACCAGAGGTCCTGGTTTATTTACAATGGTGGTCCACATATTTCCTCACACTGAATTATTTCGCTTCAATACAGAAGTCGCTGATTTATTCAGTGAGTTATATTTAGATCTATGAACATGGATCAGTTCAAAGTGAATGTTTGCAGCATTCGCATTGCCATGGAACTAGGCATGTTTACAATTACCAGGCTAAGCTTACTCTGATGCAGCTGCTGTGCACGCATGCCGCGCCGCAGGACAAGCTTGGCGCACATCCGCTAAGCACGGGTGAACTCGTCCAATGAGACGCACCACTCTGTGGGCACTTGCTGCTGTTTTTTTTTTATTTTATTGATATGAACGCTTGCGCGTCGTACAATATACACGTGAACGATCACAGACAACACTAGCGCACTGTGCCAGTGCCACAAGAATGGAGAGTAGTTGACTAATTGCAGCATTGTAATTGACATTTCTTACAATGGCGTTACAATGCACTGATAATCGCACATTCGTATGCTCGCACAAAATTTAAGACTTGCAATAAAAGCAAGCGTCATTCATTCTTTGCCGGTAAAAAAAAGCATAGTCCCCAGGTTCTTGCTGAATGGCAGAGTGTTATTTAAAAGAAGCTGATAGCACAGCAGGGGTGTTTCTAGGATTTATGCATGGAGGGGGATAGAAAGATGAAAAAAGGGGGCCTGACTCACTTGTATGTACATTTTTGCCTGTGGTTGCATACGTGCGGATCCGAATCGAGAGCTTTCTTTTTTTTTTTTTTTTTTGCGAAATGAGCCAAATCTTGACCCGAAAGTAGCTGAAATATCACTCCATTGGCTCATACTTACTTTCATCTTTCCTCTAAATTAGAAATAATAAAACACTATTTATAAATATTACTGATCTAGAAAAACGTTGATAGCATGTATATACCAATGCAGCGTTAGTTGAGCTTGTTCCGTTCCAGATTTGCCCCAATTTGAATAAAAAAGCTCCTCAAACGAACATAAAAAAGGGTTGGGGATGTGTCAAATATAGAACAACCTCCCGCTGCCCTTCCCTAATTCTTTATTTGTATCTATGTTGCACAAGTAACAAATTCGGATTCCAAAATGTCGAAACAACGCCGCAATAACGCCTCACTCGGGAAAAGAAAAATGTGCATTACGAAGGCTACGAATCTGCCACCTGCACACGTCAGTGGCGAAAAAACAACTTTTAAGCTCTGCTAGCACATAAATATGTTGTCAAGCATAAAATATTACACTATATCTTGGTGGCTTGACATAGCTTGGAAATTATATAATAAAACGGTGCTGCTATAGGTTTCGGTTTGGGTCTTGAGATCCCGGGGCAACTGTGCATCGCCATCGTCAACAGGCCGACTTTGAATTGGGTGGTAACATGTCGTGTGCGTGTTTGCTGCAGGCTGACGGTGTTGCATTATTTTACTATTGACTTGCTTTGTCCAGGGTGTGTACTTATACGGCTTGCGCGGTTCAACTCACGCTTACAGTAGACACAGTACGAGTCACTGCAATCTGTGGCGCGTCGGCAAGTACAGAACAACGTCGGTGCGGCGGAGTGTGGGTCCTCTGTCAACGGCTTTCGTTGAAGCTTGTGCACGCCGCAAGCAGAGTGTTTCCGATCAAGCATTCAACGGAGTGTACGCTGGGAGCTGCATGGAGAACGCTTTTGGATTTCGTGCTATTGCTGAAAAGGTAAGCTTTCGTGCATGCGAACAACGAAGTGCAGAAGTGCGTGCCTGCCTGCCAACTACCGATTTGCCCGCGATACTCGTAATTGCAGGAAGCGACCGTCTTTTGGTGCTTCATGACCTTCGCTCGCTGTGTGCTTATCAGCTGCAATGTCTCAACAATCGCAGATTTCGTGAACCTCGCTGTGGGGCACGGTTAAAAAAATAAAAACGAGGGGATATGCCGTGCATAGATAGACCTTACGGCGATGCGGTAGCGGGTGAGAAAAAAAAAGGGGGGGGGGGGAGCGAGTCGAGGTGGGCGAAAGAGATGGTATACTAATAATAATAAAAAAAAAAACGAAACGGATCAACGGAAAAGGAGGCGCCAGTTGTCAGTTAGCGGGACTGCAGTAGACAAATGTGGCGCGTTTATTACGCGGGAGGAAAAAAAATCCAGATTTCAATGACTAAAGTTAGGGGTGCTTTCTTAATGCGAGTAAATACGCTATATAAAGCAACAATTCAAAAATATTTAAAATTCGTATCAGTACCCTTTTGATGCTTGCGTTTTGCAGCGGCGTGACATGTGTTTTGTTAAAAATCGTGCAGCTAACCAAAGAATTTATATGTTCCTTGTTTGGTCAGCGATTTGCGCTTTTTTAGGCCTTGTTAGGTTTGTTTATATCTTTACTAGGTTATCGTAGATAATCAGGATATAGAAATATTGATCTGCTTTATTAAGGGCTTGAACAGCCACACTCAATTGCACACATATTTTTGCATTCTTGCACCGTTGTAGTGCGGCACATAGAATGTTGTAGAATAAAACATTTCTATATATTTTGGTGTATGGTTTTGGCACTGTGGTTACATATGAAAGCTTAGCCAAAGTGTACCAACACACACCCACACAAAACTTACAATTACACTGATACAGCACAGATGATAATGGTGGAGGTATAGTTAGCCACTAAAGAACACGCTCACGAAAAACAGAATGAGGATGACGGCACAGGTGGCTGTGGATGAAAGCAGGCAGACCTAACAGCTCTTGTCTGTTTCATGCGTTTTGTCTGTGCAGGTTTCATCCTTACGAATGTAAACACACTGGTCCAACTAATAAGCCCTCCATCCATATATTCCTGTTAGCTACTTCTGCAATAAGTCGTGCATTTTTAAAAATTAATACATACTTATAGTCCAGCAGTTCAGAGCTTATTGAGCATCTATTTAACTTACTTGTGATACATTATCTGTTGCATGGCTGTTTTTATGAATAAAAAAAAAATTCTACTGCAAAAAAGCTGCTTATGCATGCACTCGAAGAAGAATAAGATTAGCACATGTTATTGATTTTAGAGAGTAGTCAATTTTACTCGTGGCCTAAAGTAATCATTTTGTTGACCAATAAGCAACCTGTGAAAGACATGATATAAAATTATTCAGCATACCAAATTTATGTAACTGGAGAAGAAATTTAGAGGTGAGCTTCCACAAATACGCAGTGCTGTGTTTCCAGCAGCAGTTGTCATTTTATAAGTACTGTTGATCCTTTCAGATTGGGGCTTGCTCGATGCTTTACAGTAGTTTCACACAGTAGATTGTACATCTGTGATGTGTACATGTCTACAAAAGTATCCTTCAAAGTAAACGATAATTATTGCTGCTTTTTTGTCTGAATTGTTTTATATAATTTTTTGTATCACCCATTGTAGTGGCCTCTTGGTTAGGGTATTATAGCTAAGCAATAAATCTTGGTATAGACGCTGAAATTTGAGCACTGCAGTATATTTCAAACTTCTTGGCAGGTGCATGATTCAAGAGAGAAATACTTTTTCACCACCACCATTGTGTGCACTCAAACACGGCTCTTGCATTCGTACACTAATATGCACAGATGCTTGTAAAAATAGAAGTGAATAGTGGGGAAGCTAGAGCTTTTTATTATATGATGCATCATAATGAGGTTCTGATTGTTCCCAGTATTTTTAAATACTTAGCTGAATGTTGTCCATGTCTTACATGCAGAATGTTGAAAGGAAAGCACACTACATCTTTTACGATGAACTGGGTGCTGATGATGCAGTGCACTCTTCATCGCAACCTGAAAGCAGCTGTTCCGGGCTCATGACCTCACTCAAAGGGTTTCAGCAGTGGTGGACGCTACTCAGAGAGTGCACCAATCATCTTGTACATGTTAGAAACATGCCTATGATGGAAAGGCTTCATCTCAAGCTATGTGACCTATATATCTTTTTTTCCAATATGAGTATCAATTTGCCATAATATTAACAGCAGTGCGTGCAGAAAACTATGTGCAGATGCATAATGTTAACAGAATTGTATGAGAAAGTGGAGACCTCCTAGATGTCTCTAACTTAAAAAGTTGATTCACTAATGGGTCATTCCATGCCAAACATCTCAGCTATTTTAGCGACCATCTCAATTGTATTTGAAAAACAATTGTGCTGATTTACTGCATTGAAAACAGTGAAACAGTAGAATATTTCTGAGAGAAAAAAAAAATTTGGTCACGTAGTTGCCTTCTGAACTTACCGAAATGTCGTTTCAGTGTGGTTTGTGGAAAGGTATTTTAACAGTACTACTCCTTTTTTATATGCCAAATTTTGTCTACATGTTGAGTGAAGGCTCTTGTGTAAAACGTTTGAATCTCAGTAATATTAGTGCAATTTCACTGGCACATACACATCCAAGACTTTGACAAAGTGCTTGATTGGGCTAGTTGGTGCTGCATGGTAGACAAAGAAGGTGCTTAACAGCGCAAACGTCAAGAGGGGATAGAAGAGACGAGAACAGAATGCTTAACTAACAACCAAATTTAATTCCAAACCAACTGCAATATATAGGAAACAGAATCTGTGCATAACCACGCAACGTAAGCAGAATTGCACATACATGCGCCTTATGGCATACCTTATCAAGAACCGGTCATATCGGTGGACCCCAGATAACTAACTTCATATCTGTGAAGAAAAATTGAGGGTACGCTAGCACAGGAAGCACCAAGTTGTTGAATGTGGAAGGCGTCCCTAATCTCGTGCTCGCGCTGATTTTTATATCGCCTCATAATCAAACACTTTTCACGAATTGGCTGACCACAGGACTTATTACAATGGTCCGCCAAGTATCTGGGAAGGGAGCCTTTTAGAGAGTTATAGCATGCTCCCTCAATCGATCATTCATGCATCGTCCTGTTTGGCCAATGTAGCCGAGCCCACAAGTAAATAATATCTTGTAGAAAATCGCTAAAGCACATTCGACATGGCACATAGCGTGTTTCTTAGTGCATGCTTCTTTTTTAGGTCCTTCGCTATTGACCCTGTGACATAGCCCAGCGAGCTTGTCGCGTGCGCAGAACACAGCTCTTACCCCTATTTTGCCAGCGACCTTCATTAGCCGATGGGAAACTTCGTGTACGTAGGGTATAACAGCCTTGCTAGAGTGAGGCTTGTTGAGTTAGCCGTTGCTTTGTTTCTTATCAGGCACTCTTAGTGACGTTAGCAGAGTCTCGGCAATGAAAGTTAGCAGGGGATTAGGAAAACCTGCTTATTGAAGGCAGGTGTAGGCCCGTGTACTCAGGTTTGGGTGCACGTTAAAAAACCCCAGGTGGTCGAAATTTCCGGAGCCCTCCACTACGGCGTCTCTCATAATCATATGGTGGTTTTGGGACGTTAAACCCCACAAATCTTTATTGAAGGCAGGGAACTTGGAGCAGAAAACTGCATTCTAATTGGTGGTGACACGAGTGAGTTAGAGCTGCCTTTAGGCAGGAAAAAGTGATGCTTCACTTGACTAGCTTAGAATTGGTGGACAAAAAAAGAAGGCTCTTCCTTGAGTGCGGTTCGTACCGCCAATATACATGTTCAACAAGAAAAAAGCATTTCCAAAGTCCATCATATCTTATTGTCAGAATTAAAGTTCGATGTTAATTCCAGTGGCTTTATTTCACGTCAAAAAATGTTGAATATCTCACTGATGGTTCGCCGAGGGTCAGGTTGATCGATGCGGTAAATCACTAAAAAGTCGTCAACATAGCTTCATACCGCGCTTGTAAAAGGTCACTAAAAACGGAGCTAAACATGAGCCAATGCACACACCTGCACCAGTGAGATATTTGACGTTTTTCAGCGTGAAATGGTGTAACTGGAATTAACGTCAGTGTTTATTACTGACGACAAGCTACGATGTCTAGACTTGGACATGCTTTCTTTGGTTGACCATGTATATTGGTGGTACAAACAACGCTCAAGAAAGAGCCTTCTTTTTTCGTCCACCAATTCTAAGCTAGTCAAGTGAAGCTTCACTTTTTCCTGCCTAAAGACAGGTCTAACTCGCTCTTGTCACCACCAATTAGAATGCAGTTTTCTGCTCCAAGTTCACTGCCTTTAATAAGCCGGTTTTCCTAATCCCCTGCTAACTTTCATTGCCGAGGCTCTCCTAACTTCACTAAGAGTGCCTGATAAGAAACAAAGCAATGGCTAACTCAACAAGCCTCACTCTAGCAAGGCTGTTATACCCTACGTACATGAAGTTTCCCATCGGCTAAAGAAGGTCGCTGGCAAAATAGGTGTAAGAGTTGTGTTCTGCGCACGCGACAAGCTCACTGGGCTATGTCACAGGGTCAATAGCAAAGGACCTAAAAAAGAAGCATGCACTAAGAAACACGCTGTGTGCCATGCTGAATGT
The DNA here is from genome assembly GCF_043290135.1 of Rhipicephalus microplus. NCBI lineage: Eukaryota > Metazoa > Arthropoda > Arachnida > Ixodida > Ixodidae > Rhipicephalus > Rhipicephalus microplus. The sequence continues at coordinate 90,948,800 of NC_134705.1, read as the reverse complement.
GCTTTAGCGATTTCCTACAAGATATTATTTACTTGTGGGCTCGACTACATTGGCCAAACAGGGCGATGCATGAATGATCGGTTGAGGGAGCATGCTATAACTCTCTAAAAGGCTCCCTTCCCAGATACTTGGCGGACCATTGTAATAAGTCCTGTGGTCAGCCAATTCGTGAAACGTGTTTGATCATGAGGCGATATAAAAATCAGCGCGAGCACGAGATTAGTGACGCCTTCCACATTCAACAACTTGGTGCTTCCTGTGCTAGCGTACCCTCGATTTTTCTTCACGGATGTAAAGTTAGTTATCTAGGGTCCACGGATATGACTGGTTCATGATAAGGTATGCCATATGGCGCATGTATGTGCAATTCTGCTTACGTTGCGTGGTTATGCACAAATTCTGTTTCCTATATATTGCAGTTGGTTTAGAATTAACTTTGGTTGTTAGTTCAGCATTCTGTTCTCGTCTCTTCTATCCCCTCTTGTCGTTTTTGCTATTAGGCACTTTCTTCGTCTACCACGCCTCCAAGAACATAGCCAAAATGTGTTTGCATTTTTTCTATTGCAATACTGGACTGTGTGTGATTATCCGAGCAGTGAATACTTACTACACAAACGGTATATTTTGGGACCTCTCAAGCTGCTAAACATTACGCGAAAAAATCACAAATTTTGCAGAATCGTCATTTTTCTCTATATTGAGACGCGATTTGCACCGTTGCGTGGTCCAAGTAAAATATCCTTCAAACCTAAATCGAAAGAAAAACAAACAGTTAATATTCATGAGCCAAATTTTATCACACATTTCTTGTTTTAAGGAAAAAAACAATATTTAAACTTTCCCATTAATGGCAATGGAGAATTTCAAGGCGGCAGCTGTATGACCAAATGGGAAGATAGGCGCCAATGAGAGAATTCAAAAATGATTGTCTTCCTTAAAACAAAAACAAAATAGATTGATGAGATTTGCCATACGAAAAGAACTGTTTATTTGCTTTCAATTTTTGTGTAAAGGTAATTTTAGTTGGACCACCACATGGTGTAAATTACATCTCAATATGGGCAAAAGTAACGATTTTGTTAAATTTATGTTTTTTTCTCGTAAAGTTTAACAGCTTGAGAGGTATCAAGTATTTTTTCCTTCAAAATATACCTTCTTTGGAGTAAGTATTCACTACCCAGGTATTCATACAAAGTGCAGTATTGCAATAGAAAAATTGCAAATATAACGCATTTTTGGATAAAGTCTTAGAGGCGCATGCACCAGTAAAATTGCACGAATAATACTGATCTTCACACACTTTACACAAGAACCTTTACTCAACATATAAACCAAGTTTGGTATAGAATGTACTTTTAAAATAATTTTTTTTCGCAAACAACAATTGAATGACATTCGGCGAAGTGCTGAAGCCAACCACGTGACCAACCATTTTTTTTTTCTCTCGGAAATATTCTACCGTTTCACTGCTTTCAATGCAGTTAATCAGCACAATATTTTTTTAATACATTTGAGATGGGCACCAAAATGGCTGGGAATTTGGCATGGAATGACCACAATAGCATGTCATGAACACAGCAAAAGGTCATGCGCTTATGAAGCCCTCATTTTACGAAGAAATATATTGAAAGTGCCTCCTCTCAGGTGCTGTATAACCCTGCTTTTTTTCACAGTTCTAAGCTGGCCGCACGTGCTATAGTAGTTTACATGTGCAGCAGCAGCATTCATATCTAGTATAACTCGCTGTTGGATAGTTGGTGCATGTCTGAAATAAATATTAGTCAATTTTGCACCAAAATCACGACCAAACAAACGAAAAAGACACATAATAGGAATGGGCGCTCATTTGCAACTGTTTATTCCTTGAGGGAACAGGCTGATATAAACCCACTTTTCGTCAACGCAAATGCAACGTACTCGGGCCTTTGCTTACCTAGTCATGCTATAGGACACATGATCGCCAGATACCGTGCTTCTTACTCATACAGAATTGGTGAAGTTTCGCTAAAGCAATTGATAAGCCGTTTCTTTTCTGACAGGCCTACAAAATTTTTCTTGGTGTGAATACATGTGAAGTGACATGCGCGTTTGAATGGGAACCGTCGTTAATCTTTACCGTAAGAGTGTGTTCCCTCGCTCGATCATTCACGCAGCGTCCTGTTGTCTGGCTGACATGTCTCTTTCAGCACGATAGGGGTATTCTGTAAACCACTTCAGTGGCACACTTCGCAAACGGCCTCGCATGGTTCTTTTTACAGCCTTTCAGCTGCTGAGCATGATTTCCAGTGATGCACAGACGCAACGTTGCTAGTTTGTTTGGGGCGGCGAACTCCAGCAGTAGTTCATGCCGACTCGCCACCTTTTTAAGGTTGTGTGTAACCTTATGAATATATGGTACAAACAGCTGCTAGTGAGCACCCGTCCCGTCTATTTGTTTTCTTCGTTTGTGTGGTCGTGGTTTCTTCGCGAAATTGACTATTCAATTCAGGCATTCATATCTATTTACAGCACCTGTTTAATGTCCATAGCATAATATTACATGCTATTTTCGTATTCATATTTGCTTGTTCAAGAGCACAACAGCTGCGCCAATTGTGTCAATTGGATACAATTTCTTATTTATGCACAAAACTGTTATAAAAGGCCCCTCCACCATAAATATTTTCTCAGTATTGTTAATTTTATCAAGAATTATAAAAAATCCAGTAATCACCGTAACTTTGTGCATCACCATCTAATTGATTGATGTGTGCAGTTTAACGTCCTAAAACCACCATACGATTATGAGACGCCTTAGTGGAGGGCTCCGCAAATTTCGACCACCTGAAGTTCTTGTGCATCTAAATCTGAGCAAACGGGCTTACAGCTTTTCTGCCTGCATCAAAAATGCAGCCGAGTACCTTAGCCACTAGACCTCCGCCGCGGGGCCATCATCATTGAATCTAACGGAGATGTGCCAACAGTAATTATAACTTTTAATTGACGATACGCTAACTTCACGGCAAAAGAAATTTAAGAAGTAGAGCGGTTTAAAAAAAGTTTCGCACCCCTTTCTCACAGGTGCATAACGCTTTTTAAGTCGCTTTTGCCACAGTACATTTTTGCTCTGCAGAAAAGTGCTTTATGATTTGGAACTGGCTACTAATACTAATAATACGTAGCGGCAATGGCGTATTGGCTAGAGCATCCGCCTCGCACGCAAAAGGTTCGTGGTTCGAATCCCGGTGCCGCGCAGTTCCCAACCGGATTTTTAAAAAAATCCGCATGGTGATGGAACTGCATTAAGAGGCCTAGGGTGCGGCCTCCCCGGCAACCACCGCTGGTAACGCACTCCCTCACCAGAGAAAGATTGGCCACCCTGATGCAGTATTTATCCACTACCTCCCACATGCATAC